>NC_088643.1:4713495-5084364 GCF_964019385.1 Sycon ciliatum
AGATGTCACACCTACAGCGTGTCTTAAAAGTCCAGACCTCTGGTTTCGAACAAAATGAATACAACATACCCCATGTCATGGGCAGGAGAAGAGTGTTCTTTGTAGTATCCAGAGTATTTCTGATCCCAGCGTACACTCAACTTCGCTAATATCGACTGCGGACATTACGACAATTCACAAATAACGACAGAATTTCCATGCCCAGAGCAAAGTCCCATCTAACTGTAATACATATACATGTAATGAGACTTCGGGTATACGGAACTTTCTCGAATAAGGACACTTTTCTGATGCTCCGCCGAGTGTCGTTATAAGCGAAGAAACTTAGTTGGCTGTACTTCAGTGTGGATCAAGACAATCAAAACACCCGTGCTCCGGACGGTGTTCTTACTAGGCCAGAGTACTAGTATGTCGTATCAGAGTACATGCGAGTACTAGCTACTAAGCGAGCTCCACCGTAATGCAAGCAATCGATGCGTTCTACTATTTGGATGTGTCCTGTTTTCCAATGCATTCGTCTTGTTTAGATACGTTCACCGGCCGAGCATCATTTCATGACGTCATCGTCCGATCAGACGATCTCACTATGGCATGACAGCACTCGCGGTGATCGTCTTGCTAACTTCCGAGGTAAGGCCAAGGGTCTGCTTATCACACTGTCCAGGGGCGGATCCAGACCCCAAAGCTGAGGGGTGCGAGGATGAAACTTACATATTTTCTTTTGCAGTAGTAAACCAAAGACATAGTATGTTATGTGTGTTACTGTATAATATCATAATTACACATAGCACCAAGATGAGTAGTATGATTAGTTACACATTGAATGTCAAAATTTACAAGTAATTTACGACTGCTACCGGTATGATTCTCAGTCAGACACAGATTATGCTATGTACATGCTATATACACAATGTCAAATCGCCCAATGTCAAAAGGATGATGGCTCTCACAACGACGCTTAGCAGCAGGCTCCATGGTCTCACCAGCTGGTCCACCAGCTGTGTCCGACATCTCCGCTCAGCATGCACGGAAACGGAGTCGGAACAAGCAGTGAGAATTTGAAAGAAGCTAACACGACAACTGAAACATGCAACGTCAAAAGTAAAGAACTTCGAAGTGAGTTTGTTGCCGGTGAAAAAGTAACAGTTAGTTCCAAAAAAGTTCTATTCCAAATGTGCAGCCCTGGCGCGAGCACGTGTCCAGAACGATCACGTGATTGCACACAAATCATCCGCGGATCCGCGCAGCGAGCCTGGGCCTGGCCTGGCCTGACCTTTTTTTTTTTTTTTTGAAAAATCCTGACGGGTTCATTTGCACCCTTCGCACCCCCTGGATCCGCCCCTGCTGTCAAGAGCACACTCATCCATGCACCTTTTCTCAGGATGAACAAATCTATACAAAGCATCTTCAAGGAGACAATAATTTTAATAGAGCTGTGGATAAAATGAAGGCCGCAGACGTCACCACGCAACTAAGTTACTTGTTCGATAAAATATTATGCTTGTTTCTTATCCAGTCATTCAACAATTCAAACTTCTCTGATAAAGTCTCAATGACTGAAGCAGCTGCCAGAAGGAATTCAGTACTCAGAAAGAACCGCTTGCTGTTGTGGGAAGTGTGTATGTTGTCGGCCGTAGAGCGCAACAGTGGTATTCTAGTAGTCAGTTTATGGGGTTTGTTTGTGATAGGTATTGCACATACGGATGTAGAACCATGTTATAGGTCTTGGATGTTGAGCCAATATTAATATTTTTAAAGAGAAAATGACGTATAAGTTACTAGTTATGACTAATAGTCCACCAAGGTAACCAAGGTAACGAGATAATATACAAGCAGATAGCGCGACAACAAGATGTAGATGTGTTGGAACTAGGTGTCAGGTCGTCGAATGTCACAATATCCTTGTCAGTGGTGTGCCTTGTGCCCTTGTTGTCGCACAACCTGACTGTATTGTTATCTCGTTACCTTGGTGGACTGTTAGTCATAACTAGTAACTTATACGTCCTTTTCTCTTTGTTTTCGTGAGATCCTAGTGCCCCGTGGCCTCTTTAAATTAGTGTTGAAACGATCTCACCGGATACTCGTTAGCTCGCTCGCCAGAAACTCGGCTCGTTTGTGCGGCCAGCTCGTTTGCACTAACGAACACCGTACACCGTACTCCGTACACATGGCAGTGCATGTCGACCGGAGAGTCGTAAAATATTTTACGACTCCCTGGTCGATCGAGAGTCCAGTCCCGCGCAAAGTGAAAATCACTCGCAGTTACAGTGACTGTATGCCTGCACGACACTTGAGTTGTTTCAGTTGTCATTGCAGCTTTCGTGGACTCTACCGATGTCTTGTTCCGCATCTGTTGACCTGTCGCAGGATATGCTTTGGTCACCTCTCAAGTCAAGTGAAAGTTACGCTCA
Organism: Sycon ciliatum; assembly: GCF_964019385.1. Classification (NCBI taxonomy): domain Eukaryota; kingdom Metazoa; phylum Porifera; class Calcarea; order Leucosolenida; family Sycettidae; genus Sycon; species Sycon ciliatum. The sequence continues at coordinate 4,715,907 of NC_088643.1, forward strand.
GTCGTTTAGAAGTTATCTCCCGCGATGCAGCGAAGACCAGGGCTACTTGCAATCTTTGCAAAAACGGTCTATTCTTACAAAGGCTACTCGACGACGGCGCTGAAAAGACATCTCGACAGCAAACAGCAGTCCGAAGTGAAGCAGCAGCAACCCCAAATGCCGGCGGTGATAATTTGAACCAGCTGAAAAAATCGAACTTAGAAAAAAATATTCAAAAAATCATATTTGCCACATCAATGAAACTCGTTAGCTCGCTCGATAGCTCGCTCGTTAGTGGAACTGATCGCTCGTTTGTTATAGATACGCTCGTTTCAACACTACTTTAAATAATGCAATAGGTCTGTACAGGTTTTAGCTGTTTCCGCCCGGCCCCATTTTGTTCTGTGTCAGGCATGCAGATCGTAAGTACATGTACTGGGTGACTAATATGTGTGTGTGTGTGTGTGTGTGTGGGCGCGTGTGCGTGCGTGCGTGAGTGTGTGTGTGTGTGTGTGTGTGTGTGTGCATGTGTGCGTCTGTGTGTGCACATGCACATCCACGTGTGTACAGGTCACACCGAGACCGTTCATTGCCTGGCATTTCTCAACGAGAACATCGTGTCAGTGTCCACGAGTAACAAGCTCGGCATCCACTCCTCCATGGATGACCAGGTAGGATTTAGATAGAATGGCCAAAGTGAAAAAACAACCTACAGGACTGCTGGTCGCCGAAGAACCGGGGTTCAGCCGCCTAGCCTATAGTCCACTCATTGGAAACTGGCACCCTAACTTTTTGGTGTCTCCTGCACGTAGTTTTAGATATCGTGAAAACAACATTACATCCTGCATTGTGCGACCCGTGCAATTACTCCTAGTCACATTTTTTGAGGCCAGAAAAGTCCAAGAACAGGGAAATAGAAATTCAGCCAGGTTTTGCAAAATTGGGACAGGTATGCCATGGCAAAATGTGTGGAGAAGCAGATCCAAAACCCAGATTTTTGAGATTTAAAGTGGGTTTTTGATCCTCAATTCGGCCCAAATCGGACTTTCAAAAGCCAGCGGGACAGTTTCCGATGAATGGACTATAGATTGTTCTTATTTTCATGTGCAGTAAAACCCGGTGTAAGCGACTTCTGGTTTTAGCGACCACCTGCTTTTAACGACCGTTTTTTCCATGCACGCACAGTTCTACACAGAAACTGCACTGGATACAGAGACCACCTGCCTTGCGCGACCAGCGACCAACTTTTAGTGTACCAAGTGCCGTATTGGACCTGCACACAGCGACCAAAACTAGCCCAAAAGTGCCACCTTGGCTGGCAGGGCTGACTGCAACAGGATTAAAGTGCGCGTTGAAGCAAGTGCATACAGTCAACAGAACTTCAGAAGTGACAATTAACAGTGCAGGATGCGCTGCATGCACTTGAGTGAGGTGTTCTGTGCCTGCATGAAAGTATTTTATGCTCCACACCTGTCAATATGAGTACATGGAAGTACAATCATGCACATGTATGTGCACGATCTGATATGCCACGGATTTATGGAACCTGGTTCCAAAGACCACCTGGCTTTAACGACCACTTTTGCTTGCACCGTGGGGTGGTGGCTTAACTGGTATGCTGTGCTTGGTGAAATTCTAGCCTGGTCGTTCTTCGGCACCCGGCAGTACTGTAAAAGTGACCTGCACCCGGTAACCAGTTTGCTTAGATGATTACTGAAAGTGCCATGCAAAGAGCCGGTTCTGGGGTTAGTATAATTATGACCATGCCGCCATTGGTTCCCTTACCTTTGTTTTTTTGAAGATATAATTATCATAGACGTTGATGATGTCATTGTCCTCCGAAAACCTCAACCTGTTTCTAATTTGTATTCTTGCTTCTTCGTCCCCTCTTATGTTTCTTTTGTCTGTCTTTTTCTGTGTGTGTGTGTGTGTGTGTGTGTGTGTGTGTGTGTGTGTGTCTCTCTCTCTCTCTCTCTCTCTCTCTCTCTCTCTCTCTCTCTCTCTCTCTCTCTCTCTCTCTCTCTCTCTCTCTCTCTCTCTCTCTCTCTCTCTCTTCAGGCTGGGTTCCAAAGCTGGAAGATCAAGAACGAAATCTTCAGAGGTGGAATCAGCTCTATCGGTGTCTTACCATCGAATCGTCTTTTACTGTTGGCGGGTGATTCCGGTCAGATTGCGTTGGTTTCGTAGATCGGCTGCTCCAGTTGTTGCTATCACTGCAGCAGTTATAGTCGTCTGTTGTAGAGTCATGATTGTTATTTCCACCGCACCTAGCCACACCAAAAGTCCTTGGCTACACATCAGAAAGAAAAAAATACCTCTCCAAACCTCTCCGACTTTCTCCGGATCTTTCCAAACTTTCGCTTTCGCGATTTTGTCCCAGAGTCGCCTGCTCTTTGTGAACTGTGACATTCCGTTCACCGTCCATGTTTTAATCTTGCAGTGAGCGTCCCTCCGTTCCTGCCTTGTCCATCTGCCGTCCCGTCCATCCAGTATTTCTTTACATATTCCAGTTCACGCTGCATCTGTGCTTGATATTATGGCGCTGTTTGCTTGGCCTTGCGGGCCATTAATTGCTTTCACGAACACATTGTATACGAAGTTGTATGTGTGTGGATTTTATGGAGCTTTTCTGCATCACACACTGGACGATGATCCTCTTCTTTGAGCCTTTAAAACTTGACTGCTGGCCAGTCATGACATGTACACAGTTCAAACTCTTTTGTGAACTGTTTATCGATTTTTTTTATCGTGCGCCCGCGTCACGCCGTGTTTTAATTTTATGAGTGTGTGTGTGCGTGCGTGTGTGTGTGTGCGTGTGTGCTTTTCATCAGATTGTCTATATTATGGTTGGTTACCACTACGACTGCCTGTCAATTGCTTCCGCTATTTACTTTGGCTTGGCGTCCGCTTGACGGCTCTCAAGTATACAGTAGGCGTCTCTGTGTGTGTGTTTGGGCATTGTCTCTGTTGCATGCGTGCCTACATGTATGTCCCAGCATACATGTATGCATGTTTGAGCTACACAAAGGAAAGTCAGAGCCTTATTTGTTGTAACTCAGAGGTTTGACAACCAATCATGCAGACAGAATTTGTGCACATCTTTCGTACTGGACTCAGGCTGCTAGCACTGGTTACAAGTTTACTTCTGGCTAGGTGGACACTTCTGCAATCACTGGTTCTGCAAGCCCGGCTATGTCCCATCCCCTCGTATCACTAATTCACTATTAAATATCAGTAAGTCACACACGCATGTATCAGATGAAGAGCAGAGATGCAAAACCCTGAAAAGCGCCAAATAATAATTTGAGAAAATCTTATTCCAGCTCAGTGTAATCACAAGGGCAGCACCAGACTAAATTTCACATTTTTGAAATATGACTAGAACCAGATATGATACCAACCTTTAATAGCCGCACATAAAATGAGAAAGTTACTATGATGAAATCATGGATATAGTTTTTTTGCATTCCAGCTCTTCAAATGTGATGGCGGTACATGTACATGTAAATGCAGTTGGATCATTCTCAGTCTGCGGGCCGCGGGGTGGGTAGTACTACTAGTAGCCGGTACCCTGACGTGATGCCACCAATCCTTATACTTCAGCACATGTTTTGTACAAGCTGCACCACATTCCAGGGCCTCCCCAGCAGGCCCAGGTATAAAGGCCATGCTGCCACCAACTAGTAGGGTCCAGCGGATAATGCCGGCATTATATTCGGCATTATGAGACTATCCGAGCATCAGAGCATATGGAGCATCAACTCGTAAAAACTCCAAGTCAATCTCCCATTGACACAAACCTCGTTTATTCAACATAATCATATCCTATCCAATAAAAACAGTTCATAAAAACAGTTCATAAAAACAGTTCATAAGGCCTATTATAAAAAACAGTTCATAAAAACAGCTTTTTAGGATCGGGTCGACCCAGTCCGCATTATAGCAATAAAAACTGCTTTATGGCAGTTTTCTAAAAAAAGTTATTGTGTTCTAGTCCATGGACCCCGTCTAAAAAGTAAGAAATTACCGATATGTGATAGCTGAAAATTAAAATTTCACACAAAACCTCACAATAATCACAACACTTGAAATGCTGCTTTCAACACTAGACTTGTACTGCACCAACAATTGGCAACATGCATGTCATGCATGCAAAGGAAAGAGGATCACGAGGGGAAAAGGTCTTCTACATGTAGCTTTTCATTCTGTGTGTGATTATTGTGAGGTTTTGTGTGAAATTTTAATTTTCAGCTATCACATATCGGTAATTTCTTACTTTTTAGACGGGGTCCATGGACTAGAACACAATAACTTTTTTTAGAAAACTGCCATAAAGCAGTTTTTATTGCTATAATTTCTTTTGTTTTGTCACCAATCAATGGAATGCCCTACATGTATATCAATATGTAAATGATGGCCTTCACATCATATCAAGAGGTTTATGTACTCTTGATCATATCAATACCGTATTATACGCATTGATGTGCAAGCCTTTTCTTGCAGAAAATGGCACTAGCATAATGCATGTTCTTCTGCGGGGAACATGTGAGTAGTGGTGGTTATACTCTTTATACGTAGGTCATTCTGTGCATGTTGCTGTTGCTGAATTTCATGACTCTGTCATAAATTTGTCTTGCCTTTCAGATTTCCCCACCCTCGATCAGATTTATTTGAGAATTGTAGCCATGCGCCAGGTGCGTGTCGCAGATGTTTTTGTTGATTCTGTGTTTATAATGGTTTACAATCATGGGTTATCATGATAAGGTCATCCAGCATCATATTGCACTGAAATGGTAATCCTGTTGATGTCGATACAACTTTTGGAAGTAGTGCAATGACTTCAAACTGTTAGTCCACGATTTTCTAGAACAACACAGCAAAGGAGGAACAATAAACATGTATTAAAATGTAAACAAATACATTGCTGAGTCCGACACCTCGTTCCAACAACTACACTGATCCTGAGGATAAAAGGGTCAAGGCTATGGTTGGAGGTACTGATACTGAGAGATAAACAAGGCACTCCATGATAATAAAATCTTACACATCTTTTGGTGAGTATGAATGATATCCAGTTGAACCTCTTTAGGATGAACACCAAGGGACCGATGGTATTTATTCTGTGAGTTTGTCTTAACCTAGTTTATAACCAGTGAATACAATTATTTCTCCAATAGACATACCAATAGATTTCTTCTACAGCGAAAGATTCTAAGCCACACCGACTCATTGACTTGTCTCGTATGAAACAAAAGAGTCACTAGAGAGGTTCTGCAAAACGAGAATGCGTACAAACTTTTGCTCTATATCATGAAGTGCGAAAATTTGCACGAACTTTCGCAACTTTGGACGCGAAACTTGCAGGGAACGCGAAATCAACTGTCGTAGGAAATTTCGTGAGATCGGGTCATGGCGTACGTGCACTTGGCCCGCGCAAACTACGAAAATGTGCAGAAAGCAAAGTTCGTGCAAAAATTCGTACACACTTTCGCAAGGACTGTCGCGAAACTTCATTCGAATTTTCGTTTTGCAGAACCTCTCTACTGAACCTTTCTTTAGCAACATGACGGCAACTGAAACAGCAACAGAGAAAGTACGATACATGTACTGCACATTCTTGCAGGTATTACAGGTACTACAAACAGATTGCAGATCGTAATTCTTGCTTTGGCGGCACGAAACTTTATTTGGGGCAATGCAATCTTGTTCTCCGATTTGTCTCTTGCTTCAAGCAACGAGGCAGCCCCTCTTCTTCTTCGGCGGTACTCACAAATCAAACAGCCCAGACTCGAGTAAACAAATCCAATCATACAAGTACGAGATTTTCACGAGACGAGACTGCACCCATTGGCTTGTTTCGTATGAAGCAAACAAGTTACTGAACCTGTCCACAATGGAGATTTTCCCTGACATGCGAATTTATTTGGCAAACTCGGTCAATGAGTCCTTGAACCTTTCCCTCCAGATTGGGAACTGCCAACGATAGTATGCCACTGACCAGTGCCTTACTTGTAACGTACTAATGTGCAATGAATATGAGTATTTCGACAACACATCTAACATAAGCCTTACCGTCAAGAAGGTGAACTCGCGTTCTTCGCACACTGTAGGCAAGGGCAAAGAGATAAAAATGGATCTAAATCCGAATAAAATCAGCACACGTTTCCGTAAATGAAAGGGTGAGCATAAGCAAATGAATCGAAGGAAACTGGTCAACTCAGAGATCACCTGTCATTGAGTATTCCGTAAAAGGAGGCCTCGGCAGCGGAAAAGCTAAATTTAGAAAGGAGATCCTGTCAGCTTTTCCATTATTTATTGCATTCCGCCCAAAATAGGCCTTGACAGATTATGCTAGCATAATTTTTCGCATAATTCCTAACAAAATCGAATAATCGCATAATTCGAGGCAAATTGCATACGAATCGCATAAAATTGGAATAATCCGCCTGTTCGCATCAAATTCCACACAGATGTTCTACAAGTACAAGTACAAGTAGATGCACCAGGAAGGCGCAGGTTTACGACTCCCTTGATAACATGTCCAGTCCACTACAATCATGAATCAGTGACCAGGGTGACGGTCGTAGCTAGGTCGGACGGTGCGTTGACCAGTTCAGTGTTGACCCCGTTGAACTTTTGCTACTACAGTACAGTACAACGCCCTCTACAAAAAAATTCACCTGTTATTTTGCACAGAACCATCATTTTTTTTCCTTAAAATTAATCCTTGCTGGGTTTTTTTCATCTAAATGTCCCGCTATTATCTGCAGAGGTGATTTCTTCCCTCGTCGATTTCTTTCCTGCTTTTATACCTCGATATTTACATGTAGGTACTTGTTTCCCTTCTTCCCATGCTTCATCTTCCACTCTCCTCTCCCCCATTTCCCCATTTTTCTTGCGATATTTATGTGGGAGACTTCCGTGATAAGCATCCATTTGCTTTTGGAGAATCCTTTTAAATAAATACAATACAAATACAAATAGAAAATCATACATTAGCAGCATATGTGAGCATAATGCGGCATAATATGATAACTTTTAGCATAAAAATAGCATAATTCTGCAATTTTTTCAGCAATGCGAAAAGCATAATTTCACGAAAATATTAGCATAATCCGTCAAGGCCTAGCCCAAAATCAGCAGACTTTTCGTAAATGAAAGAGTCAACACAAGCAAATGAATCAAAGGGAACTGGTCAACTCACCTGTCATTGCGTAATATTCCGCGAAAGGAGGTCTCAGCAGCGCCGAAACGAAGTAAGCCAGGCCAGGAGACGAAATATCAGAAACAGCTCATGCAAGAAGCAGTTCCAAAGAAGGAAGTTAGTTCCTCGCGCATGCACATATATGTACATCCGAACACGGACTGCATGCAACACAATGTCTGCCGTGCACGTGCACCGCACGCGGCTACCACCCGTTGGTAGATCTAATACCGAGCACCTTACGTAGAGACTTACGTAGCCTAAGTGAAATACCGAGCACCTTACGTAGAAACTTACGTAGCATAGCGGTGTCGTTTTTCTTGCCATGTGAACACAATAATAGAAAAGCTGACAGGATCGCTTTTCTAAATAACCAAGAGAGCTAACTCCCTTGGCTGCTATGCTGTTGGAATATGCAAGAATGGGCCTTCCAGATAAGGTCTAACAAGGAGAAGTGGCTATAGCTATGAAATGAACACCGGTAACCATGGAGACAGACCACACTCTCATTATAGATTATTATTATTATTACTTGCATGTACGCGTTGGAGTCAACCATGCAAGCATGATCCACAACTTCGCTTATGCTGAACATGATAAACAGGACTATGACAGGGGAAAGAAAGTGAGCTAGAACGATGATACAATGATATAATTATCATATACAATGTAGCTCATGGGTATTGAAGATATGTCATTTATGAATATGTCTTTAATTATGTCATTGAATATTGCAGCCTGAGTGATAATAATAGTGCTATTTCCTGAGTTTGACTGTTTCAGGACCTGTCGGAATATCACGATGCACAGATCTTCATGCATAGATCTCGCCATGCGGGTCGGTCATGGGCAATGGCTCGCAGGCTCTGCAGAGCGTCTAAGTTCCCGAGCAATCCGGCATTGGCTTGGCGCAGATCTCCCACCAATGCCTGCGGCAGGGTCGTCCGCGGTCTACCCCTCCAGCATTTCTGTTGCTGATTGGCGAAGTACGCGAACATAGCCATAACAGCTGGAGATTCATCTGCCATCCGCAGGATGTGGCCAAACAGCCTCCAGCGTGATCTCTTGACCATGACACTCAAGGGTTCAGCTTCGCATCTGGCATAGAGAGCATCATTCGGTATTATTTGTGGCCATTTCACACCGATGAGTGACCTTAGCTGACGGCGGTGGAAGGAATCCAGGCGAGACAGAACGGTCACACTGACCCCCCACGTACCCGAGTTGTACGTCAGTACTGGAACAATAAAAGTGCTGTACAGCCGCAGACGCAACTTCTCGCTGATGTGCTGATGCCTCTTCCAGAGGCTCCATAGGGACTGAAATGCTGCAGTCGCCAGCTGTTTTCGTCGCATAATATCCTCTTCGTCGCCCAGCAGCGAACCCAGCTTGCGCGTTGTCCTCCACTCTTCATCGATCCTGTCCGCACTTCTGAAGATGTCCGTATACTCAGTTTTGTCCCGGTTCATGATCAGGGACCACTGTGGTAGCACCGTGCTGGCAGTCGCCTCCACGTCCGCCAGCCAGGACTTTGAGGTGCTGACAAAGTCTGCATCATCCGCATATACAAGTTCGAGCGGCAGACCGTTGTCGCTGAGAGGTCTTGCTGGCACCTCTTGCCTTAGTTGTCGGAGCGCAGCCTCCAGGTAAACCGTGAAGAGAACGGGGGAAAGGCAATCCCCCTGTGGCGTCCCCTTCGTTGTAGCAAATGATTCCGACTGGCACCTCCCAAGCTGAACACGAAGTCTGGTGTTAGAGATCAAGACCCTGATCAAGCGAACGTCATCGTCACTCAGAAACGCCTCCAGAACAGTCAGCAAGGTGTCTCGCTTGATCGTGTCAAAAGCCTTCGACAGATCAATGCCCAACAGGTGAACGGTGCTGTGGTAGCGCTGGGTCTTTGCCACAAGCCATCGATGCGCCCATACCACATCCGCGGTGGATCGGCCAGGGCGGAAGCCGCTGTGCGTCTGGGCTAGGTACTGGTCAACCTTGGGTCTGACTCGAGCTAAAGTGAGGAGTGACAGGGTCTTCCGCAGCGTGTTGAGAAGAACTATCGGACGTAAATTTGATGGTGGTCCCAGCGGCTTGTTGGGTTTCTGAAGTGGGATCAGACTGCCACTGCCTATATCAACCACCTCGTGTTGCTCAAACATGCCGTTGAAAATGCTGGTCAACACAGGAGCCAAAGCATCACTTGCATACTTCATCAGTTCTGTGGGGATACTGTCGTCTCCTGCGGCACGGCCATTGTTCAGTTTCCCGAGACAGCCTGCAATCTCTGAAGATGTAATGGGAGTTTGCAGAGGACGTGGCTGTCCCTGGAACGGTGAGATGTCTGTGGCGCTTGGTGAGCTGAACTGACTTGAGAAATGGCTTCCAATTGCCTCAGCTGCTTCCTTCTCGTTTACTATGATTTTTCCGGTGTTGTCAGCAACTGTAGGCTTCACAGCTCCACGTCTCCGCATTAACTGAACAGCTTTGAACATTCGAGCACCGTCCCGCAACTTCTCCACCTCCTTTGCCTTTTCGTCCAGCCGTAATTCTGCTTCCTTCAGCGCTGTTCTTCTGATGCTGTGAAGAATGCGGTTGCGTTCCTTCTTCAGGCCTGCCCGAGTTCCGGTGTTGGTGATATTTTCGATACGTAATTTTAGTTCTTTTTGAGCCTGAGACAGTCGGCGCAGTTCAGGGCTGTCCTTCACACCACGCTGTAGATACTGGTTATAAATAGACCTAGTAAGGAAAATGATCTGATAGCCTATGAAGAGTAAAAGAAATAATAATTGAACCAATGACAACAAATACTCGTCCAGCACACGAGTTGTCATAGCAACACAAATAACAGCTGTCCACTAATTTTGTTGTTGGAGATTGAGTAGGAGTTTTTACTGGTTGATTCTAAAAAATTAAAGGGGAAGTGCATCGATTTTTCAAGTAGGGCTCAGATGAAAGACAATTGGATATCGGTTCCGATGGTATATCTCTCGCTTGCGTACGGCAAAGGAAACTTGCCATATCGCCGATTTCCTGATCCCGTTTCCATGGCGACTACAGGTGATGACGCACATTCTGCTTAGCTCCGTGAGAGAGAAGGTCGATCACTGCAGAATTGTGTCATTTTCAGTTGTCTTCCGTAAGTTGTATTCACGAAGTGAAAGAAGTACTGTGTTCGATGCTGTTAGTGTCGTGAACTGTTTATTAGTAGTCCTCTCCGTTGTGTACTGGAACGTGACACCGACAGGGGAAAGCTGGAGTGCGGAGACGTTAGCTGGCAAGCGAAAATCGTGACGAACCAAGTGCTGAAATCTTGGTTGGGACAAATCAAACATTCAGCATTTACCTCAACCAAGGACCATGCCGTTTGCTCTTTCCACTTCCTGAAGCTGGATGCGCTGCCTGCTGGAGACTCTCCTATCTCTCGTAACATCTTCTGAAGCCAGGTGAGACGACGAGTAGCGGAGATTAGCGAACGAAATAATGTCGTATGTTTTGAAATTTTTGCTGAACAATTCTCAGGACAGATGGCGAATACCAAACATCTTCTCCTAGTCTAGAGAAACCATTTCGTAGGCTACATTCCGCCTAGGGAAATGGCTGGGGAGGACACACTTGGAGGAGAACGAAGCAAGTGATCTTGTTTATGTTGTTCTCTCAGTTTGGTATTGCAATCTTATGTTTGACGAACATACGGCATGGTGCATAGTTGGTCGTTGAGTGCCTGCATGTGCATGTATAAGTGTGTGCTGATAAACACTTCCTATGCAAGAATCTGACACTCCTGCTCTCTTTCTTTCTTGCAGTATGTGCGCACGTGTGTGTGTGTGTGTGTGTGTGTGTGTGTGTGTGTGAGAGAGAGAGAGAGAGAGAGAGAGAGAGAGAGAGAGAGAGAGAGAGAGAGAGAGAGAGAGAGAGAGAGAGAGGAGAGAGTGTGTGCAGGAGCAGCGTGGAGCATGCCAGTGTGATCGCTGTGGCCGTTGCTTTCTTAGCTGTGGCGTTCTTGCCCGTCACAAGTGTGTGGCTCAGCCTCCAACGACAGTGGGGCCGTGTTGTGGTGAATACTGTGTGTCCTGCGACCGCTGCTGAAGCTCTCCCCGGCCGTACGTCAGTCTCGTGGCAGATGACCCGAACTCTCATTTTGTGTGTGTGTGTGTGTGTGTGTGTGTGTCTCTGTGTGTGGTGTATGTATATATATGTGTGTTGCTCCCTACGTAGCCGGACCAACTCTTGTTTTTGTGTCCCGGGCGCCATGGGGCGGCGTTCTCCCATTCTCTCTCCACTGCCCCTCCGGGCCCACGTGGCTGTGACTCAACAGAGCAGGGCAAGTGTGTGTATGGCGCATGGTGTGTGTGGAATTTGTTCACCCACAACGTTGACGGAAAACCATGCTAGGTGTTGCTGGAATGTATGGAGTCTGCGAGCACTTACAATAACTTACGTCATGTCACAACAAAGAACGGTGCAGTGTTTGACCCTCGTGTAAACATGATGGTGATGGTACCTCACCTAAGCTACCCATGAAGCTAGAAAAAACATCAGGTCAACAGAATTGTACCAGAGGAAAGCATCTATTGCCCGAACTTCTTCATATGGAATGAACAATACCCTTCTCCATAGAGACAACATGCAGATGAAGTGTATGGACAAATAATATATAAATAGGCCATTCACTGAGGGCATGGAATGATCTCCACGTGTAGATTGGATAGACACATGCACGTCTGCAAGGAAAGCATTTGTTCATGGGTTAGTTCATGGGCTGATTGAGTTCACATGGACTAAGTTCATATGTGCCATCTCTCCTGAGATATGTTCAGCAAAATTTCAAAACCGTACGACATTATTTCGTTCGCTAATCTCCGCTACTCGTCGTCTCACCTGGCTTCAGAAGATGTTACGAGAGATAGGAGAGTCTCCAGCAGGCAGCGCATCCAGCTTCAGGAAGTGGAAAGAGCAAACGGCATGGTCCTTGGTTGAGGTAAATGCTGAATGTTTGATTTGTCCCAACCAAGATTTCAGCACTTGGTTCGTCACGATTTTCGCTTGCCAGCTAACGTCTCCGCACTCCAGCTTTCCCCTGTCGGTGTCACGTCCCAGTACACAACGGAGAGGACTACTAATAAACAGTTCACGGCACTAACAGCATTGAACACAGTACTTCTTTTCCTTCGTGAATACAAGAAGACAACTGAAAATGACACAATTCTGCAGTGATCGACCTTCTCTCTCACGGAGCTAAGCAGAATGTGCGTCATCACCTGTAGTCGCCATGGAAACGGGATCAGGAAATCGGCGATATGGCAAGTAGTTTCCCTTGCCGTACGCGTACGCAAGCGAGAGATATACCATCGGAACCGATATCCAATTGTCTTTCATCTGAGCCCTACTTGAAAAATCGATGCACTTCCCCTTTAATACAATAAATGCTCCGGCCTTGGGTTTATGACCAATATTAAAATAAAAACTAATAAAAACCTCGGGGGACCTCGGTTTTTATAATAGTTTTTTATTGGTCATAAACCCTCGGCCTCCTCATTTATTGTATACTTAGAAAGGAACAAGACGAGCATTATGTGAGGTTTCAGCGGCATAACGAGTTTCATAGTGGATAATGTCGGGAAATATAAGGTTTTTGGCAACAATCGGCTAAAGCCATGAGGTGCAACGCCATGTATTGTACCGGCACATAACTTTGTGATTTGTAGACACGTAACACATTTAGCGCTAATAGTAATGCTACATTTACCTGACTACATACTGTGACATGTTATGCCATTGCTACATAAAGTCTTCATGTAGCAATGACTATGTAGTCAGGTAAATGTACCGGTGATGTAGCATGCCCAACGTTGCAACTGAGGCTGGTACACAATATCCGGAACGATGATTTACGTGGAGTTCTTTTTTAGAAATCATGGAGAGCCATGGAGGAGACTAGACGTCCGCGAAGTGAATATCAAAGAGACGAAGATGAGTTTTCCTGTTATGCCATAGGCTCTGGCCATAGCATATCTCTAGCGATACTGAAGAAAACACTCATCTATTGATAAATTTGGACCTGGATGCAGGAGCGGCTACATGTAGCTTGTTCCAAATAACTGCCTTTGCCGAGTCAAGATCAGCAGGCTCGAAAAGAACTAGAAGTCCTCATGGACGCAGTACCAAGTCGATTTGAGTGCTCAGGAGCGCCTGTCTTACTTTCCTGGTGAAGCACGTACAGTTCGTCGTGGACGATTGTAATACAAGGCCTACAGTCAAGTGCTATCAGAAAAGAAAAGTATTGTGGCCAACCATTTGTCTCCACGCAACCTCAGGAGAAGAAGACAGCGCAAGCAGAGGATGTAGAGCGGCAAAACAGTTACTTCTGAGTATGTGTTTTCAGGATTTCCGCAAATGGGAGGGATCTCGATCTGAGATCGTCTGTCGACTGGCTTCACGTGAGCTGTTTCAGATGAAGACTGGCATTTGCACAGAGTGGAAGCAGTGACATCTTGTCTGCAGGCAGGAACACCACTTCCCATGATATGCTTCCAGCATCCAAATGACCACCAGCAATAATACGGGTTTCACCTCTCACTACATGGATAAGCAAGGGAAAAGATTCGATACACCCACTATTCAGCCACAGCCCTGCATCAAAGTTGCAATGGAGAGCAACCAATGGAGACTCGATCCCGTCGTATAGTGCTAAGAAGTGGTGGAGCTCATGAGAGATATTGTAGCCGCTTCGGAGGCAGATCGACTAAATGCGTCCTTTCCTGGAAGTTTGACAATGTGCAGCCTTTCTTTCATTTTTGTTCCAAACCAAGAGCATTATAGCTAGCCTTGTTAAAGCATTATACAGATCAGCATTACAAGGTAGTTTTTGGAGCATTATGATTAGCATTATACGAACATTTTCGGAGCATTATCCGCTGGACCCTACCAACTAGGCCTTTGCGAATAATGCCGGCAGAAAAATTGGCAGAATTCGGTACTTTTCTGGTAAGTTTCATGCATGTTTGGTATGTGGATAAAGAAATGGAGCAGAATTCGAGGAATTGCCCGCCATAAGGTTTGCATGGTTCTACCAGTTTCGCTGCTTTTCGAGCAGAATCTGCCACCTTTTCGAGCATTATCCGCCAATGCCTACCACCAACCAAGCCCCCTGCCGTAGCTAGCGTGCGCACACGGCAACAACCGTGATCAGATCTGAGATGCACCATGGCTTCCAACTACAGACTCAGTGGACACCCCCAGGCCCCCCTCACACAGCCCTTGACTACCTCCTGCGATCCTTCCCCTTCTTCGCCATCACCATGATCACCTGATCACACCCTGGAACAACCTGCCTGCAGACCTCCTGCTTCACGAACCTCATTCAAAGCGCCTCCAAACCTTCATCGTAAACGTACATGTAAGTAAGGATCTACATGTACTAGTAATCCGAAAGAGATGGCTGTGGACTGTGGTCCACACAGTACCTGTGACGATGAGATTGAGACCCATTAAATTTACCTTTCTACATCTCATTTACCTTTCTACATCTCATTTATCTTTCTACTACACTGTACAGTCAACTTCGCTAATAACGACTGCGGACATAACGACAATTCGCGAATAACGACAGAATTTCCATTATTAAATTAGACACTTTTCTGATGCCCCGCCGCGCCGAGTGCCGTTATATGCAAAGTAACGTTAGGTTACTGTACATATATTTGGTGCAATATTAGCGCCCCTTTCTTGTACCAAACTATTAGTATTATTTTTGCTACTTGACCCTGCAACCCCCCCCCCTTTTCGATGCCAGGTACACCATGTACCCGCTCCCTGTTACAATCTAGGGGGCGCGCGTAGGAAGATTCCCTGAAGGCTGAAGTAATATTAGTAATAATTTATACGAAATCAGGGAATTTTTCTACGCCCACTACGAGTACAGAAAGAATGAGGGTCTGAAGTTAGTTCCCCATACGGTCGCAAGACCGAGACTCTGTAACATGGAAATTTGTTCCTTGGCTCGCCATCTGAGTTCGCTATTATTCATTTTCTGCTGCCCCTCGGTTATTTCTTTTATTAGTATTATTATTTTCTTTGCCTTCGCTTTCTTGTTATTGGGCAACTTGCCCGTTAGAATCTGCGAAGTAAAATAAACAACAACAACAACTCTACCGACCGGTTTATGGTTGTAGTCAGGAGCACTGTTGCCCATACAGACAGTGTGTCCTCGCCTTGTTCACACTGTCACCGTGAAAACATGTTACCTATCACTAGTAGAATCTACAAGGCTTGCATGTCATAGTCTGTAGTCGAGGAACAGCAAGAGTAGGATCCCCATGGCATTAGACCTACCTGCGCCTGAGCTATTGAATAGTATTGTAGCTGGTCACAAGCTGAAGCAAGACTCAAGAGTACAAAAAACTGTTCATCAGCTCATGCACTCTTTCTGATACCAGATCAGGATAGGACTGATAGAAATGCTAGACTCCAAGAGCTGACTTCTCACAATGAAGCAGCAGACCTTGGTAATCATCTAGTCAGACCTTTTTTGGCTTTAGCTCTACTTCTGCAGATGTCCAGCGATACTAGTGTGTGACTGAATGAAATTTACTATTACTAGTAGTTGAAGCACCTCCAGGATACTCACTCAGTAACCAACGTGTTTGGTAGGAGCACTTGAATCATCGGAGATAATCATGGCCGGATCAGACCTTTTAGACCATCGTATTAAAGGGGCCGGCCGTAATTATCGATCTTTTTCACGAAGAGAAAAAGTTTCGTATATGGGTGGGTGGGTTGAGGAGAGTTTCGTTTTGAAAAGTATTGATAGCTGAAACATCAATCAATTTTAGCTGTCAAGTCAATATATTTTTCGTTGAAGGGGGTGGGGGCCGGCCGGGGAGGGTCATAACTAAACTTTTTCGTTCCGTGAAAATTATCGATAATGCCGGATGGCCCCTAAGTGTACATCCGAAAAGCTGTGGACCTTCTTCTAGAGACTAGTGATGGAGTCCACGACACAGAACGTGATATCACACTGGATATCTGCATCGCTACTGGAGAAGATGCTGACCGTAAAAGCTGCAGCAGAGACTACTCCGAAATTTTAGTAGCTCTGCGAAAGTTGGTGAGCAATGGAAACGTAGCGTCAGTGCAGCAAGTCTTGCAAACTTTGAAAACATTCGAGAGGAACAGTAGCGACCAAGGACAGTCACACGCTAGAAAATCGTGGACTTCCTCGCTGTTCCCCGGCTGTGGCAGCCCTGGTAAACGAAGGAGTGTGACCGAACACGAACCCACGAAAGAGTTACGATCACTGCTAGGGTTGGAAGCAGTTGTCCCCACAAGCTTGCTCCCGAACCCCAGAACGGCCGAAACAGGTGCTCAGCAGTGCAAGACTTTCCGAAAATAGATCAGAGGAAAGTTTATGCCCCACGCGATATTCAAGACCTTGTGAATATGGAGTGTGGCGATGAACAAGATTTCAGAGCGACATTGCTGTACTGTGCCATCTTTACTGGTAATGAGCAGATGGTACGATGTCTGTTGAACTGGGGAGCTGATGCATCGCTGACTTTGGAGTGTGTTGGTGATCGAATTGATGCTTGGAAGCACAGTCCAATCTGTGTAGCAGCAGTACTGAAGCATGCTGGCATAGTGAGGTGTCTTCTTGCACACGGTGCATCACCTTATCAGGGTGCTAGTCGAGAGATGAGTGGGAGACTTGGGGATTACTTTGAGCTCACGCGCTTCTCAACGTATGATGGATGTAGAGATGATGCTGCAACTTGGGAAGCTTTGGGCCTGAACCCAAGCTATCCTCCATCAGTCATCGAGGTATGCTGGACACAAAGAGAAGGTCACGAGGGCGCCGCTCGTATGATGCCCTACTGTCGCTGGGATGCAGAGTGGTGCAAATCAGGTATGGCAATCTCGCTCCAGAAAGTACCGAACACATTCCGTGAAGCCGTCCTGGCACTGGCCTGCTTCACAGACACTGAACAAATATGCAAGAAGTTCTGCTGCTCGCTGATTTTCAAAACCTTTTGTTCGCGCAGCGAGTGCGTCCGTGACAGTAGTATGTATGTATGTATGCATAACTCATAATCACAAGGTGATCGAAGAGGCATTAATCAGCGAGAGAATTGTGAATGATGTCTCTGAATCCAACTCTATCGTGTGCTGCATGAGAGAGAGCATGCAAGGGAAGACCCGTCCAACTTTTAATGTTAGAAATCCATGATGTCGCGGGCCTTCCTCTCGGTCGAGATCCAGGAGTTGATCCTTGCAGGAATAGTACTGGAGAAGAAATTGCAGAGCTGACCAGTTTAGTTCGAAATCTCCTGAGAGAGGGCACAGAGCCAGCCGGTTTGTCGGTCTCCAATGCAAGTGAGCTTTGCGATGCGTGGCTCGGAGTGGAGAATGCCGAGGCGAAACTGCACGCAAGGAGACCTGTCAAGTTTGATAGCAAATTCGAAATGTACTTCATTGATGTTGGCTGTGCTCGTTATCGGCGGACCAAGCCTGATGTTCGTGTTCGCTTTCTTGCACCATGTGTAAAGGTGGAAACACAGCAGCATGTTGAAAGGATGCTCCCTCCTGATGCCTATCATATGTATTCGAGATCAGTTGCAGCATACTTCAGCTATGGCATACCACCAGTTGTAGACCGACTGCGGTTTATTAGGTCAGTGGAGGATCCAGTTGTACAGCTGCTGGTGAAACATGGCGGTCTTCCCGGTATATCAACTGTGGATGAGATTCCATTTGTTGATGGATATGTTCACGATGGTCCGTCTTGCCAGTGTGATGTGGAGCTATCGGCTTCTCAGAGGAAAGTGAGTCTCTTTGATGTGCTCACACCTTACCCCAAGCCCAAGTCTCTGGCCCACTTGTGCCGCTCTGCTGTCATTGAAGCATGTCATGGGTATGGTGTAGTCAAGGCCATTCAAAGTCTTGATCTTCCACCACTACTTCTGAATTATCTTTTGTTCGATTGAGAATAATTTGACCAGGCGGTGTGGACACTTTAACCGCAATAGAGCGATATACATGTATTAAAGTAAACTAGAGTGAGGACTTTTTCAAATATTTTACGGTTTCCACTGAAGATAGTCGCTAGAGAACGTTCTGGAAACAAACCTTGCTACCTTGCTCTTTGTGTGTGTGTGTGTGTGTCTGCGTGTGCGTGTGTGTGTGTGCATGCGTGCGTGTGTGTGTGTGTGTGTGTGTGGACATGGCAGCACAGTTACTTCTTTTCATCGCATTACTAGCACTTTAAAATTTGTCATCTCCTCGCTGCCTTTTCATTAATAGTACCGTCGGTCGTCGGTCAGTGTCGTGCAATGTTATCGCATGAGCTGATTGTTTAGTTACTGGTGGTGTTAGTGGACATTCATAGCGTAACCTGTAGTTCCTTGATCCTTTTTCTTTCTTTCTACTTCAGTATTGAAATTAATATTTTAGCTGGCCTTTTCTAGCTGTTCAGTACACTCTCCGGCCATGTACGATCACTGCCAAATTTAACCACTTTCCGCCTTAGCTGTACGGAGCACCGTCTTGGACACCCTGTAAGAAAGCCACAGGTCTGCTGAGTACAATGTATCTCCAAATAAAATAACAAATACTACGACATTGACTACCACAGATCAGTATATTAGAGTGGACACTCTTGTGCAGTGTGTAGACCGCTTCTTTGCCGCAATCACCTGTTGAATATCATAGCTTCAAGCCCGGGGAAGGGGGGGGGGGACTGTAATTGTAAGGATTTAATCACCTTTCACACATCTATGTTTGACGCTAGTACCAGGCTCTTTTATATAAATTAAAACTTCTGAATACTATAAGTTTTTTACGAACTTAGAAGTTGCGACTTCGGCGGTAATAGTCATGAAGTTGATTGTTCCAACTAGGAACACACGCTTCTTGCCGAACTTGACACTTGACTGACTCACGACTGCCATCCGGAGCACACGAGGAGCACGTCGCACCTTCCACTCGGCAAACCTGCAAGAAAGCACCACTCCCTGCTCAATACACGGTGTTTCGGGGAATTCACCCCTCATCATTTGAGCTTGAGTAGGCTGAGGAAGATTGTGCCTGAAAAGCACCACTTATATAGTATTATTACTATATATACTATAATATTGGAACAATCAACTTCATGACTATTACCGCCGAAGTCGCAACTTCTAAGTTCTTATTGTTGTCCCTCACGCGGACGTGCGACTAGTTGTTGGAGGTGACAGCGTTGCGAATAGCTATACTGGCTCTCAACGTCTGTTTATCACAACTCCATGAGCGACTCTGACTCACGCCGCTACCTGGAGCTTCACGAGGTGTTTGTCGCGCTGGAAACAAAGCGTCTCTGTAAGTTTGTATCCCTGGTGATGGTTTGGCCTGGAGAGCAGTATATAAGTGGTGCTTTTCAGGCACAATCTTCCTCAGCCTACTCAAACTCAAATGATGAGGGGTGAATTCCCGAAACACCGTGTATTGAGCAGGGAGTGGTGCTTTCTTGCAGGTTTGCCGAGTGGAAGGTGCGACGTGCTCCTCGTGTGCTCCGGATGGCAGTCGTGAGTCAGTCAAGGGTCAAGTTCGGCAAGAAGCGTGTGTTCCTAGTTGGAACAATCAACTTTATACTTTTTTAAATAATTTTATATACAAGAATTCAGTGACTCCTGTACACTCCTCCCGGGAATATTATCCTTTGACTTTGAAAGCTAATGGTAGAGATGCACACAGGATAATGAAATTGGCGATGAATTTGACACACTTGGCTGACTCACGACTGCCATGGTTTGGCCTGGAGAGCATTATAAGTGGTGCTTTTCACTTTCAGGCACAATCTTCCTCACTGCCTACTCAAGCTCAACTGATGAGGGGTGAATTCCGCCGAAACACTGTGTGTTGCTTTCTTGCATGTTTGCCGAGTGGAAGGTGCTCCGTGCTCCGGATGGCAGTCGTGAGTCAGCCAAGTGTCAAGTTTGGGGCGTGTATTCCTCGTTGGAACAACTAGGCTTCCTTCAAATAATGTCTTTAAAAATAACGGCGAAAAGGTTAGCGAATTTTGCTACCAGTAAGTCTCGTTTTCGGCAGGCCGATTTGGGGATTTCACTAGTAACGATCTTCCTAGTATTACTATTAGCAACAGTACATAACCCCCATACTCTTACTCTTGCTATTACAGTATTAGTAATGGCTAATGTTTGTTTGAGAGGAGGTCAAAGGACACGAGTCACACTACCTCAATGCGCTAGTACTACACGTACTGAAGTAGAGTTAGTACATGTAGAATCTAGTAGAGAGCTCGAGCGGTCATGCTCGCAGCAACATCATTCGTTCCTAAAGGCACAGTGCAACAATAATTATAATAATTCGGGAATCGCCGAAAATCTACCAAATAATTTGGTAGATTTTCGGCGATTCCCGAAGGAACCCTCATTATTCACTTTTCTCATATCTTTCTCATACATATTCATATCGCAGATTTCTCGTTTTGGTAGGAATCGGAGAATCCCCCCGTCGCTGGCAGTCCTGACCCACTGACTCAGCGTGCAAAGCAGTGAGGATGTCGCACGTGCCTCTTCCTTGCCGAAAGCCGTATTGACTGTCGCAGTGTCGGGCAAAATACTAAAAATTAATGCTCTAGATAATTCACGAGCTGCTTGTTTACTAAGGCCGCGGAAGGGCGCGTTCGAATTGTCACTCTTTCACTTTTCGAGGAGATTCGTTTTTCTGAAGAGGTGGTCTTATTGGCCTCTTTAGAAAAACGAGGCTCAAAAATCTAGCACATTACTCATTTTGAGATCTCCCAGCAGCCGACCGCTAGTATACACTTGCCTCTCTTAGCTGCGCATGGGCGTTCCATGGTGGGGATCACGTCATGCATTCCGGACACAGTAGTATTCACCGGGACCTTCTTGGACGGACCCCGGTCGGTGAGTCACTGACCATCTGACTGCAACCTGCATGCACACTTTAGGTTTGCCCGAACGGTTAGCTAGTTATCGCCGTATCCTTGCAAATTGCTCGAGCCACCATGATTTGTGCAAGGTGTTGTGTGCTCGTGTGCTTGTGGACGGATGCCGCATTCACTCAATCAAACTTCAAAGTCTGTGCAGCTGTGACCATTTCTCTCAGTCTGTCTGTCATTAGTCCTACTGAAGTTCATGTACATGTACTCCATGTAGTTCTAGTGGTCTGATATCGTGCCCAGTACTACTACTACTACTAGTACTAGTCTATTGACTATTGACTATTGTTGATCTGGTCTATAGTGTAGATCTACTCAGTACATGTACTTACAATAATTAATAATTATTATTATTATCATGATCCTAAACATGCAGACCCTAGCCTAGGCTAGGCTGCATGAGAATAGATTAAGAGTTAAAGGGGAAGTTAAGGCAAAAATTAAAATTTCACCAGTTGTAGTCTTCGGGGTGCTGAGTCGAATGGTCTTGGTCCGAGAAAGCTAAGACGCTCCCTTCCTACTTGAATCCCAATCGAACTCGCGCACTTCCACCGAAACTGGGTGACTGCGCCCTACTAGATGGGGATTTGTATGCAAAATGTCACTAAAAGCGCCATTTCGTTCTTATAAAAGCACGGATGACCGCGATTGGCCCATATGTTGTAGTCTTTTGGACGCTGAGTCGATTGGTTTTGGTCCGAAAAGGCTGCGATGCAGCGTTCCTCCTTTATTCCCAATCGAACATGGTTGAAGAAGCGGTCACGTGCTCCTGGGTGCCCAAATCACCTGGTCACCACGCCAGCAGGCGACAACTTTCACACCAAGGTTCAACTCGAGTTCAACTCGAGTGACAGGACTGCACCCAAAAAAGGTCAAACAGGCTAGTAGTAAGTTGTACCCTGCAGGCACGGTGACCAGGTGACTGGTGTACGCAGCAGCACGTGACCACTTGTTCGACCATGTTCGATTGGGAATAAAGGAGGAACGCTGCTTCGCAGCCTTTTCGGACCAAAGCCAGTCGACTCAGCGTCCAAAAGACTACAACATATGGGCCAATCGCAGTCATCCGTGCTTTTATAAGAACGCAATGGCGCTTTTAGTGACATTTTGCATACAAATCCCCATCTAGTAGGGCGCAGTCACCCAGTTTCGGTGGAAGTGCGCGAGTTCGATTGGGATTCAAGTAGGAAGGAAGCGTCTCAGCTTCCTCGGACCAAGACCATTCGACTCAGCACCCCGAAGACTACAACTGGTGAAATTTTAATTTTTGCCTTAACTTCCCCTTTAAGACCCAGGTACTGTGGTACTCAAGACACTGCGCAAAGCAGTACTACAGCTGCAGTACAGGTTCTACTCTTACTCAGACTTTATAGAGTTAGTAGGCCTTTGCCTTCAGTTACAACTTACATGTACATGTTGTTGTTGTTGTTTATTTACTTCGCAGATTCTAACGGGCAAGTTGCCCAATAACAAGAAAGCGAAGGCAAAGAAAATAATACTAATAAAAGAAATAACCGGGGCAGCAGAAAATAAATAATAGCTTTAAGAACTCAGACGGTGAGCCAAGGAACAAATTTCCATGTTATCGCTAATAATCGCTTTTAAATTTAAAAAGAAAAGAGCGGGTGGTACAGCAGACTTCCTATTCTGAATTCCCTGAACGAAGCAGAGACATTAGCTGGGTACATGTCACTATTACACAGTAGCAAGAGAGCTACCTCGGTCGACATCAGTGGACGTGGACTGCGAGTGGATGCGACAGCAACAGTGACTGGAATAATGGGTGATACGTTTCATGGAGCGAGCGTATGTGGGATGACTGACATCTTGAACACACTGCGTTGGGGGATGGTGCGGATGTCGCTGGGTAGTGCGTTCCACAGCTTGGGAGCGGCAACAGAGAACCTAGCCTGACCAGCGCGGCTTGCGGCGGATGGTATGTGCGCTCCGATGTCCTTCTGCAAGCGGGTACGCCGATCTGGTGACCTTGAAATCAGTCCACAGAGCAGGTTCCCCGCAATGCCGTGGATGCATCGCCAGGTGAGCAATAGCGCCTTTTGCTTGTGCAGCTCTGAGATTCGGTAGAGTTCCACCCGTTGGAGCAGAGGTTGAGCAGAGTCGTATGGCCGAGCGCCAAAAACTGCGCGAACCGCTTTGTTCTCCAGCGTCTGGAGATCCGTTGCTTGCTGGGCAGTTAGACAGAACACGAAACAACTTGATGCGTAGGTCAGATCCGGCATCACCACGGACTTCATACATGTAGTTAGTGACAATTGTAGTTACGGCAACTCAGCTCTCCTGACGTCACTGAGTCACGTAGACTAGACCCATGCCCCTTGCTGCACACAATGCTGAGGCCAAGTCCATCCTGAAAGTGAAACAGGGAAAGGGTTCAAGGGTTCAAGGGTTGAACGGATTAATTAGGTGACTTCACTCCATGGATCTACTATAGTCCAGATCATGACTGATTGCTTGTGGCAAGTTCTGCTGCATACAGTACTCCATACTGTCATTGATTAGAATACGGATACCGGATACACTCGCAGAGTCCACTGTACCCGTGCAGTCGCTAGTCTTCAGCCCGTATCAGCAGCTGTCGTCAGACTCGTCATCGGGACTAATAGTAATAATTATTATAATACTACAAAATTTTAGTAGTACAAAATCCGTGGCGTTGGTCCCCGAGCTGCAGAGAGTGCTCAATGTCAGAGACAGAGCTTACATAGCAGACTCAGCGGGGGACGTTCAGGTGGTTGTAACTCTGAGTCCCTCCTAGCGCCTTGGCCCGCGCTAGCTTTCTCCCCATACCTTACGCCACCAGATTTAGCGCTAAATCTGTTTATCTTGTGGCCCTATGTACATACTCAGTATGTGTTTAATAATAATAATACTACATGCACATGTAATAATAATCAATGAACCAATGAATGAATAATCTACGTGGAGATAAAAGTTTAATAATAGCTATGAAAAGTATGAATGCCGCAGACATCACCACGCAACATGACAATTTGTTCAAGGTTTGGTTTTGTGTGTTTCCAAAATCGATTTTCACGCTCCGATCATCAGTGGAAATACGGAACTAAAGAGATTGTTTGAGTGTGTATGATGATTCCCACTTCTCTGTACTGTGTCGTGCCCGTTATGTCCAGCAGTTGAAGGTCCTTGAAGCTGTTTGTATTCGTACGCATAAGCCCGATTTGTGTAAGCAAAAAGAACATGTTTTAGCACTTAGGTTATTTTCGTGAGTTTGCACCCCGTGTTCATGAGTTGTTTCTGCACTGTTCATGCCCGTTTGTCACACTTACTCTTTATTTTAGTTCTCACTTTTTGTAATACTTACCACAAGTTACCCGTCATGTGTCACACTTCTTTGGATTTTTAACCTTTGTTTTTCCCTTGATCTCTTTAGTTCCGTATTTCCACTGATGATCGGAGCGTGAAAATCGATTTTGGAAACACACAAAACCAAACCTTGAACAAATTGTCACGTTGCGTGGTGATGTCTGCGGCATTCATACTTTTCATAGCTATTATCAATGAATGAATAATAATAATAATATTACCCGGAGGATGTACCCAGAGTGCTGACAGTGCTCAACACTAGCACTGCGGAGGCAGAGCGTAATACAGAACAGAACAACAAGGACAATCAAGGAACCTGCCTCATGAATGCGTGAACATGAAACTTGAAGTAGCAGCAAACCAGCCTTGATTGTCCTTGTTGTTCTGTTCTGTGATGATATTAATAATTTTTGAAAGGATTGGGAGTACTTCAAATTCAAAGGATCCGTCGGGGAAGTGAACTGCCTGAAAAGAGAAAAAAACGCCAGACCCACCAGGTCCTGGTGGGTCTGGCGTTTCAGGCAGTTCACTTCCCCGACTGATCCTTTGAATTATTATTATTATTATAAGCACTATCGCGATGTAAGCGGAGATGCCTACTTCACTTGTGCCATCCAGGATGATGATAAAGAGAAAGACAAACAGAAAGCTCAGAATCTTGAGGAACAATGCTGTAGAGCACAATATAGGGCTTGAAAGTGATGACGTCAAAAACGGCCTGGGAGTAGTAAATTGACATCAGATTTCTATTTTGGATCCACTAAGGTGTGACTTTGCTATTGCCTCAGTATGTGGGCGCATAGCAACCCACTCATGTCGTATGCAGGTGCAACTTTTACTTCGCCACCAGTTGTCACCCCGCCCCCACTAGCCAAATCAGTCAGTTTCACTGGCAACATCACCTTGCTGTGAGTGAGACCACTTGAAATGTGCTTGGATCCATACAAAAACTTGATCCAGGTGGATCCAGTTTTCGAATTTTTCAAATTGTTGCTATGCCATTGCTATGGAGTGACGTAGCACTTTCAAGCCCTATAGCTGTGATCGATAAGATGCGCTACAGAAAGGTGAAAATTACTAGTTCATTGATAATAGCTTGGTGATCCTTTGAAAAATAATAATAATACAAGTAATTTGAAACTAGGACGGAGGCAGAAAATATTACAAAAAACGTGTTATCTACGCATGCATCTACGCAAGAGTCACCACCACCAGCCAATTAGGACATGTTTCAAAGTATTGAACGTTTTCGTTCCCTTCTTGTCAAAATACTACAGGGAATGATGGAAATAAGCTAAAAGACTACAACTATAAGGAAAAGAAGTTCAGAAATATATCACTCCAATTATGTGTAGAAGTGACACGAAAAATATAGCTGTGAAGAATCGTCGTTCGTCGTGTTCTGTTCGTCGTGAAGGTGCGAAATAGATCCCTTGATCTCTTGATATTTCTCTCTTTTTCTTGTCACTACGTTTTTGCCACTTATTGGATTTGTTTGCATGCGGTTTTCTTGATTCTTCCCATCTATATTTTTTCGTGTCACTTCTTCACATAATTGGAGTGACATATTTCTGAACTTCTTTTCCTTATAGTTGTAGTCTTTTAGCTTATTTCCATCATTCCCTGTAGTATTTTGACAAGAAGGGAACGAAAACGTTCAATACTTTGAAACATGTCCTAATTGGCTGATGGTGACTCTTGCATAGATGCATGCGTAGATAACACATTTTTTGTAATACAAGTAATATTAATAATAGTTACGAAGTCTGTAGAAAATGTTGAACGGTCTCTGCTGGGATGACGACTACACCTAGCTCAGTAGTTAGAGCATCGCTGGCTACAAGCGAGGGTCCCTGGTTCGAGTCCTGGTGGTGACAGTCAATTTTTCTTCAGACTTTTCCCGTTTGTGTCTTTCCCTCAAACCAGTGAATAATAATAATAATTGAACAGGCGGCGAGGCGACAACAATTTTAAGATGGCAATGAACAGAATCAGCTGGAGCGACATGCTACGAAGGTTTTATTGAAATGTAAAGTGGTGATGGACCAAGAAATAACTGTGATGGAAATGTAATGTGAAAAACAATAATAGGAACGATGAAAACATATAAACATGTGTTTGGCCAGAATTTTGTCACTGGTGTTGTTTCATACTTGAATTTTGTCCCCTTGGATTGTTCGATTGTTACCTTTCACGCACATGGTATCGTTCAAGAATACCTTGTGATACTTTTTTGGCATTGTTTGGGTGTTATAATATCACTATTGATCCTTCATAGTAATCTGTGTTGCAATTTGTTAATTAGTACAACGATGCTTCCTGGTGAGCGTTGTGCGAAAGCTAGTTCGATGCATGTTTATATTTTTCATCGTTCCGTACCTATTATTGTTTTTCACATTACATTTCAAAAGAGAAAGACCAAGGAACTACAAGTTACGCTACAATGTCCACTACCACCACCAGTTACTAAACAATCAACTCATGCGATAACATTGCACGACACTGACTGACGGTACTGACGTTCTACAACTAACTGTGCTAGTGCTGTTAGCCAGTTAGTTGTAGAACGTCAGTACCGTCGGCCAGTGTCGTGCAATGTTATCCCATGAGCTGATTGTTTAGTAACTGGTGTTGTTAGTGGACAGTGTAGCATAACTTGCAGTTCCTTGGTCTTTTTCTTTTGTATCAAGTAAACCTTGGCTCTCCATCCGAGTCCATTACATTTCCATCACCGTTATTTCTTTGTCCATCACCACTTTACATTTCAATAAAACCGTCGTAACATGTCGCTTCAGCTGATTCTGTTCATTGCCATCTTAAAATAATAATAATAATAATAATTTTTTTGGAAGGATTGGGAGAACTTCAAATTCAAAGGATCAGTCGGGGAAGTGATCTGCCTGAAAAGAGAAAAAAAACGCCAGACCCACCAGGACTCGAACCCAGGACCGTGCAAGGTTGTCTGATGATTGCCTAGCGGCATGACTACAGTCCATTCAGAAAAAAATGAACTTCTAGCTTTTGGCCATAAATGGGTCAAACATTGAGTTTTTTTAGAATTTTTTTCTGCAATCCCATATGGAATCCTCTTCCAATTATGTTTCTGAAGTTTTTTTTGTCCAAAAAGCAAGCCATAGGAAGAATAGGATTTCGGCCAGGTTTTGCCCCAAAAGCACTGAATTGGGAAAAACCATCAAAATCCAGGCCGTTTGACCACGCCTGCAACAGTGCATTCTGCGGTTCGAACCCCAGTTCAGGCACCCTTTTTGGACCCTTTTTCAAATTTCAAAGTTCGCAGCACTGCACTGTGTACGATGAAATCACGAAAAATCGCCAAATACGGGAGCTCGCCAGAGCCAGGACCCATCTTTTTATGAATGGACTGTAGGCACCGGCGGATTTTGGCTTGTTTCCGGTCGGCAACCCCTCAAAAAGGAGACTCGGTCGGCCGGAATGAAACTTTTTTTGAATACTTTTTTTGGTTCCTCAATCGTTGTGGTATTGATGGACAAGAGCACCTACACATGTACATTGTACATAATATCATGGCAAGGAGGCAAAGTTGACTGACTCACTGTTCTTGTACAGCATGTGGTGTATTCCTGTTTTCGTACATCCTGAGAAATCAAGCAAACAGTTCGAGTCCTTCCAGCTCCGTTATTCTAGCTCGTATCGACCCCATAGGTTTTCGAGCCGACAGCTGAGAATCTCTGCTACCTTGTAGATGTTTCGATTGTGGAATTCGGTTGAGATTTGACTGAGTTATGACTCGTTGAGTGCACTTGCACACATGGCATTGCCACCGTTTGTATACATTTGGGACCAAAAAAAAGTTTCAGAATTTGGGAAAAAGTGGCCCGGTCGGGCGACCGGAAACAAGGTCATTATTTGTTTTGGCCTTATTGGCATAATTTGGAGGTTGAAAATTTGGAGCATAATGAGGCATCCTTTCGGAGGTAGGAGCATAACTACATGGTTGTACCACAATTCCAGTATGTAAGCTACACAATTGTGTACAATGCAACTGATCAGTGCTGGTGGTCCGCATGGTAAAGGGTTCGGAGTAGCCCTTTTCCAAAGATTCTGGCCACTTTTTCGCAACTTTCCGTTGTTTTGCAAGAAATTGCAACTTTCTTCATTTTCACAAACTACTTCACAACTTTTCCGAAAAGGTGTGCAGAGAAGCGCGCTGGATCGAGACCATCGACTATGCAAGCTATGTTTATTGTTCTAATAATTAAAAAAATGAGGTATAGGTGATGTTCGGTCATGGTGGAAGGAGAGGTGGAGCTACAGGAGAGATGAGTTGATTTTTCGCAGGGTGAGGGTGACATCGGTTGGATGAGTATGACGATTAGGAAGACAGTTGAACATGATAATTTTCAAAGGTAACTCAAACTAATTTAGCAATGAAAAATCTTTTTACAAAAGAAATCAACTAATGAATAGAAGGAGTCACGTTTTCTCTTTCCATGTTGATCTCTAGCATGCATGGTCATCTTGGTATGATGTATTTTGTTGTACTAATGGCCACTTGCAAGTACGAAAAGGCACAATTGTCCGAACTTTGAGGCTCCATACTGAGTACAACAAAGTGAGTATGTATCCCTGCGTGCCAAAGCATAATATGAGGATTTAACGAGCATAATGCGAGAATCCATGAAAGCATAATTCCATGATTTCGCGAGCATAATCCGCCGGAGCCTAGGCATGACACTCAAAGTTACAGCCAACCTGAACGTCCTCCGCTGAGTCTGCTATGTATAATCATAATACTACTTGTAATAGTACATGTAGTACATGTACTATTATAATTATTAGTCACAGACGTCGAGTGTTGGATTGAATTATTTGATTTGTCAGTAACCCAGCTGATGAGATGGCCTCGAAAACGTTCAAGGGTAAATACATAACAGTCATTTAGTTCGCAACTATCATCCTATTCACAGCAGCAGCAGCAGCAGCAATACCATCAAGTAAGTACCGTATTTCCGCAAATAAAAGACCGTCCTCGTATACAACGCCTGCCTCGAATACAAGGCCGGGGCAGGGGGCGATTGAAAAATACAAGACCGGGCCTACTAAATGAGTATGATAAAAATAGAAGACCGTGCTCAAACTGTGTAGAAGAAAATGGAAGAATGGTAAAACTGTGGCGAAAATAGAAGACCGGAGGGTCAAACTGGGTTGAAAGAATAAAAGACCATCCTCGAATATGTGATGTATATGCATACTACGCTCGCGATCCTGTCTTTGTGCTGCATGCTCGCGCACACATGTTTAGTTGTGATGTCATGCGTACGCTATAATACTGATTGGATGCATGCATGCCCACCAGCTGTGATTTGAGCTGTTCAGTCTTCTTGTTGTTCTTGAGCTTGAGTCTCCACATTTAGTTTCGTCTCTACTCTTGTCATTCATATTCTAGGAAGTAGCAATAATAATTCAGAACCTATAACCAGTCTTTAGATTCATATCATGGCGCAGTGGATTTCTTTATTAAATTTTGATTTCTCTTGTTAGATCATACTGTTTTTTTTGTTTTTTTTTTGCCGTTTTTTTTTTTTTTTTTCATACGTAATGACTGATAGAATGCTACACTTGTGAAGTAAAAGAAAAAAAGGCCCAACCCTGCCCTGCCAGCTATTTGGGCTTACGGGGGTCGCCATGGCAAATAATAATATTAAAGAACTAAAGACTATAAAATTAATGACGGGAAGTGCCAGCTTCGGCAGCAACTAGGGAGGCAGAAGAAGAGACAGGTGCATGTACAGCGAAAACAGAGCGGCTACCACGCAGGCACATGACACTCGCTCTGAGCAACGCAAAGATAAGGCGGCAGCGGATGAATGACATAACAACTGAATACGGTTCGCCGCTTTTCTCAGCAATGAGAGATGCAATTCGCTTGTAAAGCGAGGCAGATTGCTTGCCCATGCCACCGGTTGTCGAGAAGACCAACGGGACAAATGAAGCATGCTCGATCTCCCGCAGCCTCTCTTCATACGATCTCTTCTTCGCTTTCTCATGGCGAACGTAGGTGGCAGAAATGGAGGAGGACTGGTTCGAAGACGCAAAAGGGTTGAACACCCGGACGTCGAAGAAGGTGCGTTCGAACCGCCCTCCCCACACTCCATTTGCTGCTACGTCCAAGCGAGCCTGGTCGTCGCGGATGGCGGTGCGATAGCGCAGCTGCTCCCCACTCAGGGGCTCCAGATGAGGCTCTACAGATACGTTGGTGGCAACACGCTTCAAGAAACCAGCGGTCACATCGCGGATCTCGTTATGCCTGATGGTAGGGTAACCGCCGGTGGAGCACGAGAGGGCATGGGCCACAGTAAACTGGCTTCCACAAACGCACCCTGATGGCATGCGCTGTGGTTGCCAGTTGTACCTTAGGTGCACTCCATCGCGAAACTCCGCTTTGGAGAGGGCAAATCCATGGCGCTTCAAGGGCCTGCAGGTCAGCCAACTGGAACTTCTCGGAGCCCTTCTCCGCAGCCAGGTCGATTACACGCTGCTTGGCCTCCGGCACACTGGAGCGGAGCAGCAGGGCTTGGCCTTTGACAGCATTCCGTGCTGTTATCCTCACCTCCGCCTTGGCAGTACGAACGAGACTGGTTGCAGAGCCGAGCGCCATAGTCTGCAGCTTGATGTTGGTCTGCAAGGACTCAGTCACCCTTCGCGATGCATCATACTGGGATGCGAGATCCACGGGATTGCCCAGCCCGAGCCCTCCGTGACGACATGGAAGCGCAAGAATTGACCTTTCCTCCGAGTTGACAATATGGCCGGTAAGAGCGGGGATGAGCCTCTCCATTAGCAGCTTCTCCACAGGCGTCAGAGCAGCTGCAGCTGTTGGTGTGGTGCGGCAGAGGAAAGACCACTTATTCTGCAGGCCTTGGGTGAGTGCAGCGTATGCAGCTTGTGGTTGCGTTTCCGCATACGAGGACAACTTCTCCACGAGGTTGAGCCATCTTGTTGCCTTCTGCTCAACAAAGCTATCCAGGAACGCAGGCGTACCAATAGCCGAACCCAGGTACCGGCAACCATCGACGCGGATGTCAACTCCAGTGTCGGCGAACATCTCCACTGCTCGATCATAATGCTCCGGTTTAACCAGGAGAACCGACTTGGACGGGTTGAGCCAGTATAATCTCGAAGGGGCGTGTGATG
Organism: Sycon ciliatum; assembly: GCF_964019385.1. NCBI lineage: Eukaryota > Metazoa > Porifera > Calcarea > Leucosolenida > Sycettidae > Sycon > Sycon ciliatum. The sequence continues at coordinate 4,747,562 of NC_088643.1, forward strand.
TATATGCATACTACGCTCGCGCTCCTGTCTTTGTGCTGCATGCTCGCGCACACATGTTGTGATGTCATGCGTACGCTATAATACTGATTGGATGCATGCATGCCCACCAGCTGTGATTTGAGCTGTTCTCAGTCTTCTTGTTGTTCTTGAGCTTGAGTCTCCACATTTAGTTTCGTCTCTACTCTTGTCATTCATATTCTAGGAAGTAGCAATAATAATTCAGAACCTATAACCAGTCTTTAGATTCATATCAGAATACAAGACCGTCCTCAATTATAAGGCCGGGTTAGGACGATTTCAAATTTGGACTTCACGGAGAATTTCAAAGTTTTAGGAAATTAGAGGCCACATGCCACGTACTGCTCTTTTCTCTCCGAAACTCAACACTTGCAAGCCAGATATGAAAGAAAGAAAAAATCATCAGTCACACCACCGGGACTCGAACCAGGGACCTTGCTATTCGCGAGCAATGGTATCAAGCGAATGGCCGGGGGCCCTCTTGATTGATGTGAGTTGCCAGTATGTTGCAAGCCAGATGTGGATCGATCGAAGAAGGATAGATCTACCATCACTTTGGATAAGAGTCATACTGTAGCTCAGTTGGTTAGAGCATTGCTCGCGAATAGCAACGTCCCTGGTTCGAGTCCCGGTGGTGTGACTGATGATTTTTTTCTTTCTTTCATATCTGGCTTGCAAGTGTTGAGTTTCGGAGAGAAAAGAGCAGTGCGTGGCATGTGGCCTCTAATTTCCTAAAACTTTGAAATTCTCCATGAAGTCCAAATTTGAAATTGCAATTTGTATTTGCTCGCAGTGGACATAGTTTGATGCGCTCCCCATGATATCAAGGGAATGGCCGAGGGCCCTCGTGATTGGTGTGAGTTGCCAGTATGTTGCAAGCCAGATGTGGATCGATCGAAGAAGGATAGATTTACCATCACTGTGGATAAGAGTCATACGTAGCTCAGTTGGTTAGAGCATTGCTCGCGAATAGCAACGTCCCTGGTTCGAGTCCCGGTGGTGTGACTGATGATTTTTTCTTTCTTTCATATCTGGCTTGCAAGTGTTGAGTTTCGGAGAGAAATTGGGTTAGGACGAGTTTGACAAAACAGTAGACCGGCCTACTATTTGCGGAAATACGGTAATAACAATAGTTACAGTTCGCATGTCACTCATGGAAGGGTCCATGGGCCTAACCAAGAGTACATAACCCCGGGGTTATGTACTCTTGGCCTAACGCATCTGTCAATGAAATCCAGCAGGCAGAAGAGCATACAAAAGCAAGTAGATACTGCATGTACTTCAGAAGTAGTCACATGACTTTACTAGTAAGTTAATGATCGTGTTCGGTCCGGAAGGGAATTCACGATGGCCGCTAACACCCAGTAAACCCTAGCGGCAGATGCATCGCCAAACGCCGGTAACGGCGGGAGTGAGTGGATCTCACAATCACTGGCACGAGTGCCAGTGAATTTCAATTGACTGACTGACTCACGACTGCCATCCAGAGCACACGAGAAGTCCATCGAACCGTCCACTCAGCAAACCTGCAAGAAAGCTTCACTCCCTGCTGTTTCGGGGAATTCACTCCTCATCAGTTGAGCTTGAGTAGGCTGAGGAAGATTGTGCCTGAAGAGCACCACTTGTACTAAGTTATAATTATAGTGCTCTCCAGGCACAAACACCACCATGGGTACAAACGTACAGAGACGCTCCGTTTCCAGCGCGACAGACACCTCGTGAACACCAGATGGCAGCGTGAGTCAGGTTGCTCTTGGAGGTGCTGAACAAGCCCTGATGACCGTTGGCCATTCACAACGTTATTGCCTCCAAACCATCTAATTCGCAAGCCCGCGCTGGGGACAACAATGTGAAGAAGAGGTTGGTGCGACTTCGGCGATACTTGGCGAAATGTGTGTTGCTCCTCCGCGTGCTGCCACATCCAGACGAGCATGAACCTCCGTGTTGGCCGACCGGAGAGGGAATGTTTCACCAGTGGCAGAGAGGGGTTCCAAGTTAGTTCCAACTCTGGCTCCACGCTGACGTCATGCACAACCTCACGCAACAGATTAGCGGTGAGATCTCGGAGCTCGTTGTCACTTGTGGCGCATCCCAGTGAATCCTCCGATGGCACATGACAGGGCATGGGTGGTGTCTAACTTAAGGGCTTTCTGCAAGTGCAGTGAGACGGCAACCGGGGAGGGGTCCAACCGTAGCGCAGACATACTCACATAGGGCATCCCGGAAGTCAGCCTTGTGGATGGTGAACTGGAACCTGCGAGATGGCCGACTAGTGAGCCAACTGGAGGCATCTTTCTCTGCGGCTAGATCAAGAGTCCGTCTGAGGTCGTCACTCAGGGTATCCCTGAGGGAGGAGAGGGCCATTGCCTAATCTTGGCGATTAGCCGTGCGTTGGGCCGCCTTGGCTTCCTTGGTGGCTGCAACAACTTCCTCCATGGATTCCTCCTGTCGAAGGAGCTGCTCGACGAGAGGTCTGGTGACAGACGTAGAATTAGAATTCCCAAACCACCATGAGGCATGACGACAGGGGAGCGCGTGCAGTGTGCATATGTATTATGACTATACATGTACATGTATGTCCGTTCATGTGAACGCGTGGTCGAAAGATACTGTACTGAGACAGTGGCGATCTCAGCTTTTCTTTTCCTTAATTCAAGTGTTGCTGCGCACGAGGTCAACTACTTTCTCCTTTTGATTCTTTCAGGTTCGGTTGTGAACATGGCAGGCGGAACGGTTTCTACCAGTTTCGAAGTGATAAATCCATTCTACAGTCCATTTCAAAACTATAGACGCGTACCTAGGCAAAAACCGTTATGCCAGCATCTATACCACATAAAATCTGTGATCACTTTGTGCATAAAATTTTCCAAATTGGGCGTCTGTTATCCAATCCTTTAGAAACTATATGAGAGTAATTGTGGAGCGATCCTGAGCAATATTCCGAAAACTATTCTCAAAATTTTCCAGCCAAATTTGAAATATTTCAAAAACCCTACGCGTCTATAGTTTTGAAATGCACTGTACAGTCATATACAGTCTACTGACCTGTATTATGTACAATAATTATGTCTACTTGTTCAGTTGTGTGAAGATTGCCATCTGGCATGAAACTTTTAGTTACGACAATCCAGACGCGTGGTGCTCTGTGAGCGTGGTGAGTGTGGCTCGTGTGTTACTGCTCTGCTTCCGCATTGAGCACTCTATCGAACGGGAGGACTCCTCTCTCGTTCTACTTGTACATGACTTGTACTCTGGAGCCTGGCGTAGACCATGCATTGTAGACCATGTACATGGTACAACTAACTTCCAAAGGTCCGCAGATCAGAGTTCATCGAGCGCCGGCTAAACTCTGTACTGTAGAGTGTAGTCTGTATGACTGTAACAAGGAGTCGTGTTGTCCATAATCAACACGTAGATCTACACTGCCACCGTGCCACGTCCAAGTGTAGTTCTACTGACTGCATACATCATGTACTGCACTGATACCAGTACACTGGTACATGAGTAGTACACAGTGCAGGCAACTGAAATCCGAACCCCTGACCTGAGCGGTGCGCTCACATCGCAAAGACCCCCCAACACGGCCGGGATGGTAAAACTACGAGTACGAAACAGAGACCGCTAGAATGTGAACCCACCGCTCACGGGGTCGGATTTCAGTTGCCAGCACTGACTGTACATAGCATGTAGCTAGTCTACGAATCGACCTACGTAGTCTACTGCAGCGACGCGAAGATTAGAGCTGCATATGCATGTAGCAAGCTAGCTGCGGAGTCAGCTGAGTAGATCTACGATTACGAATGTCGAACAGCAGCTACAACATTCAACAATAATCAATGACTTTCAAGTGCGAGTACATGTACTACTAGTACTACTACAGTAGTAGTATGCATTCACAGATTCCCCAGTACAAAGTGCAGTGCACCGCACTGGCTCAAGTTCACAGTCGATACAGCGCCGGCTCTCCTTCCTGACTTCCGAGCGTCGTCTTGGCCTTTCTGAACCCGTGGCGTGATCTGCAGAGTCTGCTCGCCTAGCTCGCTCTCCGGCAATCGTCTTCACTTCTGGCAGCGCAGTCGCTACTGCCAGTACCGGGTCGAGGCTGGAGCACTGGTAATTTCCAGACACCGATCAGGGCTGCAGAATTAGTAATTTTGACCTTTCAGCCCTATCCAGGATATTATTTTGCGTTGAGGACGAAGTACAAGTACTGGTTGCACCGAGAGAGCGTCTGACCTTGACAAAATAACAGTTGCCCTTGCATTTGCAAGCTCGGTTTGAGCGATATTGACTGCGTTATTTTTGCGTTGCTAGTCAGTTTCACCTTCTCATGTCTAGGCCGGCTACAGCTCTCACAGCCTGAGTGAAACAACGACTTCATTGCCGCGTCAGTTGCATGTTCTGTTCACCTTGCGAACAGCCAACAACAGAATGGCGGAGCCGGCGTTCGACAAGCACCGGACACCACGTTACACATCGTGTTCCCCTGGCACTAGCCCTGACGCTAGTAGGCATCATCCTATGCGCAGAGTGCGCTCAGGGAAAACAATTGGCGGCGTGCGGGCACTACCAGCCGGGGAACGAGGCCCAGGAACGACCAGAGGTTAGTAACAGTAGCGTGCAAACCATCAAATCTGTTCCAGTGAATTTTCTTGATTTTTGCAGCGGAAGCTACAATAGTTGGTATGCTTTGGCAACCTTGTGCGCTTGTAACTCTGCGCCATTCATCTGCTAATGCAATTATTGTACTAATAATATGTAGCATTTCATTGAGTATCTAATTATAGCTAAAATTGAAGTTTCTGGGAGGCCATGCAGTCCCCCTTTGCAGACCCCGGCTGCAGCAGCCGCATACACCAGTACACCGCGCACATAATCAGTAGCACTGTGTCGCAGTCGGCGGCGTTATCGTCGTCAATATCATTGTCGACCTTGGGTCCCCGGCCACTAGTACTAGTAGTACGAGCACAGCCCTTGGATTCGGCCTCAGTGGGCGCGGCACCCTGTGTGCACACAGTGGGCAGATAGTTACGCGGCCGGTCGGAACATGAACCCTCACGCTGGGAGAATTTTTCAGGACAGAAATACAGCATGCATTGGGTGCCGTATATCCTTGAATACGAATCGCCCATGGTTACAAGTTGCCATGCCCGCTATGTGGCCCTGCATGACTTCTACACTGCTGGCCAGTGCACGTGGCCATGGAGAAAATGACGCCGAGCACTGTACAGTACCAGCATGGCTAACACTAGATTGTGGCACTGCTTTATTCAGGGGAGAGGGGGGGGGGGGGGGGTTATCACTCGCCAACAGCATGGTATATCTTCATGGGACGAGTGCAATATAATCGGGTGCCGAAGAACGGTGCGCCCGAGAAGGAACAGGCTGGAATTTTGCCAAGCACAGAGACTGCGGTACCGTATGAACAACCTAGGCTGCGGAGCTGATTCTCTCTCTCTCTCTCTCTCTCTCTCTCTCTCTCTCTCTCTCTCTCTCTCTCTCTCTCTCTCTCTCTCTCTCTCTCTCTCTCTCTCTCTCTCTCTCTCTCTCTCTCTCTCTCTCTCTCTCTCTCTCTCTCTCTTCTCTCTCTCTCTCTCTCTCTCTCTCTCTCTCTCTCTCTCTCTCTCTCTCTCTCTCTCTCTCCCTCTCCCTGTTCTTCGGCACTTGGCAGTAGTGTTGTACATGTTCTAACTATAAACGTCGCACTCTACCGCAGGGTACACTACCTATGCTGGCGTTGACGTTGAGTTGTAAAGAACTGTGACAGCTCAGTGCCTGAGGTGCGGCATGGATGCGACATGCACTGAGTGCCTGAGGTGCGGCATGGATGTGACATGCACGGAGTGCGTTCGGTTTCGCCCACCGATCGATTTTGAATCCATTCATGAATCGCCCCTGGCTATTCTCATCACTCGATGTGAATGTAATGAATCGATTACGAACCGATTCCAGGGCTCATGACATGAAATCGAACGACGAGATTCATGAATGGAATCTCGTCGTTCGATTTCATGTCATGAGCCCTGGAATCGGTTCGGATTCCATTTCATCCCATTCACATTGGGTGATGTGAATAGCCAGGGGCGATTCATGAATGGATTCAGCATGAATTCGCAGGCATAATCGAACGCACTCACTGCAATTGGTGGAGTCCGTGGAAATATTTGCTACAGTACTGGCATACTCCTGGTTCTGCCCAGGGATAGAGCGCTTCCACTGCGTTACTCGCAAGCTGTAGCACGGTCAAAATAGTGGTGGTGGGGGGGGGGGGGGGCATGGGAAACAGTTACCCCGTATTCCATTTTCCACTTTCCAGTATTGTCTTGCCATGCCAAATGCAACGTATGCGGCTTTTTCACAGGGAGCGCGCAAACAGAGAGAGGGGGGGGGGGAGGTGGGGGGCAGCGCCCCCCCCCCCCCCCCCTTGGCTAGAACCCTGCAATTAGCATGTATGCACACCCCCCCCCCCCTTGGCTAGAACCCTGCAATTAGCATGTATGCACACCCCCCCCCCCCCTTGGCTAGAACCCTGCAATTAGCATGTATGCACAGAGGTTATGTTAAACACGGACATAGCAACAGCGATGAAAATACTCATCAGACAGATCGCTCGTGTCAACTATTTCCTTTGCACGTACGGTACAGTGCTGCTAAATGAAATCCAGTTGCGTCCCTCGAGTACGCGCCGGGCGTTGCGCAGCCCGAGACCGGTGAGCACTTGGCTGTGAAAAGGTGCACTGCGCAGGCTTGAGTGACGCGACTGGATTTCACCGAGCACCACTGTATGTCTACATTGGTATTCTACGGGAGATTGGCCAATGGGGATTATTATAATGATTCTTGGATGGAGAGCCAAGGATAAATATTAATAGAAAAGAAAAAGAGGATTTGGCAACTTTAGTAACTGGCGGTGTTAGTGGACATTATAGCGTAACTTGTAGTTCTTTGGTCCTTTTTTCTTTTCTATACTGGTTCTTGAAACCAACCTCTTCTTAATGTAATGGTTCTTGCTTGAATAAATATCAGTTTGAAGACTGCTCTTGCAGCTCTCTGTCGTTCCTCCTATGGTATGCCTGTAAGCTCTGCAACTGTATGCATTTCGATATGTTGACGCTCCAGTGCCCAAGACTGAACCTGATAGTCCGGAAGAAGACGTTACGGACAACAACCTGCCGGGGGTTGCCCAGCATGTTCCTGCTCTGCGCAGGTCACAGGCACAATTTCAATGTTCGTACTCGCCACCCGTAGCTAAAGCTAACTCACATTCGGCATTCAAGTCCACAAACTCGCGGCGGCCGAATAGTGGCCATGCCGCTCACGCCAAAGCACCGGCGAAAGTCAACAAGAGTGAAAACGGCTCGCCGCCGGCAGCCTACAGCCAATCTGATAATGGTAAGGGCGTGCGTCTTGCTCTTACATTCTACAGTGGCATTAAGTCATGGGGGGGGGGGGGGGGGGGTTATGCTGTCAGACTGCTGTAATTGCACATTGCTACCCAGGATACTAGTAGTGGTCACTGGTGATACGTTGCACTTCGTTTTTTGTAAACCGCAGAAAACCCAACGAACGAAAAGTGCGATAGGATTCGCAAAAAATTCATTATCTAGTTGAGCAGAATGACCAGCACTACCAGTAGTTGTGCCGCTGTACTTGACTGTACTTGACTGTACTTGACTGTACTTGACTGTACTGACTGTTTGCTGCTGTACGTGGCTGTCCGTGATCGTACGTCACTGTTCGCTGCTGTACGTGGCTGTACGTGACTGTACATGCCTGTACGTGGCTGTACGTGGCTGTACGTGGCTGTACGTGACTCTGCGTGACTGTATGTTGTACTATCCAGCAGGTACAACATTTGCCACAAAAATCCGGCCAATGCTGCATGCATCGTAGTCGATTACCACGTGCAGCACTGGCCCTATTTTTTGGCAACCATTGTAGGTAGGTGTCACTGTGTCTGGCGCGACAAAGGACACACCAGATGTCATATTTGCAACCGAAAATGTTGCGCGAGCAATCGTTTCAAAAGGTTGCCCGAGAAATCATTTCTCGCCTATCTCGCTGTGCTCGGCCGGCGAGAAATACAAATTTATTTTCATTCCACTGGATGCGTGTTTGTGAGTACTGCTGTGGACATTGATATCCGGTGGAATGACCGCGGGGCTGGCGCCCTCTTGCTTAGCACGTACCGCCACCGTAACACTGCAGAAATGGACCAGCAGTGCTCGCGGCTGCAAGGCCAGCGCCCCGTGGCTGCTTGACTTCTCAGCGGATTTCAATGTCCCGGGATACAGTAGTAACAGTCAGAACTGTGTGACTGTACGTGACTGTACGTGACTGTATGTTAGTCTAGGAATACCAATTCCACTGCATGTCCGGTGCGGTGGGAAACCGTTGGTAACTCTGTATTTTTCTTTTCCATTCTCACATTGGAATGGGCGCACGACAAACGCTGATTCTGCTGTCTGCTTTGCTGTGCGTGCCGTTATGGTGCTTGTTGCTGGCCGTTTATTCTTCTTGCTGTTGCAAAGATGACGATGATGATGATGAAGGGAAGCTGGCCATCGTGGAGTCTGATGAGGAGCGTGTCGGCGTTGCTTCTACTTCTATGTCGCCATCCTCCCAGGATGGCAACACGACAATATCAAGTGTTAATGCCAACCGTGGCTCTTCAACTGACTCGTCAACGAACATATCAACGAGCTCTTCACCGGACCTGACACGCCTGCCCAGTTTAACGCCGATTCCACGGCCAATTCCGCTGCGACAAGCCGGAAGTGGCTTGGAAAGTGCTGCAGCAGCAGCGCCGCAAACCAACATCTCTGCTACTGCTTCTGCTGGTGGACAGCTAGCTAGTATGCTACAGCGGAGTAAAATAAATTGTCAAAGCACCGACGCTGGGATGTCGGCGTTTCCGACGCAGACACCGGCATCTACAACGTCTGCGCATGCGTCGGAAGGATTTGTGACCAAGTATGCCTTTACAGGCGCCACGCTGGCGTTTCCCCCGGCCTCCAGGGATCAAGAGGTGCCGGCGGTGGCTGGTTCGTCGGCGTTCCCGCTGCCCGCGACCAGCAAACCTGCCGTGACGGCCACCGTGCACACCGCTGCGTACCAGCCTGGCGCCTCGGCATTCTCCACACCGCTAAACCGCACCTCCTCCTCCGCTAATGGCAACCACAGCGGCTCTGCTCTTGACCTAGTCCTGGTTAAGTCGGCATCCGACGCCAGCGCCAGGTCGGTGGACTCTCCGCCGCCGTCGACCTCCGTCAGATCACCGCCGCTGGGCCCGCTCGGACCCTGCGTGGTCTGCGGAGAGGACTCCAGCGGCAAGCACTTTGGCGTCATCACCTGCGAGGCGTGCAAGAGCTTCTTCCGGCGTAGTGTGCGCCGCAGCGCCAAGCTGAACTACATGTGCATGCGCCAGGGCCAGTGCAAGGTGGAGAGTAGCCGCAGGACCACGTGCCAGGCGTGTCGCTTTCACAAGTGTATCGAGGCCGGAATGCAGCCAGACTGTAAGTATTAAGGCAGTGCTCCAAAACTTAGGGTGGGATAACGCAGATTTTTTCGGTGTAGCCTAAGCACAAATTCATTCTTAGCACCCCTGCCGTGTGAATGCATTAATTTAAATCTTGAAGAGTTGCGGTTTCAAATTTGGACTTCACGGAGAATTTCAAAGTATTAGGAGAGAAAAGAGTAGTACGAGGCATGTGGCCTCTAATTTCCTAACAAGTTGAGTTGGTGTCAATAAATGCCTTGCATTTTCTGAAGTATAAGCCAAACTTTAAACTCGGATGGTGAGCCAATTAAATTATGGTGAAAAAGGAGAAGGAAAAAATGCTATGAGTTATGACTAACTATCCCCCAACGTAACCAGATCTTATAGAAGTGTTGGAGCTAGGTGTCAGGTCTTATAGAAGTGTAGGAGCTAGGTGTCCAGTCTTATAGAAGTGTAGGAGCTAGGTGTCAGGTCGTATAGAAGTGTAGGAGCTAGGTGTCAGGTCTCCGAATGCCTCAGTACATGTACTCTTTGTCAGTTTTGTGCCATCATTTTGTCGCACTCGCTGACCGTATAAGATCTGGTTGCGTTGGGGGACAGTTAGTCATAACTCGTAGCATTTTTTCCTTCTCCTTTTTTCACCACACTTAAACACACTCACAATTCACCCAGAAAGAATCGGTGCGGCTTATGCATGTTACATGTACTGCGGTGGTCGAATGAGCCGTGAAATACAGGGTAGATGTCTGTATTTTGCGACAAAACATCTGTGCGGGGCGGCTGATGCTCCTGAAAATATGGTATACTGTAGAGGAGATGTTAGTGTTTGTGGTGAGGGACAGCCGGATTCGGTGCCCATGGGCCCCTTATGTTCTTGTGCGTTAGGCGCATGATTTGCATCTATTTCTGACGTTGTTGTAGTGCTGCCTGGTCACGGTTTCTCTGTGTGATGGCATTACCCCAAATTGTCTCTGTCACATGGGTATGCCGTATGTGTCACCTGAAAGACTAAAATGTATACTAAGTTAGTAGCCAGGTCCATGGTAAGGCTGTTTATAGGAGCTGAACTACTTCATCTTTGCTTACTGAGCTCAACCCATCCTCTGCAAAGACGTTGGTGCAGGTCGTCGGGAAGCAATGGCTGTTTGGAGACTGACACGGCTCGTCACTGATCATCACGTAGTGATCACCAGTGACTGTATTGGAAGGTTCTGTTTGCACACTGTAGTGCGGGCTAGTACGAGGTTGCATTCAAGCATGTTAACGTTGCTGGTCATCACACGTTCTATCTAGTGTGTTTTACTCCGTTGATGATGATAATGCTATTTGTGTGTGTGTGTGTGTGTGTGTGTGTGTGTGTGTGTGTGTGTGTGTGTGTGCGTGTGTGTGTGTGCGTGCATGCGTGCGTGTGTATGGTTTGCCGGGCGTTGCAGTGGTGCAAGATCCGCGCTGTCCGCAGGTCCAGCGGGGCCCTACCGGCAGCACCAGTGGCATGCAGGCGCCGTCCTCGTCCGTGGTGAGAATCGTCGTGAACCCTCAGCCGGTGGCACACACCGTACCAGTGTACGGAGCACGGGAATGGAGAGGGAAAGTGTATCAGCCGCCAACAGCTCCACCGGCTACGGTGGCGGCGACGACAGCAACAGCAGCAGCCAACGCCGGTAAAAACAACAGCAATAACAACAACGGCAGCAGCAGCTCAGTGGGTGCCGTCGACGCTGGCGCCGCCGCGGAGGTTAGAACGACTGGCGCCCCCGGCAACCAGCCCTCGCTTCCACCGCTGATCGAGATGGGAGTCGCACGGACCAAGCCAGCGTCGGCAGTGCCTATCAATATTGGGGCACTGCGTCGCTCGGAGCAAGGTGTCCAGGCAGCCCTGAATTCACAACTAACCCAAAAAGGAATGGAGCTTCTGGACAGTTTGGTCAAGGTGGACAACGAATTACGACAACAAGCGCCAGCAAGGAATGGACACCTGGGCGTAAAATTCATCAAGGATCGCAAAGAAATCTTGTCTCTGTTCCGTGAGCAAGTTGTGCAGATTGCCCGCTGGGCATATCTCTTGCCCCGTTTCCGTGCAATACGCTTGATTGATGACCAGGTAATGTTGCCTGAATCTTAGACAGCTGGCCATGCTACTTCCTCTCTTAGTCGTGGTCTCTTGTTTTCTGTCTCTTTCTTTCTCTGTTTCTCTCCCTCCCCCCCCCCCCCTCTCTCTCTTTCTCTTTCTCTCTTTGTTTCGCTCTCTCCGTTTCTCCTTCTCTCCCTCCCTCTCTCTCTCCTTCTCTCTTTCTTTCTGCATCTGTCTGTCTGTCTGTTATCAGTCTATCAGCTACACAGCTTTGTCCAGTGTTACGCATGCTGAGGACACAGGTATCCCACACTTGGGGCTAGCCCAAACAGTAGAGCAAAGGATCAGTTTGGCTTTCCTTCACCATAGCTATACTGCAAGGACTACAGTCGTCGGAAAGAAAAAAAATTGGCCAATGTCGATACAGTGGTATGGTACGTGGACACGGTGGTGCCACATGGTAGCATGGTAGCATGCATACGTTTACCAGTCACTGGTCACGGTTTGCTGTAAATCTACCACTGCACTGCTCTGACTATGCAGCTAGTACGTACATGACAGGTCGGGTATATGCAGTGGTAGTGCACGTGTAACTACCATGTACAGCATTGGCCGGATTTGTTTTCGTGATGGCTGTAGTCAGGGGTTTTGGCCAGTTTTACGCCACGAAACGCCTGGCTACTATTACTAGCACTTGAAGCCTACAACCCTGGACAGCATGGGCTGATACTCGGTACCAGGTATGCTGTACACTGTGATGGTGTGTATCGAACCGGGGCTTATATTTTTTTGGGGCAAGACAACTTCCGCTTGAGAAGCCACAGTATCATTGGGTGCTCGATCCACTGTTTGAAATATGTCGTTCTCACGATGACCTGTGGCCAATAAGATAAGAAGAGAAACAGGTGCGGGGATCGCAGTTGATTTCATTCTTGCTTTTGTTGCTGCTGCTGCTGTTTCTGTTCTTGTCTTGTCTGCGGGGTGTCGTTGCGGTCGCCGCATACCATCGTTGGATTGTCCAGGTAAAGGTCCTCGCCGAATCATGGCACAACGTGCTGGTGTTCCGATTGTCGCAGCTCAGCCAGCCTAACCTCGACGACATGGTCGTAATCCAGGGTGCCGCTATTGAACGCCGATCTCACCGCCGCTCCAGCAGTGCCAGTGACACGGAGGGCAGCAGCGAGGACGACGAGACGACGTCGCCTGGCGCGGCGGAGTGTCGGGAAGTCGTGCACCTGCGCGAGATCATGGACAGTGTTGCCGATCCGGTCATAGTGCGTGCCCGGGGGCTGCGCATGTGCCGACTGGAGCGAGCTTGTTTGTGCGGCATGCTCCTCTTTGACCCTGGTAAGTGACGTCGTCTCACCACTCATCACTAGTACTTGCTATCTCTGTGTGTTATTACTGGGATGTTCTGGGTGTTGGCAGCAGTTGTGAGTTCCCTGGGGAATGGAAACGAGAATTCACTTTTAAAATGAAGGAAACGCCACCGCATTCCTGCATTTTATAATACTGTATTTTCCGGAGTATAAGCCCCACTTTGAACACTCAAATTTCACCCCAAAAAGGTGGCTGCGACTTATACCCCGATGATAAAATTAACGGTGATATATAGAGTAGATGTCTGTATTTTGTGGCAAAAAATGGGGTGCGGTTTATACTCCGGAAAATACGGTGCTTTTATTTGATTTCGTTCCATCAGCTCCATTTCCGGGCTACAGCTCAGTAATCTCCGGGCTTGCGGTGATCTCAGGGCTTACGGGTCGCCTGTGTTCCAGAGTCGAGTTGTCTGAACGTCAATGAGTTTTCAAGGTCGTTATGAAGCACGGCAGGCAGCAAGATGAGACACCTGCACGGCCAGACAGTTGTTATGTGGGCTTAGTGTAACACCATCATGCCGCATGGGGTACACTGACAGGTAGAGGAGACGGCTCGATACCGGAACGTTTTGACAGCCAAATTTGTATAGACCCAAAACGATCATCAACGTTGATTTTTCACTCGAAATATGTTTGTGGAAGGAAACTGGCATGTTGAAGTTTGCTCTGGGGCCAGAGTCAATCGAACTGAGCCACTCCTTTGTGTTGACCCATTGCCTCCAAGTTGCCCAATTTTTCGCTTCAAAAAAGTTCAAATCAGAGGTGGCTCCAAACCGGACACGTTTTAGAGTGCCCGTCAAATTCACTCTGGGTCTGAAATTAGGTAATTGCTATCGCTCCACGACGGCCAGTACAGAGTAACAATAAGCCTTGTGTGTGCTTCCATTAGTTTTGATTGGTATGCGGTGCTTTATTGTCGAGAGGCGAGCCGCTGTTTACCTGCGACAAGAAGTTGATTTTTCGAAAGTCGTAAAACTCAAGTCGCAGTGCGAAGCAACACGTCAAAAACTCACCTGCTTGATATGGCGCTTCTGGTCATCGCAGAGCCATGAAATTTTGGCTCGGAGTATAACACATCGTAGTCTCACTGTGACATATGTTTTCTAATCAAAATACCAAGAGAGAAAGTGAATATTGAGTCCGTTCCGGTTTGCAACCTATTTCCTATTTGAAACCGTCGCCTCTACATCTTGGGATTCTTTTTATCATGTGCCTGTCACCGTACCTCATGCATGATGTGCTTTGTAGTCGACGAAACACATGCCTGCAGGTTCTGGCCGTCCGCAGCTCTAAGACGTGTTTAGTGAAGCATAGTTACAAGAACGATAGCTAGCTGCAATGATGCCTGCTGCAGCCACACGGCCCACCAGCTAGGCCAAGAGAAGGACCAGGTTAAGCTGGACCCATCTATCGACTCGTTGTCCCGTTCTGTTCATGCAGACACTACTCTGTAGTCCAGCAGACTCTTTTAAAGGTCCATCCGTAATTATCGATCTTTTTCACGAAGAGAAAAAGGTTCGTTCATGGGTGGGTGGGTTGAGGAGAGTTTCGTTATGAAAAATATTGATAGCTGAAACATCAGTCCATTCCAGCTGTCAAGTCAATGTATTTTTCGTTCATGGGGGCGGGTGGGTGGGGAGGGTCATAACTAAACTTTTTCGTTTCGTGAAAATTATCGATAATTCCGGATGGCCCCTTACTTGTCGCAGAACACAACTAGAGTAACTCGAAGGCCTACGTGTACGTCTTCATATCGAGATGTACATTGGTGGCAATTGAAATCCAACCCCACGATTACAGAAGAGTGGCATTCACCGCACCGTCCTATTGTTGACAGTGCTTGGGCTGTGCAGACCCCGCAGCTGTTGTATCAATGCGGTTGGATTTCACTTGCCATCACTGTACTTGTACGTGTTCGTATCTAGATGTACATGCGAAGATATGCATGTACATCTACATGTACATCTACATGTATGTCTTCAAATTAATTGAGGTACTGTAAAACATGTAAATTTCGGTGCATTAAAATGTCGGTGTCAGGGACCTGATGGGTTTCAGGTGTAACTTAGAATTAGGTGACCAGCATTCCTCTCACATACAGCACATACTATTATGCCATTTAGGTGTAATCTAAATTTAGGTGCCTGGTATTTCTAACGAAATCACCAAAATCAAAGTTACACCGAAAATAACCTGTTTAACAGTGTACATACAATAGCCCAAAGCGATGTGTTCTTTATGCAACCTAGAATTTCTCACTGTGTGTGCGTGGAGATTTTGCAGAACCTCTCCTTGGTTTTTGTTTGTTTGTTCATAAAACACAAGGATCTTCATGCTGTGGTGCGCCGTGCAGCGCGAGCAAGCTGGTCGGGGGTGAGCAGGTCAGATACCAGCTCCAGAGACCCGTTTTGCCTTTTTGCCGACCTCGTCCCAACTGGCTGGCTGGGGTTCCTGCCACTGATGCACAGAAGGCCCGATCATATCCCAGTAGAGCTGGGGTCGCAAACTGTTGGTTGGCAGTACAGATAACGTGCCGGTACGTCACCAGCTCCACGAGTGCTTCGAATGGAGGGTTCGTTTTTCAGTGCACAGGCCCCCAGCCAGGTGGCGAAATCCACAACGGAGTGCTTCTTCGTCACGCATAGGTTGAGAGACACGCGCCTGTCTTCTCCGCCCTCAGTGCTATGCTCAGGGACATTCTCTGCGAAGAGATCCTCCAGCTGAATAAACTTGCCGCGTGTGATTTCCCCGTCTCTTACCCGTGGCCGTAGGGACAATGGAGCTGGACTCGCGAGTGCTTGCCATGGCCATTGCGATCGGAGGCTGGGCGGATTGGATGGTGGATATGTCCATGGCGCTGGAGTCGACCTGCGGAGGATGCTGGGTGACGGTGTTGGACACAGCTTGGACCACATCTGCCACTGAGGGGACCGGTGCCGCCTGACGGCCATCCAGACCTGAACCAACTGCGATTTGCTGTTCAAGGCACTCACCTCGAGCTAGTCAGGGATGCAGAGCCGTTGACACGGCTGCTGCAACAGAACGTGGGTTGCGGTCACTTGTGGATGAGCTGGCTGGCTGTGGAACGACTGACTGGGGCAGCGCTTTACGTGCACGGTGAATTTCCGTGAGCTATGGCAAACCTTGAGGTTGAGGTTGAGAAAGAAATACACTGCCAGTACAGACACAGCATGAACTGAACTCGGGAACAGTGGACTTTGGAAAACAGTGAGCACATGTGGAGTTTGGTTGGGAACAGAGCACACGCCTTCTGTGTTGACATACTTTTAGGCACACACCAAAAATTCATTTTGTTTGTTTGTGTGTGTGTGTGTGTGTGTGTGTGTGTGTGTGTGTGTGTGTGTGTGTGTGTGTGTGTGTGTGTGGTGTACGTGCGTGTGCTTGTGCGCACTTTTGCTTTGCTTCTGGGGCGTACAGATCCGCATCTGAACAACGGCACGAGCCAAGAGGTGTTCAACTCGCTTCACTCCTACCAGAATGCCCTGATGAGCGAACTGTATGACCTGTGCCAGCCCAGTGAGCAGCTTTACCCGGTCAAGTCCTCGTCCGCTGAGCGGGGAAGCGGCAGGGGAGGCAAAGACTCCACCATTGACAATGGTGGCGGTGAACTCAGCGTCCCACCTGAGTGCAAATTTTACCAGTACCTAGTGAACATGAAGATGGTGGCCACATCTCTCCAGGGCTACCTGAAACAGCATTTCACCCTGTTCGGGAAAGAAGAGAGCTTCCGAACATTCCTGCTGGGTATCCTCTCCGCAGTTCACGCGGCGAATACTGCCGACACGGCTAACAACATGCCACCACGAACAGGATTGGTAGCTAAGGAGATGCTGCAGCGGCGGAGTCAACAGTCACACCACGCTGAGCGACGTCAGCAGCAGCAGCAGCAGCGTGAGCATCGCATGTCACACAGTGACAGTGAGGATGAAGACGTGGACGTCTTGTCGTAAGAACCACCACACACACAACGTCTATGCCACGTCAGTGTACGTGTAATGGCAGGCCACGTCTGTCGCAATGATTTTCCTGGAAACGAACAGAACGATTTTCGATGAACACTCCCCCCCCCCCCCCCCCCCACCACCCACCCACCCCTGCTATTAACCCTGAGTAATTATATTTCTACATTCAAGCTGCTGCCAACCCGCACGCATGCACTAGACAGGGGGTTCCGTCTATATTTTTCATCTGGCCTATCTTTCTTCCCAGGCACCTCGCAGCCGGTGTTGTCTTATTCTGTCGTTGTCCGCTGCGTCACCGTTTCTTTGGGTCTAGTGTGGGTTGTCTATCATAGCTTTTTCGGAGTGGTTTCATCATCTCTCCTATATAGATACGGGCAATCAGTTTATTTTCATAACTGAGGAAGCGTGGCTTTTAGTTCGAAGTGCTAAAGCGAACAAGTATTAGTTATTCTCCGAGAAGTGCTAAACAGGACGAGTTATAGTTACTCTCTTTGTGTTCAGGTTTTTATGGTGACATCAAGTCAAAGTAGGCTCTTTAATATCTCGCTATTTTTCCCCGTGACCCAATAATTATTTTCCGGTTGCGTGCCGATCTCAAGCACTCTGTGCTGTGTACATGTGTGCTGGCCAGCGGGGAAGTTGCATGCTCCCCGGTCACGCCGGTCGAGCCGGTCGAGCCCTGAGAACCAGCACCAGGGGAAGTATTATTGTACGTGTGCAGCTTTTCCTGGCGACCTTCATACACCGGATGTCACCGGGCCCACCATTGCGGTAGGTCTGCTGAGGTGGGTGAAGTTTTTAGGTGGTCGGGAACAGGTGCATCATGGCGTCACGGCATGCATCGGGCTGACAGTACCGTACTTGCTATGTGGCCCGGGGCAGCAGGGTATTACAAGCTAGGCTTGAATGCAGCTCTACCTAATCGTAATACTGTACAGTCTACATCAAAATAATCAATGCCATACCTGAGCTGAGTCATGAATTTTTGCCAATCTGATCTCTGTAATACTAATACCAAGAGTACATAACCCGGGGTTATGTACCTACCGTAGTCTTGCTAATACTAGTAGTCCGTCTCTGCTCGCTGTTGCCGCAGGTCTCAGCCTGGTCTTCTACTACTACTACTACTACAGACACTGGCTGTACTACAAAATAATTTTAAAACACATACAATAACATAGCCTCATCATACTCAAGGAGGAGGGGAGTAGAGCGTCATGGCGTCAATATAATTACTATGATCAGGGGCGTACACCGCTCGCCTCTAGGAGTGGTTCCCATGCCAACTGATCAACCAACATAATTCCACACGGCTAGTGCTCTTATACGTATCCGATGGAGTTTCTGCTTAAACTGCTGGATAATGTCACTGCTACGCATATTTGATTTAAAAAGACTGAACTTTGCCAAGGCATTTTTTATGGATGTTTTGTTCAGCAGGACGATTTCATGTTATGCCGTGAAACGAGTCGCTGAAGCACATCCACACGCTCAGTCTTGAGTCGGGTTATATTCTTGGGAGGACTGCGGTAAAGCTGCCCAAACTTCGAATCACCTGGAGCAAACATTACACAGGGCAAGCAGAAGCCACCATGGCACCCCGGTCAAAAGACTACCCAGGGAAACTCCTCCAACCAGGATATTTGAAAGCGGCGCTGTTTGCCACCCGTCTGGACACGCACAGGAAACGAAATCCTTCGCATTCAGTGCAGCTAGTGGCGCACAATGATTGTCAATGACGGAAATCTTTTCCATGTATGGCAAATTTCGGAGGAATCAGAGATTCCACCGTGGAGGTACACTTTCAGAATATCCTTTCCACCTTGCCTTGTCACCGTCCTCGGACGGTCAGGCGGACTGCAGGCGACTACGCCGCCTAGGCATTCATGCACTGCATGCACGCTGGGCCTTGATCAAAACATTCTCCGTAGATCTACCCACATCGAAATTATTTTACTGGTTCCCGGGCATCCCGGGAACCGCCCTATGTACGCCCCTGATGATAGGCTGTACCGGTATACCGGTATTTCATGTACAGGATCTCATGATACAGCATGATTGTAGTACTAGTACTAGTAGTTTCCTGTAGTACAATCTTGAGAATATGACGTCACAGCTTGGTCATTGCCAATCAAAATAAAAAATGCAACAGTTTTGAATTTCGAAATTTCCTCCCCATGGCCATACGAGCGTACTACTATTGCAGCTCGACTAATTATTTGTACAGCGCACTGCTCTTTCAAGTTTCAGGAACCTCGATGGTATTCGAATGACTGGGTTTCACTGGAGATCAGCAGCTGGTCTCCTGAGGACGGGCAGAGCTTGGGCTGGAGTGTATCGTCGACAGCTGAACACCACAGGTGCGCTCACTGATTTACTGCTTGATGGATTTGATTAGCAATAAGTCTATTGCTTCAGTACTTAGCTCCCAGTCGTTTCTTAGGAGAGATCTGTGAACTAAATGCACGCCTAAACATCAACAGAATTTTCTGTTATACTGTGCATTCCTGACGTACAGTCCACGTTCGTAACAATAATAATGGGAAATGAAGAAATTTTAAGATGGCAATGAACAGAATCAGCTGAAGCGCCATCTGTTACGAAGGTTTTATTGAAATGTAAAGTGGTGATGGACAACGAAAATAACTGATTCTGTTCATTGCCATCTTAAAATTGTTGTCACCTCGCCGCCTGTTCAAATGAAGAAAATGGATTTCATTTTTACTACTGTAGCACGGGTATATGGTAGTAAGTAAAACAAGTGTGCGTTACAACCGGCTATACAATTGTGCTGAGAAACACAACCAACTGAGTAAGTTCCGATTGTACCAGTCCACCACCATGCCTGAAATACCAGGGTGGCAGATGCAGCGCCTAACACTAACAGCGAGGGCGAGGTGGTAACTCTCACAACCAATGTCCGATAGGGGGGCGAACCTCGTTAGCTGCATCCATGTTGCCCTCACTCCGAGTAGTGAGCACCCGGTTGACCATGGGTGTCGGCGCAGTTCATTGCATGTATTTAGAAGTGGTTCACGCATGCATCACTGCGTTTGTTAGCACAGTATGTGCTCCCTGCTGCCAGCGCTGGTCTCGAACTCGGGACTTTGTGATTCGCAGGCAAGCCCACAACCACTCGGCCAAAGCACGGATGCTAGTACATGTACATTGTATCTATGTTGGAGCAAAATCACAGTAGCGGAAAAGGGCCGAGTATCCCGGCCCCGCATCCCCGGTCGTCCCACTCTCCACTGCCCTGTGACGCCCCTGCTGGTCATGTGACGCCCCTGCTGGTCATGTGACACCCTGCTGGTCATATGACACCCTTGCTGGTCATGCGACATCCAAGACCTGGTCGTCCCACTCCCCAGAGTCCCCAGTGCCCTGTGGCACCTCTGATGCATACAGCATTAGATCACATAGATCGCGTTATCAGAGTGCACGGAACACTACTCCGAAGTAAGGCGGAATATCTAAATCTCCCACCATTCAATGGCCTGTGGGTTTCTAAATGCTTTTACAGAATCACACATCCAGCTCGCAACGGAAAAAAGGGCAAAAAAAAGAGAGCGAACAGGACGGAAGGAAGGACGATTCACTGTTTTCGTATACACGCTGTGCACAGTTTTCTCCGCCTGTTCTCCACTAGATTTGGGTCGGTCTATTGTAGAGTTCACGATGAACTCAAGTTGTTCCTTCACATGGCATGTCTGTCGCCCAAGCTTGGCCTATTCTATCGGGACACTTGCGCAGCCCATGCTACTTGCCGCTTGTCCTCGTCTTCTTGTAGGTTTGTGCATATCAATACAAAAAGGGAAAGAAAGGAAATCCGTTCTACGTGTTCTCTGCCATGTGCTGTTTGCCCACAGCCGTTCATTGTTGCCATAGCTCTAGCGCTTGGAGTCGCCATAGCAACAAGATGCGCATTCAAATCCTGTCGGCGTTGGAGGACAACTACATGTACTTGCTGGTGGACGAGAGCTCTAAGCAAGCTGCCATCGTCGATCCCGTCAATCCCGAGAAGGTATTGCAGGCCTTAATGTGTTTTAGCAAGAGTACATAATAGTCCGTGGGCCGAGCCCCGAGAAGTTAATTTCTGTGCACATGTCTGGTATAGCAACTTTTTATGATTTCATCTGAAAGATCTTGTCATGAGCTACGTTTTGGTCCATGTTGGCATCTGTGGGCGTGGTCGGTTCTTGAGATATAGGCGTTTGAAATTTCAATATTGTTCCCATGGCAACTGCCTAGCAACTGCATAGCAACCCCATAGTAACAGGCAGTTTTCTTTGTCAATTCGCATTGTAAATCACGCAGAAGTGCACCAGTGGCATTTCAGCAGTGTTCATACACCTGAAGAGCCATATCAGGTATGTAAAATCCAATCCATGACAGTTTCCTATGCCATTATTATAATTATACTGTATACAACACCCATAGTGTGCAATAATACATTGCCAGTGCCAGTCCAGCCTGTGTTTCCTGATGAAGCTACAACGCCTCCAAGGCACCCAGCAGCTACAAAAAGTAATGGTCTATGTTTCCACTGCACACTTGCTTATGGCCAAACACACAGTACAAGAGCCTTTGGGTAATCCCTTTGAATAAATAAATAAATATTATTAAGGGGCTGTCCGTAAATATCGATGTTTTTTTAGAGACGATATTGGTGCTTCTCTCCCTGGACCCCCCCCCCCCCCTCCCCCCAGAAGACGCACATGTACATCTAGATCATGGAATCAATATTTTTGGATGCTCATTTTTTTTCCTTTTTTTTGTCAATAATATGAACCCAAGACGGCCAGTCAAAATTCACATTTTACATGAAAAGATGAGGGCGCTGGCGCGCTAGCGCTACCCGTGCAGTACAACTCATCGTACAAAAAGCGTTCAAAGTGCA
The DNA here is from genome assembly GCF_964019385.1 of Sycon ciliatum. Taxonomy (NCBI): domain Eukaryota; kingdom Metazoa; phylum Porifera; class Calcarea; order Leucosolenida; family Sycettidae; genus Sycon; species Sycon ciliatum. Next base: position 4,769,412 of record NC_088643.1, read on the forward strand.
ACTCATCGTGTACTGGTGTAGCCAAAGCGGCTACGCTCGGGCTTGAATTTTTTCAAATCCTTGTTCAGACAGTGAAGACTGGAAACTCTTGTGGAGTTCGTCCGTGTTTGTTCGCACTGCCTCTACGTCTTGAAAAAGGTCTCCTGCAGGCATCGTTCGGCCGATTTCCACAATCAATAGCTCATTCTTTTGCTCTTGAAATTCGCCATGGGCGTACAGCTTCCAATTTTTGATTTTGTTCTTGTGTCGCGAGTTTTAGCTCCGCGAACGGAAGCTGGTTTCACATTTCTTGTATAGCCATTTAGACGTCCGCGTGCAGGGATCGGCGAAACTTCAGATATTTACATCGATATTTTTCTGATGCTCGAAAAGACGCACATGGCTCAAACCCCCTCCCCCCCCCCCCCCCCCCCCCCCAGACGCACCAATATCGTCTCTAAAAAAACATCGATATTTACGGACGGCCCCTAAGCTGAATACTCTAATCTGCCGACAGTCACTGTTTCGGGGTTTGTCCCCTCATCAGCGCAGCACAGAGTTACAAGGCCGAGCCCGAAGCAATGGAGAATAAATTCTCCAAAGCCAAATTTATATCAGGCCCGAACATACCTCCGCCAGAGTACTCGAACTAAGCTGAATATATAGATATATAGAAGCTGCGTGAAGCGTCGTTTAACATTTTGAATAAATAAAATAATAAATATACATGACATTTATATTCTAGATTTGTCTTTGACCAGAACATACAATGCAGACATATTGTGATGAAGACGGATAAGGCACTCAAATGCAATGAGGATGTTCCTGGTTTGACTGAAGTGTTTACTGCTAGCGTTCATCGCCAGACTCTGCGTCCGGCACGTTTCCATCTATGGCAACGTCGGGGCGATTTGTACATGAGGACGAACAAGTGCAGACATCCGTGCATGACACCTTCTCCTTGTAGCACTTACACCGTGCCGAGCTGCATCCCCGTTTGCACCCGCAATGCACCAGCACGTGCTGCATCAGAGCGGATGGTGCAGGTGGTTGAGTCTTCCATACAATGGAGAGCTGCTCACCATCCAAACACCAACCGTGACCACGGGGATGTGGAACTGGCCCAGCTTGCAGGCACTTCTTCCATAGGTGCGCTTGGAAGTTGCTCCGGAGAGTGTGCTGACGTAGTGCATCCTGCGTGGGGGGCAAATCTTCGTACAGCATCCTCGATGCCTGACAGAACAAGCTGTAGCGGATGTCGTTCACAGAAGCCACCGTGGTCTTTGTGTACAGTTTGCACACAAATTGTTGACATGATGCCTGTAGCTCATCGGTGACTGTGAGGGAGTTGCCGAGCAATTGCATGGCATCACTGTGGCCACTGGTAAGAAGCTTGTATGCCAGCTTCTTGCCCCGACGACCAAATGAGCTAACGGAGTCACACCCGGTGAACGAATGAAAGCCGGGCAGAGCAGTGCAAATGTCTGGACCAAAAGACCGCGAAACCTGGGTCAGGCTGACCAACCGGGTATGTTGCCCTGTACCAGTCTGGAGCAGGAGGTTGCATGCCAGTTGTGGGGCAACCCAAAGGCCAATCACTGCAACGTCCGCGTCGAGGGATTTAATTAGAACAGCAGTGGCTCCTTCTGTTGCTGCATGGGCTGCATGCAGAAACATACGCGTGTCAGCCTCCTCTTGGCAGGAATCTAGGGCGGGAACGGCAACGGAAACAACAGATTTTCCGTCGGGACTGGACAGCCGCTGACACGGGGCCCGTGCTGTAACATAAAGAGCACGCTGCTTGAACAACTGGGCTACCTCGGGCGTCTTCCAGAACAGGACAAGGAAGTCACTGAGGGAGATCTTATTCTCCGACACCGACATGAACCCCTTCCACGGAGGGAGCTTCTGCTCGGCGCCTGGGACGCGGACCACCTGTGAGGATGCCTGGGTTCGCTTTTGGCGTTCAAGTGACTTGATACTGTCGGACGGATACTGGTCGCCAACGAAGTCCACCCGCCCCCCATCCGGAACACTTGCAAGAAGAGATGCCAGCACTTGAGTTGCAAGGCTACCAAAGGTAGCTCCTGTGGGTTTAAGAGATTGCAGGGCAGCCATCGCATCAACAATTACCACAGCTTCCATTTGCTGCGTGATGCCTGGTGAATTCCACACGATCACCAAAATGGGCTAGGATTCGACGCTTGAGGGTAGGACGGGTGAATTCACTGCTTGCACTGCCGAGCTCCGCCTGAAATGTAATCAATTTCGTTGCTAGCTGGGCAAGGGAGACAATGGCATGATGACTTGAGTTGCAAGGCTACCAAAGGTAGCTCCTGTGGGTTTAAGAGATTGCAGGGCAGCCATCGCATCAACAATTACCACAGCTTCCATTTGCTGCGTGATGCCTGGTGAATTCCACACGATCACCAAAATGGGCTAGGATTCGACGCTTGAGGGTAGGACGGGTGAATTCACTGCTTGCACTGCCGAGCTCCGCCTGAAATGTAATCAATTTCGTTGCTAGCTGGGCAAGGGAGACAATGGCATGATGTTCAATTTCCTCCATGTACGTCATCAGCTGCTGCAGTGCAGTTGCAGTAGCTTCATCGATGGGATCATCACGTTCCTGCATGATTGCCTCAAGGGTAGACTTCTTTGTGTAAGTCCTGTAGCAACTAGGGTGGTATCTAACTTCAGCAGCAAAAAATCCAAGTCTCCATCCTCGATAGCCAACGAGACTCGCTTGTCACCACGAGTTCTTGCAGCCTGCACCAATCTCTCGACTCCAGTGTCCATTTCAACACGACTCGTCTTCTCTTGGGTGTATTTGTCCACCATTTTCGTACGTTGGCAAAGAAGGCACAGCGTGAAATCGGTAAGTGGCAAGGACTTCCGAGTAGGTCGCTTCTTGGGGGGAGGCTCAGACATGTCCTCCTCCGGCTCGACATCTAGTTTCGAAACGTCCTTGTAGCTCTCCCTCCCTCTCTTTTTCATGAGGCGAGACAAATTACTTTTGTTTGTGTAATTCTGGAAACACGACCTGTGGTAGAAACCACGAGGCTCGGAGTCTTGAGCAGCTCCTTCGTGTACTAGAAAGTCGTAGACTTCACCTCGACGAACATCCGCAGCACTATGAAACGTAGTCCAACTACGCTCTTGGAATGGAGTTAGCCCTTCCTTTTTTTGAAAGGCCAGGAGTTTTCTCAGGTGGCAATTTCACCAGAATCGGTGGCTCTTCAGGGTCCTCACTCTCCATGATAATATATTCTAGCCAATCGAAGTCGGAACACAAAAGCGGAAAGGCAATGGTAGTTGTTGACAAGAATAGCAACTTGACATCAAGAAACATTTGACATGAAACAGGACCAAGAAACATCGAGTGACCGAAGAAGCCTCCTGGGCACCAAAACGTGATTTGCGATTGTACCTTGAACGGGGGCGAATGCAAAGAAATCAATCGAAATCAGTGTAAAATTTCCGGCAAACCGCGCTGGATTGACAGGAGGAAGAAGGATTCCGCTATTGCTCGGAGCAAGAAATAGCTTGCTCTCCTGCAAGATCCGACCAAATGCGAAGGTGCCAACAAGGAAAATACTTGCCACCGAGTTATGATCTACTGATTTCGCCAATAAAAACCTGCTATACCGGGTGTGTGCACAGACACCTCTAAAACGTGCTCTCCTGAGACTTGGCCCATGGACTATAACCCCCCAGAATGTGCAACACCTGATCCAGCTCTGCATAGGGTCTTGGTCGAGCGTAATCGGATCTTTGCGTCGTAATACCGTACACATCTGAGGGGAACCCGGGGAGTCGCGGGTACTCTCGGATCACAAACAACGGTGCCCTGCCTCGAGACCGGCCTTGCGCTGGTGTGGAGTGTACGCATGACATCAGAAGATCCGATTCCGCTCGACCAAGACCCTATGCAGAGCTGGATCGGTGTTGCACACTCTGGGGGGGGTATGTACTCTTGGTTTTAGCCATTGTTGCTACGCTGATCTCACTCCTGTGAGTGGGCGTGGAGGGGGGGGGGGGGGGGGGGGGGTGAGAGAGAGCGAGAACTCTTTAAAAAAACATTTGTTTGTATTGTACTGGGCGGGATGGTCAGAGAGCTATCGGGTGATAGCCGCTGTCGGGTGTATAGCCGCTGTCGGGTGTATAGCCGCTGTCGGGTGTATAGCCGCTGTCGGGTGTATAGCCGCTGTCGGGTGTATAGCCGCTGTCGGGTGTATAGCCGCTGTCGGGTGTATAGCCGCTGTCGGGTGTATAGCCGCTGTCGGGTGTATAGCCGCTGTCGGGTGTATAGCCGCTGTCGGGTGTATAGCCGCTGTCGGGTGTATAGCCGCTGTCGGGTGTATAGCCGCTGTCGGGTGTATAGCCGCTGTCGGGTGTATAGCCGCTGTCGGGTGTATAGCCGCTGTCGGGTGTATAGCCGCTGTCGGGTGTATAGCCGCTGTCGGGTGTATAGCCGCTGTCGGGTGTATAGCCGCTGTCGGGTGTATAGCCGCTGTCGGGTGTATAGCCGCTGTCGGGTGTATAGCCGCTGTCGGGTGTATAGCCGCTGTCGGGTGTATAGCCGCTGTCGGGTGTATAGCCGCTGTCGGGTGTATAGCCGCTGTCGGGTGTATAGCCGCTGTCGGGTGTATAGCCGCTGTCGGGTGTATAGCCCTTATGCATCATACAGTCATTACAGGATTTTTGTTGCGTGGAACATTTCCCGCGAAAATTCGATGTTTACCCAGTTGGGTGTTGTCGACTGCCACGTGACTTGCAAAATATTCATTGCATTACTTTATGATACTTTCCTTGGTCTGTGTTGGGGTTGATATGCCACACTATTGGCAGCAGGGTGTATTAAAAAAACGTTTTTTTAGTACTCCCGGATTGCCAGTATTGCTGTGTTCCTCTTTGCACAAGTAACAGCATACGGTAGAGAACATTTCTTTCCATTCCTTTCTTTCCGTTCAGGAGTTGTGCCAGGTGTGGATCGTAATACGTCGCCGAGACGTGGGCAAATATTTCGAAATCAATAAGTTTCCTAAAGTTTGCTCACTACATTTCACCGAGGACAATAAGTCTGCTGAGAAAGAAGACGCCAAGAGGAGCAGAAGTTGACATCTCTGTCGAGGAAAGTGCTGGGGAAATCAGCTGTTCCGTCCGTGTGTTTCAGTTTTTCTTCAAATCAAGGTAGCCGAAACGTTGATTGATTTCACCAAAGCCCCATTCAACACATATCCGGCATTCGCTCATGCGAGCATTGTGACCTCGTTGGTCGGGCGTCAAATTAGCACCGGTGCCACTCCAAGTCGTCCTGTTCGGTGGAACAAATTTGTTCGGAATTTCGAGAGCAGAGCACTGGGTCGGAATGTCGCTTTTCATGAAACGAAATCGTTCATGGAACGATGCCTCAGGTAGGGACTCAAATGAGAAGTCTAATAAACGGTGTTTCGCTGCAGCATCAGCAAGATCCTGTTCTCTTTCGAGGTACTTCATGAGAAGGACATCGAGGATATCTTCATCCTCCGGGTCAGCCAAGAAGATGAGCTCCAAATCTCTCAAGTCGTAATCCATGACGAACAAGTCTACTGCCGAAAAACACTGCTAGGCAAGAACACTTGTGCATTCGAGAAACTGGAACTGAAAAGAAATTTGATAAAGGAAGACTTCACTTCTATTGAGATCTCTCAGAAAGCTAAAGGAGAGAAAATATTATTTGTTTGAAAAATTGAAAAAATTCGCATCGTGCCAGGCTGGCAAGGACTATTGCCATATCCACCATGGCAACAGTTCACGTTTAAGTAGCGTCAGATTGCGTAGCGTCAGATTGCTAGTGCATAAAGTCCATTTGATGCAAAATTCAACGTTCACTTTTACCGTTAGCGTTATCGTCTCAATGCTAAGGGTACCTATTGACTCTGTAGAGGACGAGAAGCAAAATATATGCAAGACCCTCCATTAAACTGATTAAAATATTTTGTTACTTTGGACAAATAGCTGATGTATTTTCTTCCTGTAATTTCATCCCTGCTGCTGCTGCTGCTGTTGTTGCTGCTGCTGCTGCTGCTGCTGTTGTTGTTGCTGTTGCTGTTGCCGTTGTTGTTGTTGTTGTTGTTGTTGTTGTTGTTGTTGTTGTTGTTGTTGTTGTTGTTGTTGTTGTTGTTGTTGTTGTTGTTGTTGTTGTTGTTGTTATTGTTGTTGTTGTTGTTGCTGCTGCTGTTGCTGCTGTTGCTGTTATGGTGGTCGGCACCACCGCTTCTGCTGCTGCTGCTGCTGCTGCGGGTATCCTTGTTCTTAACATTGTAGGTTGTGGATGCAGTCAAGCAGCTGAACGATATCCGACTGACGACAGTTCTGACAACGCATCATCACTGGTAAGGCAGCTCAATCAAAGATTTGATTCACAGCTCAATCAAAGATTTGATTCACAGCTCTATCAAAGATTTGACTCACAGCTCTATCAAAGATTTGACTCACAGCTCAATCAAAGATTTGATTCACAGCTCTATCAAAGATTTGATTCGCAGCTCAATCGAAGATTTGATTCGCAGCTCAATCCAAGGTCTGCGTCACAGCTCAATTCAATGATCCGATTCACGAATCTTTGTCCGGGTCCATGACGTCCACTGCGCCCTGTTCTCTACTGTGCGTAAAAGCCAGGACAATATGTATGTGCATGTTCACCTTTGTGCTGTTTTGTCAAAGGGATCACGCCGGGGGCAATGAGAAGCTCGGCTCGTTGGTAGACGGCTTGACTGTGTACGGCGGTGATGAGCGTATACCCCGTGTCACGCACCGGCTGAAGAATGGCGACACGTTCAAGGTACATCTAGCTGTGGAAGGTGTTGATTTGTAAAGATTCTTGGGGGGGGGGGGGGCAAACCAACACATGAAGCACAGAAGCCATAATGACTAGGCCTTTCGTACCATTACTTATCGAGCTGAATGCGGTGGTGATTGAAGCCGCAGCAAGCAAGTCCTTGTATGTTATGTTGATTTGTATGGCGTGCAGCGTGTGGTGAAGCGAGCTAAGTTCTTTGGACGTTTATGCTGGTTGTATATGGATACGATATCGCCTAGCATGTCCAAAAACACATGGACAACTGTTGCTGTACTTCAGCTGCCGCGGGTGCATTCTACCTACGGTTTTTGAATGCTGGGTATGCATGATGGCGACAGTGTACTGAATGCCTATGGACCACTGACGGTCATAGACAAATTTCCCCTGTGTGTGTGGCCATTGTTTCGTGCTCTTGGCTATGTACATTCCATGGCACCTAACTTACTGGCCACTGGGGCTTTTTGAAAGAAACCCGCCTGGTACATTCACTCCCCTCCTCCCTCCCCCCCCCCCCCCCCTCCCCCAGCATTTTTCAGTCACTGTCCAACTATGATATGCTCGAATTTGTGGATATGCCCATATCTTGTCATGATTTCGCATTTGACTGTGCACAAGTGAATTCACTCGATCGTTTCGCGGTGGTGTGTTTGCGGTGTGTTAGATTGGTGAAATGAGCGTGCGTGCAATGCACACGCCGTGCCACACGACCGGCCACATCTGCTATTACATCACCTCACCAACACTGGACACGCCGGCCGTGTTTACCGGTATGTCGAATACGGTGACAAAGTCGTTACGCTGCTTAATTTTCGCTGTGTGTGTGTGTGTGTTCCAGTAAGCCCATTGCGCAATGACATAGTCTGTACCATAAACACCTCACGCAACCACCTGGGCATGGTCGTGTGGGGATGTTGACTGTGTTGAGCAGTGCATTCCTGATCCCAGCGTACTTGCGTGCATTACTCATACGTCCCACATTTGGCGTTGCGCAATCGGCTTATGTGTCTGTCTACATGGCAGGCTGTATGAGCTTCCCTTGCATGCTACAGTAAAACTACAGAATAACGTACCTTCAAGGGCCCTAGAAATTTGTACTTAATGGCCGAGGTGCTGTGTATCCGAGGTGCTGTGTATCCGAGGTCAGGGGACGGGTCTAGCATAATGCACGGCCCTGAAAACAGCTCTTTATATCCCATACCGGGAAAAGGTCACCTCCGCCCGCGGAAGACACTGTTTATTTGCTCGCCACGCTTTGAGGCAAACTAAGACTGCTAAAATATTAATACTGAAACAACCACGTCACTTGTAGCAACCTTCGACTATTGTTCATCTCCAGTTCCTTCTTCCCCCGCTTTTGATTGGTAGCTAGATACAACGTCAACAAGTATCACCTTATTCTCCTGATTGTCAAGATCCTCCACTGGACACACCTTGTCTGGTTGTTCAATGACAAGATTTCCAGGAGATATTCCGTTGTAGAAGTTCATATTTGGCTTGTTGGGGGTTTATTGTATAAAGAATGACCTAATCACACTTCAGCCATGATTGGAGAAGCATATTACACAGGGTGTTTGTGGCCGGTATTTCTGGCGCTATTTCTGGAAGCACACACAGCGCCACAGCTGGCCGGGGAATAGGTCAGTATGTAGAATATGGACTGATGCTAACACCGAACCACAAGAAAAAAAACTTGGGTATATCACTAGTAGAAGACTCCTTGCTGACCTCCATAAGAGTCGTCACATTCTGCGTGTCCCACAGCGCTGCAGAACGTTCTATTGTTGATATTCCTGCTTGTGTGCGGGTGTATGGTGTGTGTGTGTGTTGGGGGGGGGGGGCTCTGTATGTGTGTGTGTGTGCACGGGTACGCGTATGTTACGTGTTTGGCTGATAAATTGCAATTGTGTACTGTGCATTGCAGGAGATACTTTGTTCATCGGCGGCTGTGGCAGGTTTTTCGAGGGCACTGCGGAGCAGATGCAGGCGGCCTTGTCATCCCTCGGTGCTCTAGACCCCAGTACTGTAAGTTAACACTGTGTGTTTGCTCTAGCTAGCATGCTGCCCAGTGTGCTTTGGTGCCCAGTAAATAAGGGCATACACTGTGTCACAGTGTTTTACTCAATCAGCGGACAGATCTCGTGACAGGATGACCAACTACACCTCAGGCTATCCTCTGCCTCGCCACACCAAGCAGCAGAACATAAGTCTTCGCTTGCGAACAAGAATGCATTGAGAGAGAAAATCAATTGGTTGTCCAACGCACTTATCATGATTGTTAAGCTGAAGTGCTTTCGCCGGCGCTGCGTCCAGCAGAGTGTGGGTAGAGCCAGTGTCCACGACAGAAGTCAGGCAATTATTTATTTATTTCACTCAACTCGTGGTCCTTGACCAATCGGCACACAAAGTGCGAGAGAGGGGTGATAGCCAACCACGGCGAGAAAGAAAAGGAATAAAGAAAACGAGAAGAAAGAAGGATAGACAAGCAGCCAGCAAGGAGAGATCCTCTTGTACTACATTATGCGATCGGAGAGCATTGCCGCCCACCACTCAATACCACATTGGCGCACGTCCACGAACATTCTGGGCAGTTACCCGCGGCCGGCTTGGTTCACTATGCAGAGGCAAGGGTCTTTCTGCGTCAACTCTGCTGCTGCCTTTACAGCAGCTGACTGCCCGTTCTTGGTGCTGTGCCACGCCATTCTGTCCGGACAGCTCCTCCTCACATGGCCGGGTTGCTTGCACAAGAAGCACACTAGAGGAGGGAGGCGTCGGGCAGTTTCGGGATATATGGCCCATCTCGCTACAGTTGAAGCACAACATTGATTGGCCTTGGCCACCACCTCCGCCTCCTGCCACTGTCCCAGCAACGGGTCTCCTGTCGTCTTGGTCCTTGGCTGTAGCTTTCAGGACCCAGATTTGTTCCACACAAGCAATGATTGTGATAGACTTACCAGCCATGCTCATACGCAGCTGACGCGTGTAATCCATCGGAAGTCCAGCTGTGATCTGCTCCACCATGACAGGGTCCGAGTCGTTCGTCAAACTGCGGACAGACAATCCCAGTAGGCGGCCATGCGTTGGCGACGTTGGCATCGGGTGACTCATCTGGTTTCAATCTGCGTGACGTGAACTGGCTATACGCTGCAGCTGCTGTCCTAGCAAACGCTTCCGTTAACTTGGCCACCAGGAACGTGTCTCCTTCTAAAAACAACTGCAGGTGCAGTAATTGCGCTGTCCCGTTGTTCCATTTCTGTATCTTAGCCAACACAGCAAACTTCTCGCGACACATCGTCAAGTCGTCCGAGCACCACCACGGTATGGCTTCAAGAAACTGTCCACTTTCAGCCACATCTCTGCGCCTCTGCTTGCTCACTCACACCACAAAACAGAGCTCCACTGGCTCCCGGGTTTCGGCACCATAAGTTGTAAAAGGATTACTGACTGCGCCTCAGCCCAACCCCTTTCCCGGCACACCAACCAGCAGAACATAACTCTTCGCTTACGAACACGAACACATTCAGAGAGAAAAGCAAATTTCTGAATTTTCAGGAAGATCTTAGGTCAACTAAAAGTAATACATGTACTCTTGAGCCAAGAAAGGATCACACATCAAGATGGCAAGGAAAGATGGCAACCTACCTTATCACGCGTGTAAGCACACAAATAGCAAACAAAAACAAACAAACAAACGTCACATGCGCACGACGCAAAAAAATCGAACGAAGAGATTGACAATAAATCAGTCAAAGGAATTGAAAAAATGATCGAACAATTGACCTAGACACCAAGGATTAGAGCGGCAGTGTCAACGAGCAATCAGGAACAACAATCAAGGGAAGAGAGAGAGGGATAGACGCAATAACAACACAGCTGACTATGGACCACAGCAACTGGCAGCAGTAAGCATGTCTTAAAAGTACACATAATGTTCCAACCCCACAACATACATTGAAAACAAACAGTACTGCCAATTCATAGAATCACAACACAACAATGTCACCAAAGATAATGTCGTACTATTTCAACCTGTGTTTTATATCTTTGAAGTACAAAGGACGAAACAGTTCTGTCCGCAGATTGAGTATCTTTTAAGTACCGTATTTTCCGGAGTATAAGCCGCACCCCCCCCCCCCCCCCATTTTTGTCACGAAATACACACATCTACCCTATTTATCACCATTATTTTGATCATCGGAGTATAAGCCCCAACCCCCTTTTTTTGGGTGAATTTTGAGTGTTCAATGTGCGGCTTATACTCCGGAAAATACAGTATGTACATTAGCATACAGGTGAAATTAGGCACTGTTCTGTGTGTCACTCAGAGTCACCATCGCTCGATTTCCCGGAGCTCCGTTCACCAGAACTGACAAGTTTATCGAAGTTCAAGTACACACTCCACTGGTGTAACTAGCAAGGAGACCTCTGGTCGGTCGAGTTGCTCCGCCGAGTACATCGGCACTCGTCCCTACATCCCCATTTGTCTTGTTTTATGTTGTCATCCACATGTATCCCAGTAGGGATGTGTTCATAGTAAACTTCATAGTACAAAAAGAAAGAAAAAAAAACTAGAAAATGGTGGTGGGTATATGGCTACATATGGATTGTGTCGGGTCATAGGCTGTGGATTTCACACCAGTGTGATGCATGTACATTGGACCACTTTTTATTTTGTATATGTTTTCATAATCGGAGTATAGTGCCTTCCTGCGATTTTGAGCCTGAAATAGTAGCACATCTAAAGCGCACTATGCACCAGAAAATGCAGTAAGACAGACATGCATGTACACATGAGGTGCACACCAAATGCACGTACATACAACCTCTCTCTCTCTCTCTCTCTCTCTCTCTCTCTCTCTCTCTCTCTCTCTCTCTCTCTCTCTCTCTCTCTCTCTCTCTCTCTCTCTCTCTCTCTGCCATTTACTAGCTCTTCCTCTCTTCATCGTTTAACCAATGCCTGCACGTCATTGTTCTCCCTTCTTCTTTCATGTGTTGTTTGTAGAAAGTCTACTGTGGTCATGAGTACACGGTGAGCAATCTGAAGTATGCAGTGAACGTCGAACCGGACAATCAGACATTGAGGCAGAAACTCGCCGAAGCTGAGGTAAATGTGTGAACCCTTTGTTGAGGAGAGATGCTGTGTTGACTTCACGTGGGGCTGACGTACATGGTCATAATTATATTCTTGCTCTTAGAGAGATGGTGGCTATCATTCGGTGCACTCTCGACCAGAACTGAACTACAGTCCATTCACATATTCAGGCTCCCAGAGTAGTTGACCAAGGACAGTCTCTTGCACATGCTTGTAAATTGTAATCAGAAGTATGGCCCTTTGCTCAGTATGAATTTTTCTAATATGATCAGTCACCACCGCTACACAATGGTCGTTGACGCTGCAAGAGGCTGGAGGGTCATTGTCAATACCAACTATATACCGGAATTGTCCTCGCTGTGGTGATGGTGATGCGAGTGCAGAGTTTTGAATTTGCAGCGTCAATGACCTTTGTGTAATGGTGGTGACTGATCATAATATTATTATGAATTGGCTACAGTGGAGCCTCCGTGTTCTAAAAAATGAATGTTTCTAATACTTATAATCGTATTGTGTTGCTCTGTGTTGTATTCACAGGCCGACAGGGCAGCAGGAAGACCCACCGTGCCCTCGGATATCCGTGGAGAGCTAGCATTCAACCCATTCATGAGAACTAAGTAAGACAGAGTCGCTGAGTTTTAGAAGACCTATGAAAATTCAGTATGGCTGCTGCAGACATCACCACGCAACACGACAACTTGTTAGAGGTTTAGGCTGCTCGTAATTTTTTTTGTTGATAGCACCTTGTTGAGCGGGGTCCTCTTTTCGTTCCCATTGTAAACGTTTGGGTTTTTGTCCCGTGTCTGTGCCTGTGCGTGATTTGAAACAGTGTTGCAAGCGTACAGAAACACACCGGACGCAGTAACCCCGTCGACACGATGGCAGCGTTGCGCGAAGAGAAGAACAGCTTCAAGCCGAAGCTCTGAGCAACAGACGGCGGCGATATCGACAGGTAGCAGCAATCAATGCCCGGTGACAATACAGCTCACTGAGTGGACACTGAGTGGCATGATCACTGTTATCTATTGAGGTGTTGTGCGATTATGTCATCATTTGAGATGTGTATTATGGAGGGCAATACTGTGCTGTTGCAGCACAACTACATGAGCACTGGTTTGCCACTCGCACTCGGACCATAGAATCATGTGATGATGCCGTTTTCATGATGTTTGTAACAACGTGCACGTATCCTGTGTGAGTGTGAGCTCTGCCGCATTGGTTTACTGCACTAGTGCAACTTGTCAAATAGATGTACACGCTCAGCTGAGACTGAAACAGGGCAAATGAAATGTAGCAGTGCTGCGGCGTCTCTCCATTTGCAAACGCAGCTGTGATATTCTAGCGACATGTGCACTGCTCTCGATTTCTTTGATCCAACTCTCAATCGCGCAGGCGCGTGCATACACCCCAGCCTGGGTGCACACGTTGATTAGTATTTTTTAGTACTAGTATTTTCTCTTCATCCCAGCTGCATTGTCACTTATTCTCAATCCGCTGCTTATCCATTGCAGCAGCCCCATGCATTGAACTCTCTGCGGCTGATTTTAGATTATCCTTTCTGAGCCACTAGTTGAATTGAATTTTTGTTGAATTGAATTTGCTATCTAGACCGTAGCGGTAGATGCTTGGTGCTGATATAGCGTGCCTATTTCGAATGAACAGTGACAGAGTGTTGCAGCACACAGTGAATGCTCCATACTGAAATAATGCTACATGTACTAATACTGCTCGATGAAATCCAGTCGCGTCACTCAAGTGTGTGCCAGGCGTTGCGCAGCCCTACACCTGCGAACACTGGTCTGCGAAATGGTGCAAGGCGCAAACTTGAGTGACGACGCGACTGGATTTCATTGGGCAGGACTGTACATGCACAGCACAGTTGCCATGGTCACATGACCCAATACAGTCACTGGCTTTCTCCCAGGCAAACATGCAATCAGACTGAAGAACTGAACTACCTTCATTGTTCAAACTATCTCATCACAAACACCATTTCCAAACGCTTCAACTACTACTACTAGTACACATAAAGTACTTTCATCACCTTCTCGTCGGGTGCATGGATACTGAGGCAGAAAAGAAAAGAACACGTACTTTTAAGTTCAAGACCAGTAATTCACTAATAAATAATGTGAACTATTCGCAAGTCACTGGCATCATGGTTAGGCTGTAGCTCATCTAGGAGGATGGTGCAGTGGACCGTATCAAATGCCCGGCTCATGCCCCGCGTCCAATCAGATGCCTTGGATGTGGATCGTCTTGAAGTTGTGAAAGCGCTGACTCACAGCGCTCAACCTCAACCAGTAGGCAGTTGTGACACCACACAATGTCGCTAGCACTACAGTGGAGGCTACATGCACTTAAGTCTTTGTAAAGCTGAGACACTATTCGATCTGAGGTTGAATGCGTTTTAATACAGTAAGTAGTGATGGGACCTTCCGGAGCACCGAGAGTATGCCGATTGGTCAAGTCCTGGTAAGGGCCCGGAGTGGCTTTCCCGATTTCTGTTGCAGGAGGATGAGCGTATACCTCTTCCGATGAGAAGATTGTTATCCTCCAGTGCCATCATGATTGAATCATACAGTACGCAAGCAATCTACTGTGCGGCATATGATGGGCACTACTCTAGCATCTCGGGCATCATTCCAATCCAGCATTGCGAGCTTCGGATAGGATTCACAGCTATGAACCTTGCACATGCCCTTTGTTGTACAGGCCCTTCGTTATTACATGTCTTTCGTTGTACAATCATGTACTAGTGCCGGGTAAACGCCGCATGATTATGCTGAGAATCGACGACAGGCAGTTCTGGAAAAGAGGAAACTGAGCCTCCGGATCAAGGGGAAACTGAGCCCCGATCGTGCTGGGAAACTGATCCCCGACTGCCCGGGAAAACTGAGCCTCCTCTGAGTCGCGGTGGTCTGAGCCACAAGCTGCAGTTTGGGATAACAACATCCTGGTTTAAGTCTTTCGTTGGTATTGAAGATAATTCATACCGGTAGTACAGTACAAGACAAACAATTTGAAACTCCCGGGGTTATCTGTATCTACTAATGAGGCCTCGAGGGTAGAACTGTAGCCTGATTTACCAGGAAACCAACGTCGACACATCAACACCACCACCAAACAACGACCAGCTACGAGGTTGACTGGAGCCGCCAAGGGCAGGAGCCTCCTAAGAAATATTGGTTCATAATGCCTGGCCTTCCTTGTGTCACGACACTGAAAGTTGAACTCTTCATTGAGAGAAAAAGAAGAAAAAGGAAGAAAAAAGCAAGAAAAAAGTAGGTGTCAATCGAGAGTCCAGATCAAGGAGCCGTTCCCTCACGTTTCATGATCCAGACAATCCACTAACACGAAATCCACGTTGAAACCCGACTGCGGACACACCAAAGAGGGAGGAACTGGTTCGGATCCTAAGCCATAGCTGGACCAGACCTTGTGTGTCGCCGACGAGACTCGAACCCACGACCTACAAGTAGGTCGCAAGCTCGGCAATCCCAAGACTTAACCGAAGATGCTATCTGGGATATCTATATCTATATGGAACATCACGTTATATGAACCCTTGACCTTTGATCTGACCCTACCCTACACGTACGTATACATCCCTCATACATGCCCAAAGTATACAGGTCAGATCAAAGGTCAAGGGTTCATATGACATGATGTTCCATATAGATACAGGTATCCCGGATAGCATCTTCGGTTAAGTCTTGGGATTGCCGAGCTTGCGACCTACTTGTAGGTCGTGGGTTCGAGTCTCGTCGGCGACACACAAGGTCTGGTCCAGTTATGGCTTAGGATCCGAACCAGTTCCTCCCTCTTTGGTGTGTCCGCAGTCGGGTTTCAACGTGGATTTCGTGCTAGTGGATTGTCTGGATCATGAAACGTGAGGGAACGGCTCCTTGATCCGGTCTCTCCATTGGCACCTACTTTTTTTTTCTTCCTTTTTTCTTTTTCCTTCCCGGCCAGGTCTCTCTTGATCGAGGAGGAAGTAGTTTTAAAAATGCGGTACAGTTTGTTGTAGTGTGGTTAGTTAGATAGGGAAGGACATCCTCTCTTCTCCTTGCGGGGTCCGTGCCCCTCGCTCTTGTGTGGCACATCGGCGAAGCGCGGGATGGCTGTCGGCTGCCGGTGGGTACCCATGCGTCGTTCGTCACTGGCCCTGGAAAACACGAAGGACGTTCCTCTATCCGAATAGAACTCCAACATACATGTACATTGTTGGTATATACAGAAGCCTTGCTTGGTAGTTTAACATGTTTTTCGATTTTGACAGCATGTTACAAGGCGAGGACGCGTAGTGCTAACCATAAACCGGTTGGCAGAGTCCCGGTCTTGCGACCATTTGAACCGTATTGGGAAAACCCAGGTTCGGACATAATGTAGAGTAACGAGGGTCCGAACCTGGGTTTTCCCAATACGGTTCAAATGGTCGCAAGACCGGGACTCTGCCAACCGGTTTATGGTTGTAGTCAGGAGCACTACGCGTCCTCGCCTTGTAACATGCTGTCAAAATCGAAAAACATGTACATTGTTCCAGAACAGCTACTGATGATACTATGGAGTACATGACTGTAGTGAGGGACTGATGTTCACTGTGCACAACACCGACTCAAAACTCTCTTTCACCCAGCCTACGTAGTAGAAAGAAGAGTCGATGGTGAGCAGACTGAAAAATCGTGGAAATCAATCACGGCCGGCCTAGTGGAGAGTTCCCGTAGAGATTTTGAAGGATCATCACCGCCATACCAGTCCATAGACATCTCTCTGGCTGCCGTGGTGAAAAGGAACCACCAAGAGGAAGTGGATTATGGTAAACGAACGGCAAACTTTTCGTCGACGGGACACGATTATACATCTCGTCTTCAGCACCCGAAGGCATAAGAACACAGAGCGAAAAATGAAGAAAAAAGGAAGAAAAAAAGCAGGTGTCAATCGAGAGTCCAGATCAAGGAGCCGTTCCCTCACGTTTCATGATCCAGACAATCCAGACAATCCACTAACACGAAATCCACGTTGAAACCCGACTGCGGACACACCAAAGAGGGAGGAACTGGTTCGGATCCTAAGCCATAACTGGACCAGACCTTGTGTGTCGCCGACGAGACTCGAACCCACGACCTACAAGCAGGTCGCAAGCTCGGCAATCCCAAAATTAACCGAAGATGCTATCTGGGATGCCTATATCTATATGGAACATTAGGCTATATGAACCCTTGACCTTTGATCTGACCTCTGCCCTACATGTCCGTGTACATCCCAATCAGGCCTCGCTCGAGCTCTCGGACATGCCCGAATTCGCGAAGTATAGACAGGTCAGATCAAAGGTCAAAGCGTCCTGATTGATGCCTAGCCTTGGCCTTCGATCGTGGAATAAAATAATGCTTCATCTACTGGCGATTATCCACTTCCTAGTTCCTGATGCCAGTATTCCTTGGTGTTTCCTTTTCACCACATCAGTCTGTCGATGGACCAGTGATGTTTGTTTGTTGCTTGTTTGTTTTGATTTGCAAATTCAAACGGGCATAGAACCCAGTAACATGAAAGCGAATATGAAAAATATAATGAAAATGAGAATTAAAATACTTAGATCTTCAGCGTAGAGTCAGCGGTACATCAGAGGGAGATCGGGTACAACAGAGAGAGATGTGGTGGTGATTCTTCCAGACCTCTTCGGTGACAGTGATGGAAAGTAGATAATGCGGCTGGGCGGCATGGATCAACATGGGCAACCGAGTGGAAATCGACGAATCAAAATATCTTTGAATTATTTTTCCATAGGAAATACCATCGGGCGGTAATGGCGCGAAGGCTACTGAGTGTTTGGTGCCGTAGATCCTGCCTGAGTGGATCCTGCATGAGTGGATCCTGCCTGAGTGGATCCTGCCTGAGTGGATCCTGCCTGAGTGGATCCTGCCTGAGTGGATCCTGCCTGAGTGGATCCTGCCTGAGTGGATCCTGCCTGAGTGGATCCTGCCTGAGTGGATCCTGCCTGGGACTCAGATATCATCTTATGGCTCGGGAGCGTATGGCAACTTGGAGACCTGAATTGCAGATGGTGGGATTTCTGACTATGGTGTTGCCATACAATACATCTAATGTACATGTACAGTGCTGGCACTGAAATCCGACCCCTGAGCGGTGCGTTCACATTCTAGCGGTCTCTATTTCGTAGTTTTTCAACCCCGTGTTGGGTCTTTGCAATGTGAGCGCACCACCGCTCAGGGGTCGGATTTCAGTTGCCAGCACTGTATGACCAGATAACTTTGTTGACCCTGTCCAGGGTCCACCCAGAAATACACACTAACAATGTGGGGAACGTGTGCGGATGAGGGCCAAATGGCCCCTACGGATAATTATGGAACGTCTTCGGCATTGCTACCATCATACGTCACCTAGTACCTGGTTTGTGATTTGTCTGTAGGAAGGGGGGGGGGGGGCTGCGAAGGAAGAAAGGCCATTTCAATATCTTTGTCCGCATTGAGATGGGCATTCGTCACCAGTACCAGGTATAACAAATAAATAAACAATCTCAGGACAAGTGCCAATTTCTTGCTTTTCCCTTTGTGATGTGGGACCAGTTTGGGATTGGTTAGTGGGTCTAAACCAGGGAGTCACACCCGAACCAGGGAATCCCACCAAACAGACCAGGGAGGCAAAACGTACGCCGTCGCATGATTACCTGTCTCGGAGGGCTGCCACAACGCTAAACTTGCATCTCTGTCATGTCGGGCAACACAGGCACCCGGGAAAGGGGATGTGACTTTTCAGTTTCTTTCACGACGAGCACGCAGGGTAGCTGGGCAATTGTTTTTTATCCATGGCTTTAGTAAGCCCACGCACGAGCCCTTGATTGTGGGGCAGAGTAACGGGATAGGTTTTCCTTGGAGGAATGCCTATGATTATTCTTTTTTCTTTTTTATTCCACGATGGCGTGACGCCAATAAGCACGATCGATAAGTGTGATAGAACTGATGTTCGCCAGAAACAGCTAGATGGAAATCAACCGGAGAGGCAAGAAGCAATGGATCATGAAAAACAGGCGGGGGCAATATGGTGGTGGGATGGCTGCTTCGTATGAAATCCATTGTTTTGTGGTTCATTGTTTCACGATTAGAGTTATCTTGATAGTCACAGGGGTAAATAAAGTCAGGTACGTGTAGCATTTCCGGCTTGCTAAGCGAAGCTGTTGCACACCCGGCCGAAATGAGGATTTAGAATCAGAGTAGAGTGTTCCCAATTCCGTTTTTTAAATAGACTTACATGTACAATGACTTGTACATCTAGACAGCCACAGTCAGAGGAGATACCAAGGCCTAGGCCCTAGGATACTCACTGGGGTCGCTGCTAGGACAGAAAGGAGCCACTAGAAGTGCGGCCCGTTCCACTTTTACTAGTACCAGGGTGGAAGATCTTTATCCTGCTGGGGCATGTCTTGCTGTGAAGTCTCAACGCCGTTTTGTCTCAGCGCCCTGCAGATGACGACGTTCTCTCCTCTCGTGCATGGGCTCAGTGCGTCCCCAGCGCCTCAACAGCTCACATACATGTACACACACACACACATACACCTCAGACCTCAGACACACACACACACACACACACACACACACACACACACACACACACCATTGGACCATTGGACCATTGGACGCCCATCGCCGGAGGCGATGATAGCGATGCTACAGCAGAAGCCATAACAGCTTGTGCTGGGATTCAACCATTCAACAGCTTGCAAGGCTGAAGAATTGACCGCCAATATTCAGCCTGGTCTACACCACACAGCTATGAAGTGGCTTTTTTTGGCCAATGAATCCCTACTTTTTGGTCTTTTCATTTTTTTCACGCACACACATCACACCACATACTCCGGCATGCACTGGCTGTTGGTAACCACCCAGGAGAATGAAAGAAAAGTCAGGAGAAGTCTGAGAAAGAGAAGAAAGACGTGTGTGACCATAATCGTCGGGAATCGAACCCGCAACCTATCGATTGGAAATCGCTGCACATACCACTGCAAACACACACACACACACACACACACACACACACACAGTGACACACACACACACACACCATTGACCATTTGACGCCCATCGCCGGAGGCGATGATAGCGATGCTACAGCAGAAGCCATAACAGCTTGTGCTGGGACACACACACACATACACACACACACACACATACACACACACACACGCACACGCACACGCACACGCACGCACACACCTTGAACATTGAACGTGCCCATTTTCCGATGGTAATGATAGCGAAGGGACTATTGCTAGCTTTGCAGTACGGAACATGGCGCTTGAGATCCCCGGGACGACGGCAGACCTTTCCACATGCGAAGCGGAAGCCAGAGTCTGGATCAGGGGGAGCATGGGTGGGATGACGACGGTGAGCAATCTTCCTCCAGGCGGAGCAATCTTGGGCAGCAGCAAACTAGGCCTTGGCGGATAATGCCGGCAGAAAAATTGGCAGAATTCGGTACTTTTTCTGGTAAGTTTCATGCATGCTTGGTATGTGGATAAAGAAATGGAGCAGAATTCGAGGAATTGCCCGCCATAAGGTTTGTATGGTTCTGCCAATTTCGGTGCAAAAAAAGCAGAATCTGCCACCTTTTCGAGCATTATCCGCCAAGGCCTACGGCAAACCAGTAGGCAGAAGGCACGGGGGGGAGGGGGGGGACTGATGGAGCGGAAGTCATCTACGATGATGTCACGCCACCACTTGCGCGGGCCATGGCGAGGGCGCGTTTACCCTCACACACACACACACACACGGACGCACACACACACGCGCACACACACATACATGTACATGTACATACTAGGGTTTGCATTTTGCAAGCAATGTCTCACTTCCGGGTTTACCACAGTGCACTCACCCCTACACGACATGTACAGTGGTGTAGTGCACTACCAAGTACCAGTACCAGTATCACACCATACCAAGCCCTACTAGTACGTGAGTTTGTTTGATGGTATGCATGCTTTTGGCCGTATATGTACAAGTCTAGTAGTCTGTAGTGAAGAGATTTTACCATACCACTTACCAGGATCCCGCGAATATTATTATTCTTACTTACCAGCTGGCCGGCCCGCGGCCCGCGCCGATATGTGAATACAAATGACTACAGTAGTATGCTGTAGTATGTATAATTATGTACCTCATGTCGTCAAGAAGACAGTCAGTACTTTTGTGTACCACCTCCAGCATTCTTGTGCATGCACTCACCAAGCTAACTGCTGCTTACTCGGTACATGTACGTCGGGATTTGAGTGGAGTGGAGTTTCCTGGTGGTACAATTACATGCACATCATGTGGGAGGCCATGGGGTGTGGCAACTACACCGTACACGTACATGTAGATCTAAATATTGTGATACTCCACGGTGCTGTTCACGTCATTGCTGGATGAGCGGTTTTTCCTGTGAAGACTGAGTATAAGGTATAAGGTCACTGACCTTCTCTGTGCTTCGCTTGTTCCGTGTACATGTGTAAGTGCATGCTCTGTTGCTATGACTATGAGTATGACCTTCATCACGACACCAGACATACAGTCAACTTCGCTAATAACGACTGCGGATATAACGACAATTCGCGAATAACGACAGAATGTCCTTGCCCAGAGCAAAGCTCCATCCAACTGTAATACATATAATGAGACTTCGGGTATAACGACACTTCGCGAATAAGGACACTTTTTTGATGCCCCGCCGAGTGTCGTTATAAACGAAGTTGACTGTTCATGAACATGTACAAAATGCACAATGCTTATGGGGGAGTTAGTGTGGCTGTGTTTTGTGGATAGCGTTAGTAACAGTACAGTACTGGCTGTAGAACACTTCCACTCCCCAAACAGGCGCTCAGCTGCACAATAATCAAAATGGACTCTTGAAGGACAGGTGGAGAGTCAGGTACTATTACTACAATAAAACATGTAGATGTAGATCTACATGACTGCACATTCCCTCTGCTGAACAGAACTATTCCTGCCCCTGGCTTGCCTGTCTGTAGTGTACGAGAGACTACAGTAGAAGCTCGTAAATGTGCTGTCATCACTCTTGGCTGTGCTCAATCCGAGCATTGCGCTACTTCCCGCTGTCCTGTCATGCACGCAATCGGAAAAGATCATCGCCAATGATTGTTTTTCGAACCGGGTTGACCGCAATGACGTTGTGATTGTGAACTCCGGGTGAGGTCTTTGCCATGGTTGATCATTCCTCCGCTTTGGTCCCACACCGATACCGACATAGACAATCAGAACTCATTTCCTTTGCTCATGATTTGCTCATGATGGAAATACATTGTACAGTCTACGTGTACAACATGTCAAGTCTGGCAGCACCTCTCATAAAGAGTCATATCAAGTTCCGGAGTCCGGTTTGTGCATGCCTAGTCGCAATTTTTATCCAGGCCCCTGTCTTGTCCGCGTGCCTGCCTGCAGCCTAGTGCATGCAGGCTGGATGCCTCAATCAGCGGCCGTCATGGGTTGTCTTCTCCTGGACCGTTTTCTACTTTTCGCCTCCCTGCTGAGCTAGCTCAGTACTGTGCTGACGTATTTCGCTGGTCACTTCCTGCTACGCCTCCCCCTCTCTCTCGTCCCCCTTCCTGCTTTTGTAACGTGCTGACAGTCAGTCATGGTCGCGGCGGGCCAG
This sequence comes from Sycon ciliatum, assembly GCF_964019385.1. Taxonomy (NCBI): domain Eukaryota; kingdom Metazoa; phylum Porifera; class Calcarea; order Leucosolenida; family Sycettidae; genus Sycon; species Sycon ciliatum. The sequence continues at coordinate 4,791,989 of NC_088643.1, forward strand.
GTAAAGGGGTTGGGTGGGCTACATGTACATGTATGTAGGCTGACTATGGCTGGACGGCACATGCCCAGTATCAACAAGATATTTATCTCTGTGTATGAGGACACATTCTGGTCATAACAGTACAGGCTCCATCATCATCTTCCTGATCTGTCAACCATCTTCCGGGAAGGCTGTAAGAGACTGCTAAAGTGCTAATTATTACTATTGATATAATAGAGCAGTTCCCATGTCAACAAGCCTGAGGTGTTTCACAACACTGTCAAGGTGGGTGATGATGGAGATCGACACAAATCCAGCTAACCTTTTTACAGCCTGTGGAAGTAAGTAATGGTTTGTTGCTCCCGCACTGGAGCTCGAGCTGTTGGAAGCCCTAGTCTGTAGTTTACCGACCTTTCATTGATACTGTCACTGTGGTTGGATAACTATTAGTAATACTTTCATGACTGTTCGTTTCCTTGACATTTGTTTACAACATGCTACTGTTTTCCGCACCAAGATCCAATCATCAGTCCATCATGCATGCACGTCCCCTACTTCCATGTATGCAGTGTTGCAGTGTTGGTGCCTTCTCAGATCTCATTCACTGCAAGATCTATCTCAGCATGCTGAGCATGAACACACCCTCGTACTCTCATGCATCAGATACCATGGATACAGAGAAGCCAGAGTGCACCGGTGACCTAATAGTTATAAAACTTTTTAAAAAAACTACTTATTTTCTTCCCTCCGTCCTGCTCCAACTGTCCAAGGCCTGCATGCTGCTGGGGAAGAACAGTTAGCCAGACAACGGCATGCACACGGCCAGGGTATCTGATCGTATACTGCAAGATCGATGACATCTCTAAGCCTGCTCATTCTTCGGCTGGATCCGCACAGTGATCTATCCGAGCCCATGCACATGCATTCACGTCAGTTCTCTTATTCGAATAGATCTGACTGCACGATAAGCCATCAACAGAACTCCAGAGTTTTTAGATTTGGATACGTTTCATTCTGGAACGATAAAAATAGTGCGGCTAAATCAACTTGAGGAGTGGATTAAATGAGGCAACTCCTATCAGAGAATCAAGGTCAACAAATTATTACGCTCAAATGAAGATGAAGATGGTTTCAACCGGTTAGAAATAGCATAATCATCACTAGCAGTGTCTGCCATGGTTTAGATAAGGAGTGTTTTGTTCATCCTGGCCAGCAATAGTGCCCGCAGCCAAAGACGAGCAGCTCTCTGAGCTAGAATTGAAGCACATGTAGAAACATGCAGGGGAAATGTGAACGGTCACTTGTCCAAGTAGACTGTAATAGATGAGGTTAAAACACACACACGCACACGCACACACACACACACACACACACACACACACACACACACACACACACACACAGTCCGGAAATTTACAGCTGTGACAATTCAAAAGATACATAACTGACTAGAAGGCTAAGGGTTGAGATTTGTCCACGGTGCATGTGCAGCACGGAGCGCACAAACTCCTCGCGACACTGCAGCTTGTTGGCGCGGCTCAGCTGCTGCACCAGGCAATTGTTCTTGCAGAATGTCTGCACGAGCACTTCGGGATCCACTCCAGACGTCGGCGTAGGGCATGCTGGCATTGGTGCGGGCGGCGGGGGTGTTCCCCGCGGCGGTCCCATAGCAGCCACCACCGAGCCATGATGCTTGTTGTAACCAGCGTGGTAGCTAGTGTCATCTGCCTGTGTTGCTGCTGGGCTTGGATAGTAATCAGCGGGAGTGTGATACACGTCATGCGAGTAGTTGTTGCGGTGATGCATGCTATGAGTATCCGATATAGTTTGGAAAGAGCGCTCCGGCTCCGTCGTCATCATCTGGAAGCGACCATCACCGGCATCATGCACCGTTGAGTAGCGAGGGTCGGATGGCTGCTGCTGCTGCTGCTGTGGTGGAGGTGGTGCGGGCATTGTGTGATTACCTCTGCTATTGGAGTAGTCGGTCATGCCATGCGCATACTGCTGGTCGTAGTCAGCATGGTGCTGTTGGGGCATGCCATATGGAGCAGCCGGCTGAGGGCTATAACCGTTGCTCATGGGTGCATCATAATAGTATGCTGGGGGTGCCGGTGGCTGAAGCTGGGGCTGTTGATGCTGATGATGCGAGTACATTGATTGTGATGGGGGATTGTGGTCAAGGCATTGCTGCTGCTGTTGCTGTCGAGCCGACGCATACGAATGCCCTTGCGTTACATAGTTCACACCTGCGTTGGGAGGTGGCATGGCGGCACGTGGCAGCAGTGCATCGTGTGCCGGGTACTGCTCGTACTGGTTATGATCGAACGAGGGAGGCGGCGGTGGCTGTGGCATTGCTGCAGCCATTCTCAGACGACCATTGCCACCGGAGACCTCATCTTGCCGCTGCTGCTGAGCGGATTTGTAGCGCGGATCATTGCTGTCCCGGACAAACGGAACAATTCCATTCGTCTGCAGCATACATGCGCGAGTTGAAGAGCCGCGCGAATCTCCGCGAGGGAATTGGTCTGCGTATTGGTCGCTGGCATCGATGGTCTGAAAATGCGACGGTGGTGGTGGAGGCTGTGGCTCCGGCATTGGCGGCTCAGCCACAGTGGTCGTTTCGGTTTTCTTCGGATGCCGGTAGTTGCAGTGAGAACCTCTCGTGCACTTCTTGCCGTAGCTGCATAACGGTGTGTCCGCCGTGATGTTGCTACTACGCTTGCTACCAGAGTCATTAGACTTGGCGCCCGGGAAACGAAGAAACTCCTTGAGCTTGGGCCCGCCGCGTCCAAGTGGGTCTAGGTCAGGCATGAATATACCGCCTGCCCAGACAAACTGCAGCAGTCGCTTCTCGATTGTCGTCCTCCACTGCTTTCTCTCGTCGACCAGGTCACGGAACCGGTCTCGGGACACGATCACGCCTTTCGTCTTTGTGGCCAGGCGGACTATGTAGCGGTCGTCATAGGGTACGATGCGCTTGCCCTTCAGCCGCCGCGATGTAGTGTACTTGAGTATGCCTTCTGCGTACAGGTCGTCTAGAACGTGCTGGTCTTCGATCTTGCCCTCCGGCCTTGATTTCTCCTTTCTCCACTCAGGAACTAAGCAGAAAATCTCTTCGTGACCGAGCTTCTGGAAGTAGCGAACACATATCTTCAGTGCATTGCACGCAAAGTACTTGCCATCCGAGTAACTACAGAGGGAAACAAGAATTGACAAGCAAAAACCAACAACAGGAAGAACAAAGATGAGTTTCATGCTCAATGTAGCACACCTGCAACAAGAGGATCATGAGCAAACGGAGTACCGGTACATACATTTCAGTGTGTGAGCAAGCTGCAGTACCCCCCCCCCCCCCCCCTCCCTAGCACTACCCCTGCAACTCATAGCAATTGCTGCCATCTTGATACTGACTGCTATTTCCTGCTTGTAAGCGAGAGACTAAGCACCCGGGATATACCGGTGCCAGTTATCTACTGTCCCTAGCACACTCATGTTGGAGAGCGTGCTTACACGGCGCATCCTGGCACTGGTCCCTTGAAGGAACTCCTATTTTCCTGCTCCCACACATCAACTACTACAATGACTATACCACACTACATGCATGCACAACTATTATGCAACAACTGTACACAATGTACACAATGTCCACAATAATATCCACCACACACTTACAAACACATGCACCACATACGCATGGTACCAGGATGTGCACAAGCAAATGTGGAACATGGTGCCCACGCTGATTCCCCTGGGAAGGAGCTCTACATGTTCTCTGCAAATTTAATACAGCTCTTCCAACAATACACTGATGCATGTAGCATTGCATGGAAACTCCAACGCATCAGGGACAACAGGGGAATATCACTACTAGTACACTTTGTTTGTGTGCTTGCTGACTGGAATCACTGGATACAGTAAATCTATTGCAGACTGTGTACTGTGTGTGCGTTTGGCTACGAGGATTTGGTAACAGCTAGGCTAGCGTGTTCGCCCCCATACAGTCTGCAGCACAACAACATTCGTACCACACATACCCGCACGCACGCGCCTTCCGCGTCAAGCAATGCTAACACTGCTTGCATCACGGGTCATTACTCAACGAAACGAAACATAGTCAAAAGTTTGCAAAATAAAATCATCTCAATTCTCAAACTACTGTCATCCATGACTTACTTCATAGCAACGTTGCTTCCGTCAATGATAATCGGCCTGAGACCAGTCCTTGCCTCCTCGTTCTCATCCCGCTCATTATCGGAATCCTCATCCGAATCGCTTGCCTCTCCTTCACTCTTCACCTCTACGTGCGGTGCAGGTGCCTTCTTTTCTTTTGGCGCTGGCGATTTACGCCCGCCGAGGGGATACTTCTTCATCAGTACCATCAGGAGAGCGTTAGCATCGGTCAAACAGCCGCTATCCTTGATTGCCGTTCGAATCTGATGCTCTTTCCAGCCAGCTTTCATGCCATAGTGCACTAGCTCCTCATCATCACTGGTTTTCCCCGTCCTAAGATCACGATTGCTGCTTTCCCTCAGCATCGTGCTCACCTGGCTGTGCGGCAAACGATCGTACTGCGACAGGTCGGCGTTTCCAGCGCGCTTCGCGTCGAAGAAGCTCACATAGTCGCAGATCATGGCCACTGCCGACGATAGAGCGAGATCTCCGCCGCGTACGGTAGCTACGCCATCCTGAAACGAGATCCGTGCCCAGGACGCTCGTTCTAGCTCCAGGTGGCGCTCGCCGTTATTGCCCTGAAGATGGATCTGATAGTCCACCGGGAAACGGACTTGCCTTTCACCGACGTTGGGATTGTCGCACAAGGCAAGTACATAATCCTGGGTACAAACAGACACAAAGAAACTGATGAGCGTATTTCGCGGAGGCAAAGCGTCTTCTACAAATCAAACATTTCCACATAAAACACATTTACAATGCCCCAATAAAAGGTAAAGCTCAGTGGACAGAGCTCACCTACTGAAATAGGCTACCTAGATGTAACCGAAATTCGGTTCCCATTCGACTCGTGCAAAACTAAGTCCAACGCTAAGCTGGAATCCAGTAATTATTTTCATGTCCAGTAATCGAAACGTACTTTAGCTGCATAGATGGCTCTTTGATCGCCTTGGATTATCACCGTCTCCAACTGGTCATCTCTGTCGCACGTCTGCACCTCCAAGTCCACGGAAAATATCAACTCAATCCTATCCCAGGTTTGTCCGCCAGGACCATACAGACGCGCTATGAGGTCGAGCGGCAAATCGAACTCGACTCGCGAGCGCAGCGCGAGCGACGAACTCATACTTCTGTTCACCTTTCTTTTCAGTCATCCAGTCAGCGTTCAAACTAAACTCTGGTAAAAGGCAACTTGCTACTTCTAGTACCTGTTCGGTGCCTACAAACAGACACTCTGCTCCTGATTCTGTTACTTCATGTGGATGGTACAGCGCCACGGAGAAAACTGATGAAACTTTCCCTTGCGAGTAGCTCAACTGAACGCTAGCGGAGCTCAGGCTAGCTAGCGGGCCAGCACTACGTGAGCTACGTGACGGTGAGGCGAACAGGAAAATCGCCACCAAGCCAGGAGCGAAAGTGCTAGGAGCTCAAAAGTACGAAGACAACTATGCAAAAGTATTTCCTGCTAGGCAGCCAATCAGCTCGCTCGGGGACCACGTGCTACAAAATGCCAGAGCGCATTGGACATTGTAGTTCTGAAGTCGTGTGTTGCGCGCGGTGGCACTGAGTGCCTGTACAGTTTCTGCACAGCGAGTCAGGGACCGGGCTAGGCGCACATCTACTACTAGTACTACTGACTATACATGTACATAATTGTACCAGCCCCTACTGGCTGCCGTACTGGCCCTAGCTGGCCCTACGTAACCATGGTAACGTCGTTACATGTCTGACTCTAGACTGTAGGCTAGGCCATATATAGGGGCGCGTTGCGTGTGCATGATATGCGGCATATGCTGCGTTTCCAGACGGCTTGTACCCGCGCCCTGGGCAGGGTACGGGTAACAACGGATTGTAATGTAACAAAGTAACAATCATACTTTACTTGTTATGGTATGCTTTTGCTGCCTTTGCACTACAATGACTACAAAATGTACTACTAGTACTACTAGTAGTGAGTCTGTAGATCTACATGTAGGTGCAGTGTTGTACAGTGGATCTACAAGACATTTTGTAGTGTGCATGTTGCTCAGGTCAGGATCAGCCCGATCACAGTCATCGTACTTGTACATGACTTGTACATGTAAAGGTATGCTGCGCATACAGGTATGCTTACAGGCGCCCTAAAAGGCAGAGCCTGAAAGCTGTAAGGCAGTATCGTTCCGTGCTCTTACAACCTGGCCACCGAGTGTGGCGTACCGCGCGCTAGAGGTACACAATCGTGTAGATCATGTTACCCATCAGTACTAGTAACGCGGACACATGAGTCGTAACAGAGGAGGCCTGTCCGCAAAGCGTCTGGACCAAATTTCACAGGAACGCCGCCTGTCTGTAACCAATGATCCCCGTTCTGCAGAACATTGATCTTGAAGTAGATGTTCTGCTTCTAAACCTTGCCTCCAGACTGCACGCGAGAGTGACATCGAATCATTCAGAGCCACCATGATTATGCGGGTGCCACTTGAAGAGTTGGGAGTTGACTGCACACAAATGAGCGTCGCGAACGTGTCGAGTCTGTCGACCCACTCTGTGCTTTTACTAGCCTCATCAGCTCATGTCAACCGCGCAACTGTCTTTCGTTGCGACGCGTTCGATCATAATCGTGGCTGGCTTCATTCTTGTCCATTCTTGTCGTGGATTGATTCTCTTTATCGCCCTTTATAGTCTGTGCAAGCAAAACCCACGGTATCCTTACACAGGTCACATCAAGCAGAAGACATTTCGCACGTCATTTTCTGGTCAGTTGGAGCAGGATACAGGTACCCAGCCTAGGCAGGCGAGCTGGGCTGACATTCTGGCCAGGGTCTGGGAAAGACGGGATCGATCGGGGACTGGGCAGTCTGACACCAGTGACCGCGCGTCGACAGCACAAATGAACCGCATTTCTGAGCTGTGGCCCTGTGCAGCGTGAACCACGGGCTTCGACTCAACTCAGTCACAGAACCAACCCATGGATGGCATACGGGGAGAGCTCTGCTCAAGTCGGCAGTGAGATACAAAATACTGAAATAGCTGACTGCAGTCACTGCACCCAGAACAGACTGTCAGTTGGCTGCATTCGTGCAGCTCTCTACCTACCACTACCGGACTCAGAAAAATACCAGACATGACCTTTGTGAGATGTGTGGAGGTCCTTGTATATTGTTGCCCGATGATGTTCTCACACATTCTCGGAGACAATTCTCAGAGACAGGTGATGTCAGCGTCAACACCACAACTCGGCACCACCAACACAGTCAGCCGGAAAACGCGGTTTCGCGTCCACGGCCACAGCACACACACACACACACACTGCACACAAAGGACGATTCATTGATCTGCCACTGCACTGTGCCAGCCTGGCAATAATACATGTATGTGCGAATGCCTAAGCTTCGGAAAGCCATGGAGATCGCACCAACCGGTATCAGTAGTCTAGTGCGTAGTAGTAGTGGTCGTCACAAACATGCATTGCGTCATGCATGTCTTTGCAAAGCCTTTGGCATTACTTATTATATTATTAGTGTCATTATACATGTAGCTCTCATCATCACCTCAACTACTAACTGATAATACAAAGTCATGACTCATGTACGGACAGTGTTCATGTACACGTAGTACAAGGAGGGCAGTCGACTGCACCTTCAATGACTTTGCTAGTCTTTGTGTGAGAGCATTGAGCAGCGATTCGGGAGAAATCTCACCACACTATCTCTTTGCGGTGGCATACATGTACACGTACATTCTATTCCTGCACTTTACTTGCGGCTCCAGCACAGCAGATCAACCGCCGCCCGGCCCGGTGCACCCGCTACGCGTCGTAGACCTACATCAGTACATGTACGTCCTGGCTGGCTAGCTGCTGTCGGTGTCCGCCCTGACGTCACAACGGCTCAGTCAGGTCCGAACCGGATGCCATGATGTACTGATCTCTCTCTACTCTAGCTCTGTGAACTGTCTCTAGATTGTGATGAGCAGCACGTATCTGCCCTGACCCACCCAATCCTACTTCTTTCCACCACAAAACAAACAATGATACCACCGTGTGGGCAAAGATCACAATCTCAGTCCGTGATTTGCTCGAGTATTCGTTAGTTTAACCAGTGTGTTACCGGTCTAGATCAGAAGTAAAACCCAGTGCAACTCTGCTGAGACGTACTCCGACGGGCAGCAGGAAAGGGTACTACTAGTCTTAGTTATTATCCGAAGTACTTCTAAGTTCATCATGATCGTAACATACTGAGTCACTATACAGTAGGAGATCAATGCATCCGTTCCCAGGACCATGGTTTTCCATTTTTACTAGGAAATCAGCACTACTGAGTACTGAGTACTGAGTACTAACAGTCAGGGAAAGGGGACAGGAGAAAGGACATATGATAGGACAAAGGGGGTTGGGGCGATGTGCCGATGTGGTTGGCGAGGCTCATCCGACCAGAGGTCTCGGAATCATAGCCTACAGCCAGGCATGGATAAGAATGCAGCTAGCCTAAGTAGGGAACGAGAGAAAGAAAGAGAGAGTGAGAGAGAGAGAGAGAGGGAGAGAGAGAGAGAGAGAGAGAGAGAGAGAGAGAGAGAGAGAGAGAGAGAGAGAGAGAGAGAGAGAGAGAGAGAGAGAGAGAGAGAGGTCAGAGAGAGAGAGAGAGAGAGAGAGAGAGAGAGAGAGAGAGAGAGAGAGAGAGAGAGAGAGAGAGAGAGAGAGAGAGAGAGAGAGAGAGAGAGAGAGAAGAGAGAGAGAGAGAGAGAGAGAGAGAGAGAGAGAGAGAGAGAGAGAGAGAGAGAGAGAGAGAGAGAGAGAGAGAGAGAGAGAGAGAGGGGGGGGGGAGAGAGAGAGCAAGAAAGAGCTGATGGATGAGGCTAGTTTCTCGTTGTCGGGCGACATAGACTCGTAGGGAGCCCTTTGTCCAGAGCCATAATTAGTGTGACGCAAGTGGCGGCGGACCTTCGTCTTCAAGGATTGCAGGAACGTCCTTCAGCTGAGGCATCGATTCCGGGAGCATTACCTGAATGTCCGTGTGCCGTGTGACAATGTCTGAGTAGGAATGTCTTACCAGAGTAAACTGTACCGTGTACGTGCTAAGTGAGGTCCATTGTACTGATACATTGTCCCTTAAGTACAATAATGGGTGCACGCGATTGCCGATTGGCAATATCATATTTTCCTGTCTATCAAACCTTCATCTGTTCGTCATTACAGTCAACTTCGCGTGTAACGACACTCGGCGCGGCATCAGAAAATTGTCCTTATTCGCGAAGTGTTGTTATACCCGAAGTCCCATTATATGTATTACAGTTGGATGTGACTTTGCTCTGGGCATGGAAAGTCTGTCGTTATTCGCGAATTGTCGTTATATCCGCAGTCGTTATTAGCGAAGTAAGTTGACTGTATACTTGTGAAAGTCAATGAATGCAATGGTGATGGGGCGCAAGTGACGACTAAATGCTGCAATATAATCAACAGGACTGAGAGTCCCAGGCTGTTGTAAGTCGTAAAGACGATTTGTGTCACCAATCAGTCTGCAGCGGCTTGTTTCCATGAGCTGATGGGGTGTAAATGTTTTAACACTTCCCCGACCTATTTTTCTGCAGGACATGCGATTCCAGCGCAATGACCCAGTGCCGTGCATTTTCTTCCTGAGATTGAAAAGTGAGATTATTCTTATAATCTCAGCTGAGCCCCGCTGACATGACCTGGCCATCCGACTCTCAATGCCGACTTCTAAGGTACAAGTACACCTCCCAGCTCTCCCAGCCAGTCAGCCAATCAGCCGCCTACAATGCTGCCTGGCGTAGGCTAGTCGTTCCTCTGACTTGTACACATTTCAATACTTTACAATATTATATTAATACTTTTTTTTGTAGCGGAATTCGGAGCGCAGCAGTATGGCGCCGAACTATTACATCATACAAAAACAGAGAGGTTCCACGCTGTCCAATAGAGTGCTCATTAACTCCGAGTTTCACGCACCAAACGATCATCAGAAAAGGTTTTTTCTGTTTTCCGATGATCGCTTAGTGCGTGAAACTCGGAGTTAATTAAACACTTCTTTCATGATAGTTTTATCCCCTTATTATTGTTGTTATTACATCATACACGTACATGTACATGTACATGTCATGGTGTGAAACGCCTGCATTTGAGCGGCTGGTTGGCAGTGGTTGCACCAGACAGTGCACAAGCAAGTACAAGACATCGCATCTGGACGAAGTCCAAACCCTAGCTGGCCACTTCCCGGCCGATTGACAAACTTTCGCTTTGTTATCCGGGAAAGGTCTTGATGAAACCCTAAAGAGCGGTCACGGAGCCTGCCACTTCGAGGTTCCGGCCTCCCAAGGCCTATACATGAAAGCATTCTGTTCTCACGCCGATTCCCCCGGGGGCCTTTACTTCCTTGTGCACATGACGTGCATGCCTGCTTCCAGCATTTCTTCTGCCAATGCTCTATGGATATTATGTTGTAATGATGGAGCCTGGAGCCTGAGCGGTGCGTGCATGCTTGCAATGTCTACTCTACATGTGTATGTGTATGTGCCGGCGATGTACCTGTCTTGTTCCCATCAGGCATAAGGAAATGCAGCGTGTATCGTCAATCACCGCTCCAATGCAATACTCGATTTTTGTTGGCTCGAGGCTGCTAAAGGCTGCGTAAAGGACAGTGACCTGATGTTCTTGCGTCCGTGGATTGGTCGGGAATGTGCAGAACAGCACGCGTGCCATTCACATTGATAATGGTGAGATCGTCCGTACGATCCTTGGCAGAGGCGGCGCACACTTCCGCCAATTTGCTCTGCGCTTCGCCTTTACAAGACTACAGATCCGGCGGGGAGCCCACCCCAGTGTGGTATGGCCTATGGCCGTATGGGCCAAACTGGACCAGAATGGGAAACAAAGCAGGCAGATAGTCTGTACAGTCAGCGTACTGTACTGAGGGAGTGAGGGCCGAGGCGATAATACCACTCGTACCTGCAGCAGCATCACTAGCACAATCATGACATAATTATTATGTTATGCTCGGCCAATGCATTTATAATGCATTGTAATGCATTGGCCGAGCATAACCAATCTCCATTGTGAACATGGTGAACTAGCCGCATAATGGACTAACACTAACAGACAGTCGCTGCCATCGCCAACATTCCCCATGGCTATGTCCTTGCCTCCTTGGTCGCTTACAATGACGTCAACGTGGGGCATTTTGGGTCCACGATACTTCAGACCAATCACTGAGGTCAGCGGCAGAAGCTGTACCCGGGTTCACTAACGTGACGTAAAGAAGTGTTGATGCTCAAGCCTATTCCCCCCAGTAGACCATGGTAGATCCTACTCAGGAAACTAAGCTAGGGGCCATCGCACGTTCGCAGCTCAAAGCATAGTTGTAATCAGTTACGTTTAGTCAGTTATACATGTTTGTATGTGTAAGCCTCATCTCCCCCCCCCCTCCCCCCCCCCCCTCTCACCCACAGACCCATCCACGAACAACGCTTTCTTCTGGAGATATCCTCAAACAGTCATTATGGTCATGTGCATGTACGTGTAGATGGCGAGTGCAGTGAGCATTCGACTCGACTACTCATCGGCCTGCTTCGGGGTATGGACGGTCTCAGCAGGGCCAGGGAGTCCTGAATACAGTGGCCCAAGGCCCAGGCGCAAGAAGTGTTGTTGGGGTCTTTGGTGTACGTTCATCAAGTCGCGTCACAAACAGACAACTATGCCTTCTTTGTGTGTGGCTATGCGACGGAAGTTATACACAAAATGGAACGGAATGACTGTTGACAAGCAGAGGTTGCTACGATGATAAAATATTAATTGTTGGATTACTCATGGAGTCATGGTCCAATACATACATGTACATGTAGATGTACACAGCTGTACATTGTAATAAAATCTACGACTTAGGCACTAACAACGTTCTTGGAGACAGGAAGCTTATCCGGGAAAGAAAAAAAAAACACAAATCTCAATCTCTCCCTGTTCATAAAAATGTCGCTAAATTTATCACCTACATGTAGTTGTAATGGTTACCATGGTGCACCCTTGTGATGCTACTTATCCCTACATATACATGTACATGTACATGCATGTTTCATAGGTTCTGGTTGCTTGTATTTCATTTGAAGAGAATGCCCCGAAAACTGGTTCATGAATTTCGGAGTCCTTATTGCTGACGATGGTGAAGAAAAGCTTGAGATTTGCAGTTTTCTCTTTCACTTAGGCACTACCTATGGTAACTAACTAACTTGACACAACAGATAAACAATGAGTGCTAACTCTTGTTCGGGAGAATGTACATGTACATGTACATGTGCTTGTACAGCTCATACATCAGTTCCCGCGGCTGATGTTGCATGGAGTGCTCTTGCTCGGACAATGCCATAAAAGCGTCATGCAGCGAGAGTGCAGGAAAACAATGGCGCATCTCGAGTGCCTAACACACACACACGCACACACACACACACACACGCACACACATTGTAACCACGGGAACTCCCTGTTCATGTTCATGTATGTGGTGGACTCCCAGATTCCACCCATACCCGGAAATGCCTGCCCGGCTCCAGTGCAAGCATCCGAAGAACTGGATGGTAGTACAAAGCACCTTCTGGAATATCATACTCTACTGTCTACATAAAGTCAGCATAACCTTGCGAATGCCTTGCTGGACTCTTCACATGAAGAGTCTAGCCACTCTAGGCATTCAGGTACAACACGACAGGGAATGCATTCACCTGTACTTCTCTGGATTTCATGTACAATGTACAGTGCTGGCAACTGAAATCCGACCCCTGAGCGGAGCGCTCATATAGCAAAAAGACCCAACACGGGATGTTAAAACTACGAAACAGAAACCGCTAGAATACGAACCCACCGCTCAGGGGGTCGGATTTCAGTTGCCAGCACTGTACATGTATTATCATACATGTACATGTACATGTATGATAATTATAACCTAACACTGGTTAAAAACCAGTCTTAGATAAACCTTGTTCTAGTTCACACAATGGTTAGATTGACGCATGAAACAAGGTGGAGGACACTGTGTTCGGAAACAGTGACCTTACTTCAACCTTTCGCGGTTGGCAGAGCCCCGGTCCGGAGAGCACCTTCTCGCGACAGTGTCATGGTGATGACAAAAAAAACTGTTGACAGTTGACGAGCTGAGAGAAGGACGCCATGGGCAGAAGTTGGAAGAAAAAGAAGTCTTTATACAAGTTAAAGAAAAGAGCGAAGAAAACAAGACGACATCAGGAGTAGTCTCCTAACCCCCTATAGCATAATGAGGGTCAGAACCGGGTGCGATACCCATATGGTTCAAATGGTCCGCAGGGACCGGGGCTCTGCCAACCGCGGAAGGTTGTAGTAAGGTCACTGTTTCCGAACACAGTGTCCTCCACCTTGTTTCATGCTGTCAATCTAACAATTGCATGTATGTACATGTACAATGATTGCTCCGGGTTAGGCGTGATTTCAAACACCGCAGAACTACGACGCTGGAATTTCGTTGGGACAGGACAGGACCGGTGGAGACGACGGCACAGAGCCGCGCTTTTCACGTGATGGAAGCAAAAGATAATCCTGAAGGGCCATACCGACGGCGAAGATCAGTGAAGATAGAGGGCTGACTGTGCGGGCACCGGCACAGCAAGTCTTCATCTACTGTACAGTGGCAATGGTGGCATACATGTGCAATGCAACTTCATGATAGGTGTCTTTCATATGCATGTACTCAAGTAGGTGTCTTTCGTTCTTTTGCGCCAGACTGCAGAGCTAGAGTGAAGCCGTGGGATGGGATGGCTCGGTACTTCTCTTCTTTATGATCATGATAAGAACATACTTTTAAGTAGTAGCTGTATGAAACAGAAAACTGTTCTGCTCACAAGAGGCGCAACGCGACAGCTGTTCCAGTCCCTACAGCTACCATCGGTCTTGTTGTATGCCGAGACGACTCCGGATACAGTCCATTCATGCAACACATCAACACCATAGACACCATTGCCGGTTGGACTTCCAACAAGTCGTGATGAGTACCGGCTTAGGACACATTGTACTTGTGAGCCGTGAGGCACAATGTACTTATCCAAAATACTCTCTTCCTTTCCGTGGCACTTGCGTACCTGATTAAGTACAATGTAATGTATATGCACATGTACATCAATAGGATAAGTGGCATTGATATGGCTGCACTGTCCAAGGACAGGAAAGGGACACTGTAAACTCGACGCGATTCAGTGAATATTTCCGAGTTTCCTATGAATCCTCTAACTGGTGCTGATGCTGGTGAGTGTCAGAAGACTCGCACAAGTGCTCGAGCCACGCTTGCGCAGGAAAACGGTATCCTTACTATCCTCCCGAGTAACATGTACCGGTACATCAGTACATGTAGGTGATGCGCTGAATTGAACTCTCTGGCACAGGTCTGGGAGTAGTAGACCTTTTCTAGCTTCGCGTTTCATCACTATCATTTTGCATAGCCCGTGGCAAACATTTTCACGCTTATCCCGGTTACAATCATCAACACTGTGCCAAACTGGAAATGGGCCATCGCCGCATCGGCCGCCGGCGACACGAATGCATGGTGGAATACAAAGCACGTCAAGACAACTTGATGGTCACGTATTACTACATGTACGGTCACGTATCACTTGTACATAGACTCATAGTCATTGATCTGTAGTATCATTCACCGGAAAATTATACGTTTTAAACTATCATTTGACCTACATGTACATGTACAATACTCAGACAGCAATGTTACAACCAAATCCTTCTCTACCACTCTTAAACTCCTACATGTACATGTATGTATCATTATTTTTGTCCTACTTCTTGAAGCACATGTACAGGTATAATGTGCTCACAAATACATGTACACTATACAAGGGAATTTATCTCTCGTCTGAGACTGTGATCTACATGTACATGTACATGTAGACTGTACGAGTGTAGTGCAGGATCAGGATCAAGACGCGGACATTTAAGACGTGGTGTTATCACAGATGAGAGAAGGACCCATTATGGCGAATACTAGTCCCAAAATGTCCGTTACAAGTCAGGAAATAGACATGCATCAGTGACCCTACACTGAAATGACCCACTTCATTTACATGTACATGTACACGACTGCACACGTACACGTAGGTTTGAAATTGAATGCATTTTTTAAAAGTTATTCTTTCCTGTTACCTTCCTTCCATCTTGATTTTATTCGTGACCATTCCTGTTTCGTAAAAGGTGATGCACGATCAGATTTTCACCATCGAGTTCGAAAAATAAAGAAGCGTGTTGGTTTTAGGGTAGGGGTTAGGGGCAGTGGCTCTAATGATCGTGTGTGAACATAGTTATATCAACACAATGTCCCTGCTGCAGAGCGTTAGCATTCTAAGGATGTCCCTCTAGTTTATAACGCCGATGGTATTCATCACATACGACCAGCTAGTCCAACTTGCTTTTCATCATCGTGCATGATGCGGTGAGGTGATAAACATGGGGAAATGCCGTCATGTCACAGTCCAGTTGGTGTCCATCTCACAGGAAGCTAGCCTGGCATCCACCAGCGGGAGAATGGAAGTATTCTCCTTGATGAAGGAAAGATTCAAACGGGAAAAGTCTGAAGAAAAACTGACTGGCACCGCCAGGACTCGAACCAGGGACCTTCGCTGGAGGCCAGCGTCGCCCGGCGATGCTCTAACCACTGAGCTATGGTGTAGCTGTCATCCAAGCCGAGATCGTTCAGAACTACACGTATCTTCAGACTTACTTGGACATAACAGAACTCAAGTGAATTTTATCCACATCCTTCCTCCGTTCGCTGGATAGCCGTACAGCTGGGCATACTGTTTACAAAAATAGTGCATGATTGTACTCAATCTCCGGACAGCTACAATGTTCATGCATATGTAGCTGTTACAAGTGACCTTTCCAAAGGTCAAATGTTGTGAGGTCTTGTCAGCGGGGCTCAGGGTGACTGGTCAAACCGATCGCAATTCGCAACGCAAGAGGTCTAATGAACAACAAAGCATCTTTAACCCTTTGAGGTACCAATGAACGCGTGAAAATACGCAATTGCAGTTCACTCCACTATTTCCACCATAACTTACGTTCTGTTTGCTTGATTTTGACAATCTAGGGCTCTTTGTTTAATTAAATCGCCCCAAATGACTGATACACTGTACAATGTGTACATGTATACTATACGACGTTGTACTGTACTGTGCTATAACGTGCTGGAGGCGCGTCTGTGACTGTGTTTTTTTTGTTTGTATTCTTTATTTAGAGTGGGAAGTCCAAAACAGGCCCTAGCCTAATAACAATGATCCCACTATGTTAGTGGCTACACGGACTGATCTCTACCAGTTCAGAGACTACGTCAACCACCATAGGCATAGGGTCATTGTCTGTCCACCCTGCACTCCACTCGTTTCGCACACGTCCGCACATTCACTCATACGTGTACACCACTATTGAACACGTCCATATTGTCAGTGGAGGCCACCATTGGACGCCCATCGCCGGAGGCGATGATAGCGATGCTACAGCAGAAGCCATAGCAACTTGTGCTGGGATTGCACCATTCAACTGCTTGCAAGGCTGAAGAATTGACCACAACACAAAGACAAAACACCAACACCATAGGGTCATTCTCCTAGCCATAACGAGGTCCAGTCCATTTACAGGTATACCTACGGGTTCAATTACACGTTCAGGCCTGGTTTTCTCGACTTTGAAAAGTTATTTTTTTCATTGCTATCAGGTTCGGCCTCGTTTTCTCTGTGCTGCGGTGATGAGTCCACAAAGGACGAACCAGTTCTGTCCGCAGATTGAGAGGTTCAATGACATGTAGTTGAACCAGTATTGGCATACGGACCTTGCGGGATTTCTACCGGTATGTGACCTCAGGTCCTGAAGCCATGGAGCTCCAACTCACACTGCATGCAAATTAATCACAAATCACAACAAAAACGGGAAATCAGACGCAAGCCGGTAAGGTGACAGCATCACCACTTGCATTAGTGGTCTGGCGCTGTCCCGAACCGGGCAGAGAGGCCGGAAGCTCCAATGGAGATCTTCGCTGAATCATCCTATAAGATGTCTCCAGTCTCCAATGAGAAATCCACACTAGCATATCGGATACGATTATCCTTTGTGATCGATTCGCGTGGTTTCGTAAGTTTGCATAACTCATGGCATCACAAATCACCTCATTGCTTCCTTCGCCGAGGTTATTAGTTTCTACCGTTGAATTTAGACTACATTATTAATATGCATGTCTGTCAAATTATGGAGATCAGAAGACACGATCCTCAGCCCTGGCTGGAGCCATAATGCATGTGATACGTACCAAATTTGCTATGCAAAATGCTACATGCTGCATCGGATATCGTGACTACATGTGTTGTCGGCTTCTATAAGAAACGCTGCACGGGCCGGTCACCGGATGGAAATAACTAGCCACGTGGTTGATTAGCGGTACTTCCTCCATTTAAAAGCTTGTTTTTCACTGCATGGTGATGTTTTGGACTTCCTTTCGGATGCCACTACATTCAGTACATTGGCTTGTACCATGTGTACACCTCATACATGTATCTTGAGCTTGTGTAAACCGATGACAGGCAGTGTGTTTAGTACTGATTATGTGGGGCGTGCGCCGGAATTTGCTTCCTGAAGGCATCCGTGTGTAGAGGAATAACGCATCCTCTCTCTCTGTGAGCTTACCGCCATGGTGCCATCTTACTCTTAGGCCCATCTACAATACAAGTAAATTGTGTAGAAGGTCTTTGTGCATGCATGCATGCGTGGGTATACATGGACAATGTATGTGTGTGTATGTGTGTGTGTGTGTACGTGTGTGCGTGTGTGTGTGTGTGTGTGTGCGCGCGTGCGTGTGCTTGAGCGTGCGTGCTTTTGTGCGTGCACGCTTATGGAAAGAAGAGCACGACTATCAGAAGGATGACTCAGAAATCAGATGGAGTGTGTGATTTGACTGCTGGCTCGAGCTGTATGCGTACAATGTATAATAATAAGTACAATGTATATGTATGGGCTACTGAAGTGAAGCGGAGGGGCTACCGCTGCTGTCGACGATCTATACATGCACGACATGTTGTGCGCGGAGCGGTCCATATATGGCGGACTGTAAGCTTAGAGCTTCAATTTACGTTAACATCTGGGAGAGCCATACTTGGGCACAAGCTACTGTAATTTTTTTTAAATATCAATTACCTCATAGCTCACTGAACCAGCAGTGACCATGCGTGCCGTGTACTAGTACTAGTATGTGGTGAGTTGACCACACTCGTCCGTCGTCTGCATACATGTACATTTTGTACATGTACATGTACATGTAAGTGGAGTTGCTTGCGACCACGCCGTAGATGCAGTGTTGCCCTGCCTGTTTAGTGTTGCTACCACAGAGGACCACACGGGCAAGCTGATCTTCGCGCTTTGCTTACATACAAATTACAATCATGTACTAGTAGTACACATGATAGTCATTACAACAATCATGCTCATGTACATTATAAATGTACGTGTCCAGGAGGGAGTAGTAAGATATCGGTGTTTTTTCTACTCCATGGTGTACAATGTATGTGCGGTCGTGTACTGCTTGTTCCCACGCCATGGTCCACCAACTCACCATGACCGCTACCATAGATAGCCAGCAGGTACACAATGTCATGCACTACAGAGTACAATAGTTACATGCACGAGCAACAACTGCACACGCACACGCACATCTACACACTACATCATATGACCGTATAAAGCCTGAATTGAACTCGACAATGACAAGAACACCAGTACACACACACACACACACACACACACACACACACACACACACACACACACACACGCACACGCACACACACACATGTACACACACCATTGGACTCCCATCGCCGGAGGCGATGATAGCGATGCTACAGCAGAAGCCATAGCAACTTGTGCTGGGATTGCACCATTCAGCAGCTTGCAAGTCTGAAGAATTGACCGCCACTCACACACTCACAGACACACACACACACACACACACACACACACACGCACACACGCACACACATACACACCACACACACACACGCACACACGCGCACACACACACACACACACCACACACACAAACGCACACACGCACACACGCACACCACACACACACACTGTGGTGCAGGGAACCTTCACAGCTTGGCCTGTTGCGCGTATATGCTACCAGTATGGCCACTTCACATTACATCAGTTAAACATGACCTCGTACACGTTCTCTAGTGTCTTTCCACTGTCCCCTCACCAAGTGTTTCCCCATTCGGCCACCAGCAACCCACCTTACTATTTAGGTTCTGGAAAGAGTTAACTAAAGACGATGCCACTTTCACGCAGAGCCAGGCCAATCCCAGGCCCCATCGAACACCAGTTGGCGCAGCTCCTTTGAACCTGTCTCGCCTCAACGCGCTAACTCGTGTCCGCCAAGGAGAGCTTCAAAGGCGGGCACTCTGCAGCGAGTTTGATCGCTGATGTTGCGCAGCGAGTGGCACGCTACATAGAGCAAACAACGATCATCAAGCCCTCGCCATCGGCTCAAGGCGCGCAACGCGCCACCCCGTTACCAACCTAACCAATTGCTGACCTTCATCAAGTCACACAGACAGTGACAGGGTTACTGAATATTGATTAGCCGTCACAAATGACGGAATGCATTACTAGTCTTAACATTTAGTGGTCACGCAGCTGCAGACTTTAGTGCAGAGTTAGTATGATTCTGTTCCCGTACGCCAGTCACACGAACATACACATCATAGAACAATCATAATTATCGACCAGACGCTGAGACAGGACGAGGGATGCTCAAACGGTAGCCGCAAAGAGAGCAAGAGTCTCCGACCAAGGGGCCGTCAGGAACGTCACCCTCCGTCATCGCCTGCTGACACGTCGGTAAACCGCGCGACGGCGCGACACGACATGAGACTACTGCGGCTGGGGCTCTGGGGAGAATGAACCAGAAACACCTGCGCAGGTGCATCAATTCATTGTGTACGTGCAGGACATACGGTTAGCCACACCATGGAAAGAAATTAATTGCACTCACACACGTACTCATCTACTCGTCGGCTGAACTAAATTACTTCTTTGTTTGGCTAGTGGACTGCTGGTACTAGTGCAATGTAGTGGTAAGTTGGTAACATTGCATACTGCCGGCTCTCCCACAACCGTCCTTTACCAGTCCTACTCCTACACCATTCCACACGGTGTCACATTGACAGTGAACGCGCCAGGCCATCGCCACGAGGCATACCTCAGCGCTTTTACAGCTCGTCTGATAACGGACCGCCAAGGTCTATCTTTTGTCGAACAAATTGCCAGCATCGCTTGGTATGGATCTATGGAGCGTCGCGTCGACACGAACAAGATCATTTCACACGACAACCAGACACGTTAGTGGGCTGCATGTCGCCTGAGGTCATCCATGCTTGCCATCATGCTGCAGAACATTAACGTTACTACGCGTTGGTATTGCGACTCCCCACAACATGACCCTAACTGACCTAACTAAGATCCTTTGAAGTATGATGTTAGTACCGTGGTGTGGGGTCTGGGGAGGTTGCTGCTGGGGGGCTGCATGACTGAACATGGAGTTCGTTCGAAACAAAGAAGTAGAAGTACTAGTAATCTGGAGAACTCTCTCTCTCTCTCTCTCTCTCTCTCTCTCTCTCTCTCTCTCTCTCTCTCTCTCTCTCTCTCTCTCTCTCTCTCTCTCTCTCTCTCTCTCTCTCTCTCTCTCTCTCTCTCTCTCTCTCTCTCTCTCTCTCTCTCTCTCTCTCTCTCTCTCTCTCTCTCTCTCTCTCTCTCTCTCTCTCTCTCTCTCTCTCTCTCTCTCTCTCTCTCTCTCTCTCTCTCTCTCTCTCTCTCTCTCTCTCTCTCTCTCTCTCTCTCTCTCTCCCCCTCCCCCTTCTCACACACACACACACACACACAACATGACCCTGGCTAAGCTCCCATGAAGTTAGTATCGCGGGTTGGAGTCTGTAGGCCAGGTTAGGTTGGCTTGACTGGAAATGGAGTCATCATTCGAAACAAACTAGAACCAATCCATGACAGTAGTGCCATGCCAACAGGGTTGGGATGCTCCCTTTGCCACCTCAGCTCAACCTCGTCGTTTACAGCAGTAAACTGTCACTATCGGCAATGATTTCATGTTGCTCTACTTCCGACAGAGAGGTCAATGTCACCTGTGCCATACGGAACTGGTCACTTCGCACCATTCATAGGTGCGAGATAAGGATGTGGTGACGTCATGACGTCAGCATGTCGCTCGAATGAAAATAACTCCTTCCCAGTTTGGCTGGCATTCGATTTGCTCTGAGTGCTGCTTGTCGAGCCACTACCAAATTCAAAGTACAACAGCCATGGTACAAAATAAGCATGCCGGACTGATGGCAGCCACTAGCAATGTCCCAGTGAAAGACGTTGGGCCCTGGACTCCGCATGATTTTGCTGGTGTTCACATGCGCCGGGATATGACCTTTCTGTGAAGTGTGACATGCTTGGTGTCTGCTGCTTTCAGAACTATCCAGCGGCACTACTGTACACATAGCGTGTTGCGACATGGAATGAGAAATCGTGGTCTCTTCTCCCCGATCAGCTATTCGTGCCTGCACTTTCAGAGCAAGTTGAGCCATCTGTATTCGTAGGAATGCAGCTGCTTGGACAGAGTCAGGTTAAAACCGTGAAGAGTGTGAGTTGAAAGAATTCCATAGCAAAGGATAACGTGTATTCAAGGTGCACTCATAACACTGTAAAACTCAACAAATGATCATACTCGGATGCTGAGCCAATAGCATTCAAATGAGGAGAAAAGACCAAAAAGTAAGTTACGAGTTATGACTAACAGTCCATTAGGTATTGGGATAATATTATACAGTCAGATAGTGCGACAACAACACACAAAACTGACAGGGTACTGGGACGTTCAAGGTGAATGTTCAACGACCTGACACGTTGATTACCTTGGTGGACCGTGGGTCATAATTCATAACGTTTTGGTACTTTCTCCTTACTTGAATGATCACACTCGTAGCAATGAAGCAATTCCACCTCCACCACATGCGCTCTCTGGCCGACCTCATCACACCAGCAACACGACTCCAACTTGTAGACACATATACTGACAAAACACAATAATTCCTCCATACAGCGCTGTTTCGACCACTTGGCACTAAGGTCTCATCAGTGAAGGTTGACAATAATGCTGCTGCTTGACCCATTGAATACTCGTAGCAATAAACAGAGCGAACTCTGTTGTCATCACCATGCATCAACGAAATCAAAGGTGTTCCAGAATCGATTTTCAGGTCTCTTTCAACGGTGGAATATCGTAACTGAAGTGAAGATATTATTATTTTTGCTTGTTCGCGTTGGCATCAACCCTTGGATTGGATTGGATTGGATTTTTATTTATAAAAATAAAATAAAAAAGTAAATTATCGTATCCGTTCCCGAAGGGAACTCACGACGGCCGCTAACACCCGATAAACCCTAGCGGCAGATGCAGCGCCTAACGGTGGGGGTGAGTGGGTAAGCCTCACAACCACTGGCACAAGTGCCGAAAACGACCCCATTAGCTGCATCCATGTACCCCTTGTGCCTGGCCACAAGTTCCCAGTTGACTGTGGGTAGCAGCACGGCTGGAAAAACCGCTCCCAGGCAGGACTTGAACCAGGTACCTCTCGTATCTCAATCATGGTCTCTGACCAACCCACTGTGCCTGCCTGGTACTATTTATAGTGGTGACTATAACAGACAATTGCCTAATACCAATAGACCCACTCGAGGGAAAGATGCAAAAAGATATGAATAATTAATATAATAGACTACCGGTATTGGATCGGTGATCATGTTCGCATTTTGCATAGCTGAAAGTCATAAGTAACCTGCATCAAGCAGGTATACATGTACATGTATAGCTTTCGCAGCTGCCATAAAAAAGAAAGCTCCTCCTAAGTGAAGATAAGCTTCAAGCAAAAACAATGATTAAGTATGCATTCCATGATGTGTTACAAACAAGAAATAAAATGGTAGATAGATGGCAGACTGTGTGATACAAACACAGTGTTAGAAGTTGAAAACAGTGAAGTGGTAGGAACAACCCGTCAACGTACGGAAACGATCTCAGCGCAACTACATGCTTCTTTTGTTTACAGGCAAACAAATACACATACATATGCATGTAGCTTGGAGAACTTTCAACTGCCTGGCATACCATGCACGATATATCACAGAAAAAAACCATCATACACTCCGAGACATTGGAGTTGAATGATTCAACGACCTAACACATTGGTTACTAGTAGTAGTACATGTACAGTACCTTGGTGGACCGTGGGTCATAACTCATAACGTATTGCTCCTTTCTCCTGGCTTACTTGAATTATCATACTCGACACTTGGGGCGGTTGGGTCAGATAACAAATGAAGAAACATAAGTTAACAGACTTGTTACGATCGCCATTCTCATCCAACTCCCTATCTCCATTATCATCAACCTCACCAGCCGCGTCATCATCCGACCCTTCATCTGCGTCATTCTCTGACTCTTCATTCATCAGTTTCATCTTCCTCCTCAACTTCTGTCACTTCAGTTCTCCATAATGCTCATTCATTTCTATTAGTATCCGCCAGTTCGGACTCCTGATTTGATCATTTCTGTAAGTTCTTGCATCAGCTGGTGTTCTAATTGTCCTCGAAGTTTCTTGATATCAGGTGTCATAATAATCATGGCGTCTAAAGCCGCCGCCGATCTTCTAAGTCTCCTTAATTCTCTGACTGTTGTTGTTGTTGTTGTTGTTGTTGTTGTTGTTGTTGTTGTTGTTGTTGTTGTTGTTGTTGTTGTTGTTGTTGTTGTTGTTGTTGTTGTTGTTGTTGTTGTTGTTGTTGTTGTTGTTGTTGTTGTTGTTGTTGTTGTTTCAAATCTTTATTCTCACGATAGTTGTTGTTGTTGTTGTGTTTATTTCAATTCGCAAACCAAACGGGCAGATCTGCCCAATGAAAAGGTGGCGAATGCAGATAGAAAGCAGTAATTTAGAAATGAAATTGGGGAGGGATGTAATAAGGATAGAGGACTTAGGCACCAGCGGATAATGCTAGTTATAATTATATGGAAATTGTGCTACTAACACTGTTATTCATTTATTTTAATTTGGAGCGATTACGATAGTTATAATGCTAGCAGTGCCGATAGTGCTACAAAATGGCAATCCTTGCGGTGGGAAATATTGACTTCCCTATGCAGTCACTCGGAATATGGCAGTATCACGGGACGAACATGGTGAAAAAATGCTTACACTTTCATTAGGAGACTCCCTTTGATAGGCATCCATTTGCCTCTGGAGAATCCTTGAAAATATAATATCAATTTAGCAAATCACATCGGTACAGAGCAGGGACTACTACTCAACATTTTAAAATTATTATCGTACTTGACGGCTGCCAGCGTCACAGGGAGTAGCAGTGTGTCTCTCTCTGTGCTCTAAAAATAGCGCTACTTAGTCTTTTCACGTTGCATGGTGCCAACAGACTGGACGTAGTGCTAGTTTCACACATCGATTGTGCTAGACAAGGTCACATTTGGAGACTTTATCATGAATATGAAAACTGAATACCAAGCGGCAACCAAACAACACCAGAACTCAGTGCCAGAAGTAGATCTACTACACCAAACTGGACCAAAGTCATCACCATGCAGGTTCCGCTCGCATTTTTTGGCGTAGCGAAATCCAAACTTTCCGCCAAAGCGTAACTAATTACTTTTACGGCTGAGTTACGCCTCCACTGTTGCCTCGGCGGTGCCGCCAAAACAGTGCATGTGTGACCATGGTGACCGCGTACTAACTATTCTGTATTATAACAACTTTTGTGCTTTTTCTGAAAATGTGGTTGCGATTTCAGCAATTAGCGTTACTTTCACTGGTTTTGGCATGGCTGCGAGAAGCATTAAAGTAGTGAAATGTGTTGGCATCTTTGGGGAAAGGGCTACATAACAGGGCTGTGACAAGTACTGTGTAGGCTCCATGCTGCTTGGCAGTCTATGCAGGGATTTCCAAGACGCTACTGGTCTGTCCAGACTGAAATCCAACCTGATTCCTACTACAGATGTACTAACGTTATTAGTACATATCTGTAGTAGTTTAGGGGTTTTACGTCGGGCCCTAGACGACGGCTACAATGGCCAACCAAGAAGTAACGTTAGTTAGTTGAGGCCAAAGAGAAAGATTTTATTTTTTGTGCATGCTTATCATGTAGCGTGACGTAACAGTCGGGAGTCAGGCCGCTACAGCAATCCCCCGCCAGTGGTGAGGTCGGGAGGAGCGAAGCACGATAAACAAAAAGAAGAGAAGAGAAAGGAAGCGCGGCATGTACAAGCGAGAGCGAGCATGAAATTTGTTAATAACGTGGAAACAAAGGCCGAACCAAAAGCAGGAAGCGGACAGAGAGATGCATGACAGAGGGGGGTTAACGTGTCAGAGGGGTGTGACAAAGGTGGAGAGCATGGTGGAGGCAGAAAGAAGGAAAAGAGGAAATGTACGCATGACAGAAGAGTATTATCGTGTCAGAGACAGAAAGAAACTGAAAGGAAACGAACGCGTGACAGAGAAGTGTTATCGTGTCAAGGCGGCTGATTGTTGCAGGCTTTGCAAGGTACCAGCAGAAACATTGCATTGGGGCGAGGCGTGCCGAGTGAGGCAGGGACGGATGGAGGCGAGCGCAGCTCCAATAAATCCGATGAGCCGGGCGTGTGTGCACGAGAACTGATACGAGGGGGTGGAGGTGGCCAGTTTCCAGCTTGGTACACAAACATGTTGATAGAAGTCTGCAGCTAATCTAATGAGTAACACACAACCAAATACACAGACACAAAACCCTAGCACGCAAACTTCTGCCATCCTGCAATCCAATGAGTTCACTCATCCCAATCAAACCCACAACTCAAACTCGCCGCCACATCATAGTAAACGGCAGAAAAGAATAAAGGAAAGTTTTAAATCATATCTTGGTCCGGTCGTCCGATACCCGAACCCGGCTGTTCCGTTCCGACAAACTGAAAACCCAACTATGTCGACGGTCAACCTTCAACAGGGCCCGCAGATCCAGCGGTGAACAAGTTAACGTCTACTTCGAAGTAGTAATAGGATAACTTGGAAAAAAAGGTTCAAACCCTGTTCGGACTGTTATTCAAAAAATGTGTATGAAATCAAAGGCATGATGCACTTAGCACTACCGGCTCAAGTGCACATGTGTCAAAGAAGAAGGAGTTTCTCCTTCTGAAAGTGTGTGCATGCTTTTCAACTAAAACCAATCAATCTCATCGTCCACGGAAAAGTGCAAAAGAGTGAAGTTCCCGTGTAAATATTTTATCACAGTGCATTATCTGAAAAAGAAAAATTGTATACACCATTTTCTACCACTGAACGCTGTGCTAGTAAGTGATGCTTATGATTTGTTGGCAATGCCGAAAATCGACATTGCCAAAAAAAACCCTAAGCACCACTTACCGAGTTCTTTGCCGTTTGCTTCTCATTGCCGTCCTCGCTGCAACTTGATCCCTCCGCTTCTCTCCTATACAATGGCGCCGGTACACGAACATGTTGATAGAAGTCTGCAGCTAATCTAATGAGTAACACACAACCAAATACACAGACACAAAACCCTAGCACGCAAACTTCTGCCATCCTGCAATCCAATGAGCTCACTCATCCCAATCAAACCCACAACTCAAACTCGCCGCCACATCATAGTAAACGGCAGAAAAGAATAAAGGAAAGTTTTAAATCATATCTTGGTCCGGTCGTCCGATACCCGAACCCGGCTGTTCCGTTCCGACAAACTGAAAACCCAACTATGTCGACGGTCAACCTTCAACAGGGCCCGCAGATCCAGCGGTGAACAAGTTAACGTCTACTTCGAAGTAGTAATAGGATAACTTGGAAAAAAAAGGTTCAAACCCTGTTCGGACTGTTATTCAAAAAATGTGTATGAAATCAAAGGCATGATGCACTTAGCACTACCGGCTCAAGTGATTCACATGTGACAAAGAAGGAGTTTCTCCTTCTGAAAGTGTGTGCATGCTTTTCAACTAAAACCAATCAATCTCATCGTCCACGGAAAATAGCAAAAGAGTGAAGTTCCCGTGTAAATATTTTATCACAGTGCATTATCTGAAAAAGAAAAATTATATACACCATTTTCTACCACTGAAAGCTGTGCTAGTAAGTGATGCTTATGATTTGTTGGCAATGCCGAAAATCGACATTGCCAAAAAAACCCTAAGCACCACTTACCGAGTTCTTTGCCGTTTGCTTCTCATTGCCGTCCTCGCTGCAACTTGATCCCTCCGCTTCTCTCCTATACAATGGCGCCGGTACACGAACATGTTGATAGAAGTCTGCAGCTAATCTAATGAGTAACACACAACCAAATACACAGACACAAACACAAAACCCTAGCACGCAAACTTCTGCCATCCTGCAATCCAATGAGTTCACTCATCCCAATCAAACCCACAACTCAAACTCGCCGCCACATCATAGTAAACGGCAGAAAAGAATAAAGGAAAGTTTTAAATCATATCTTGGTCCGGTCGTCCGATACCCGAACCCGGCTGTTCCGTTCCGACAAACTGAAAACCCAACTATGTCGACGGTCAACCTTCAACAGGGCCCGCAGATCCAGCGGTGAACAAGTTAACGTCTACTTCGAAGTAGTAATAGGATAACTTGGAAAAAAAAGGTTCAAACCCTGTTCGGACTGTTATTCAAAAAATGTGTATGAAATCAAAGGCATGATGCACTTAGCACTGCCGGCTCAAGTGATTCACATGTGACAAAGAAGAAGGAGTTTCTCCTTCTGAAAGTGTGTGCATGCTTTTCAACTAAAACCAATCAATCTCATCGTCCACGGAAAAAGTGCAAAAGAGTGAAGTTCCCGTGTAAATATTTTACCACAGTGCATTATCTGAAAAATAAAAATTATTTACACCATTTTCTACCACTGAAAGCTGTGCTAGTAAGTGATGCTTATGATTATTTAGCAATGCCGAAAATCGACATTGCCAAAAAACCCTAAGCACAACTTACCGAGTTCTTTGCCGTCCTCGCTGCAACTTGATCCCTCCGCTTATCTCCTATGCAATGGCGCCGGTACACGAACATGTTGATAGAAGTCTGCAGCTAATCTAATGAGTAACACACAACCAAATACACAGACACAAAAGCGTGACTTGCACGCAAACTTCTGCCAAATCCGTCCGCCAGGCTTCACGCTAAGTTTGGAAACCGTTTGTTCGAGCACATCAAGCGAAAAACTGAAAAACAACAAAAAGAGTTTGATCGCCCACCACCTCCGCCTTCGGTAGGCCTTCAACGCTCTTCTCATTGCTGTTGCAATGGCCTCGCAAACGCTGCTCTAGCAGTAGGCGAGTTGTAGCACGAGCAGCTGATCGGTGATCGTGTCGATCGGTTCTCGAAAGAACGGAACGAAAAGAACACTGCTAGACTGAAAAACAACGGCGAACTAACAGGCACCGCTACGCTGCAATGTAACAATTGTTATCAAAGCCAAAGTATTACACACAAGCAGCTAAAGATACACTTACCGCGAGAATCTGGCTCCTAACCTTACCGCTTCTCAACGTAAACCAGGTTGAGTTCACGCTGGCCACTCCGCCATGTTCAACACTTACCGTGCGTCCACAACTTTTTCACAACTGACATGATACGCATCTCGCCATCTTGTAATGTAGTACTTAAAAGTCACTAGCGCGCGCTCTCTACATGTAGTAGTAGTAGTAGTCGGCGCCTCTAGACTACAACTTACTTGGCTCTACTCACTTGTGACTCTGTTCCGGAAAACACCGTAGCCAATGACTAAAGTCTAAAGACTAAGAGTCTACGAACTGAAATAATAAAGACCAAACCAAATCAAACCAAACCAGTCTGAGGAATGAGGACCCGGTCTGCGAGCACTTGACAGTTATAGTGTACAGTCTGTAGACTGTGTAGTGTGTAGTTGAACTTCGGTTGTTGTGAAGTGACGACCTTGGAGAACACGGCGCTGGCACTGGGTGCCATGGAAACCGAGCGACTCCGGCGATGATTGTTGTGAGGAAGAAGAGTTTCATGTTTGAGGCATCCCGAGTCCCGACAAAGGAGTTCGTTCAAGGTAAATCCTACGGAGATGGAAAAAACCGGTCCACACTGGTGCATCATGAGACTCAAAACTGACTGAAGTGAAGAAGCCAGGAAAAGAAACGACGGGAAAGAACACACCTGATGCCACATTTGCAACCGAAAATGTTGCACGAGGAATCATTTCTCGCCTAATACTAGTAGTAATACTAATAGTATCTCGCTGCAGCGCGCTCGGCAGGCGAGAAATGCAACGACCACGTAACGCCGTGTTCACGAGGTGTTTATCATGGTTTATCGCGCTGGAAACGGAGCGTCTCCGTAAGTTTGTATCCCTGGTGATGTTTGGACCTGGAGAGCATTAGTACATGTATAAGTGATGCTCTACAGCCTCCAGGCTTCAGGCACAGTCTTCCTCAGCCTACTCAAGTTCAACTGATGAGGGGTGAATTCCCCGTAACACTTTGTATTTGAGCAGGGAGTGGTGCTTTCTTGCAGGTTTGTCGAGTCGAAGGTTCAGTGGACTTCTAGTTCTCGTGTGCTCTAGATGGCAGTCGTGAGTCAGTCAAGTGTCAAGTCAAGTCGGCAGAATAGCGCGAGCTCCAATGTGGGGATCGAGCAAACCCTTTCCCAATTGTACAAGCAAAAGAATTGAAGGGCACGAAACATGCTACAAGTGAGTGTGAAAGGTTGCTATAGCCGATTACTCTTATAAGTAGTTAGTTATAAGGCCGCGCATTTTATTTCTTCTCTGTTTCTCGTCAACCGAAAATCTAAAATCGTATGCAAGAGGTGGAAAAAAATTAAAAAAATGACCGAAAAATAAAAACGTTTACTAGGCCGCTTCGAAAATCGACCAATGCAATACACATGATGTACACCGTGTAAAATAGCATCCAAAGTTAGCAACTAGTAGTAGTACATGGCAGGAGCTTATGTACACGTGCAGGCTGCAGCTACAATGTAGATTGCGCAACACAAACTGCATGCAGCGACCTCGCATCATGTGTCGTGTGATTCGAGAATCGAGGCGGCAGTTCACCGAATGCAGGCCATCTACGATGAACAGTCTACAGAAGGCATTCTGCCAGTGGCCGCGCACAATGCATTTTTAAAACAGCCTTGACAGAGCTGCTGCACTTCTATAATGTTCGACTATTAGTTCCATCGTTAGCGATTATTATGCGTAATTCATACGGTCAGTCAGCGCGGCTGTTTGTGGCGGTCGGTGGTGAGTTGACCTCGCAAGAGGGCATTACACAGGGCGATCCCCTTTCTATGGTGCTTTATACCCTTGCCACACTGCCTTTGGTTCATCGCCTTAACATTGGTGCGGCCAAAGTGTGAGAGGGGGTGCGGGGGTTGTCCCCCGGGAAATATTTTTGAAAATTGGGCCTAAAAGGT
Source organism: Sycon ciliatum (assembly GCF_964019385.1). Lineage (NCBI taxonomy): Eukaryota > Metazoa > Porifera > Calcarea > Leucosolenida > Sycettidae > Sycon > Sycon ciliatum. The sequence continues at coordinate 4,822,688 of NC_088643.1, forward strand.
AATATTATTTTAATGCTACAGAATAATATGAGAAATACGAATGTGCATGCTGATGATACACCGCATTGTCGATGTAAAACATGGTACCTGTACAAGAGTCGACAAGCCATCAACAAGGTTTCTACGAAACACTACTTGGCTAACCCCGAAGGCTCGCTTTGGGTAGTCCTGCGACCTGGGTTGGAAAGGAGCATCTCCTATTTCGGGGTAACCATCCATCTCGTCGAGTCTGTAAACAATAAACTGCCGCCACTGGCACGTGAGTTCCCTTCGGGAACGGATACGATAATTTACTTTTTTTTTTTTTTTACTGGCACTGTACATTATTTGCCACCTCCGTCCATGCTCTGGTACAAAGGTTCACACAGTACAGCGTACCGTACATTGTTTATGCATGCATGAGATACCCCACGCCTTTTCAGGTCTGCAAAAAGCGTAGAAAAGATTTTTAGAATTTCGACTTAGAAAATTGAAATGTATCATTGTGTTAATTCTGCCCGTACAAGAGGCTGGTTCTGGTCTAAAAAAAATTTAAAAAAACTTCGAAAATTATTGGTGCGGCTTTGGCCGCACCGGTTCCGACGCCCCTGTTATGCTAGGGCAGTGCCAGTCTTCCCCACATGGGTCATTATGCTAGTTATTATGTTAGCATTATCCGCGGGTGTGCAGGATCATGCTGGCGCGGAACTGGCGGAGCGTGGAGATGGCACATATATCGCTGGGTAAGGTGTTCCACAGTTGGGCGCCCCGGAATGCGAGGCAACCCTTGCCGAACCTGGTGCAAACTGGCGGTTGGTCGGCGCAGACCCATGGTGGACTGCAACCTAGTTGGGCTAGCTGACGGAGGAACTGGGAGGGCTTGCAGATGAGAACTTGCGTGACCATTTCGAGACCTCCAGACAAGAATGATAAACTTCTGTCTGAATAACTCGGATACTCTGTATGTGTCCTATTTCAGCTGAGGTGGGTGTGTGCGGTGTGATGGCCTGCAGGCATTTACAAAAGCAAAGAAAGGAGAAAGGATAGAGATACAAAGCCAGTCTGAAGTCTGAGGAACAAAAGGTTGAGCGGGCTCTGTCGGCATGACAACTATACCCTGCATAGATTAAATTATTAGATTTATGTACAGCATCACTGACTTTAACACCCCTGGTGTTGGTAGTCCATTTTTATCCAGAATTCTCACTTTTGCCTCCCTCAAAACTGATGAGGGTCACTGAAACTTGGATGTGAACCCTCACCGCCTGGACAATGCTATAGGATGGATAAGCAAGGTTCTGGATAACCGTTAGGCGCTGCATCTGCCGCTAGGGTTTACCGGGTGTTAGCGGCCGTCGTGAGTTCCCTTCGGGAATGAACACGATAATTTACTTTTCTTTTTCTTTCTTTTTTAGTGTCTGAAAGAGTGATAGGGTAAGGGTTAGGGTTAGTGCCCTGAAGGTGGTGTGTCTGTGGAGGGGGGTGGAGGGGCATCACTGTGTGTAATGTGTGCAGTACAGTGAGAAAATGAGCAGGATTGTTGCAGGGTGTAGGTGATCACCGCAGGGCAATCCGCACTCTTCCACGTAAAATATCTGCTCGCTGATTGAAGAGCTAATTGAAGAATTTAGCTAAATTATATGGTGAAGGCGTGCCATGATGCATCCAATTACATGTGACTAGTAATCTCGCTTCTGGAATGAAGATGCAGCAACTTCCTGAAGCTAGATAGTCGTTGTCTTGACTGCTTCATTGAGGTGGTTTTCGATCTGCTGAGGAGTTAAAAAGATTCAGAATTCATAAGAGACCAGGGTGTTTGACTATTATGAAGGTCAGTGATGAACTGCACGCGTGCACTGTAGCGGACTGGTGCTGCATACGGCCAAGACAGATGATCTATTTTAATACTGAAGTAGATTAAAACATAGCACAACACTGAAGGGGGAAGGGTAGGCATATGCGGATTCTGCCGGCAGAAAAATTGGCAGAATTTGGTACTTTTTCTGGTAAGTTTCATGTCATGTTTGGTATGTGGATAAAAAAATGTTTGGTATGTGGATAAAGAAATGGAGCAGAATTCGAGGAATTGCCCGCCGTAAGGTTTGTGTGGTTCTGCCAATTTCACTACTTTTCGAGCAGAATCTGCCACCTTTTCGAGCATAATCCGCCAATGCCTAGGGACGGGGCAAGGTTAGTTTCCTGCTGCTTTGAGTTTCATGCTATGCAATCATCATTATTGGTAAATATTTATGTGGAGACACAGTCTCCGCCCCCTCCCCCAACATAATATTTTTCTTACTCAATTTCCGGACAGAAAGCTCTGGACAGAAAGCCGTTTAGACCGTAGTAGCACTACAGTAAAACCTGGTGTAAGCGACCTCTGTCTTTAGCGACCTCTGTCTTTAGCGACCTCTGTCTTTAGCGACCTCTGTCTTTAGCGACCTGTCTTTAGCGACCTCTGTCTTTAGCGACCTCTGTCTTTAGCGACCTCTGTCTTTAGCGACCTCTGTCTTTAGCGACCTCTGTCTTTAGCGACCTGTCTTTAGCGACCTCTGTCTTTAGCGACCTCTGTCTTTAGCGACCTCTCTCTTTAGCGACCTCTGTCTTTAGCGACCTCTGTCTTTAGCGAGCTCTGTCTTTAGCGACCACCTGCTCTTAACAACGTTTTTTTCCATGCACGGACAGTTCTGTACAGAAACTGCACCGGTTACAGCAACCACCTGCCTTGCGCGACCAGCGACCGACTTTTTGTGTACCAAGTGCCATATTGGACCTGCACACAACGACCAAAACTAACCAAAAGTGCCATCTTGGCTGGCAGAGTTGACTGCAACAGGGTTGAAGTGCGCTCTGAAGACTGAAGCAAGTGGATGCAGTCAACTGAAGTGACAAGTGGCAGTGCAGAATGCGCTGCATGGACTCCAGTGAGGTGTGCTTTGCCTGCACGAGAGTATTCTATGCTCCACACCTGTCGATATGAGTACATGGAAGTACAATCATGCACATGTATGCATAATCCGATATACCACGAGTGTATGGGACCTGGTTCTAAAGACCACCTGGCTTTAACGACCGCTTTTGCTTGCACCGTGGGGTGGTCGCTTAAACCAGGTGTTTACCGTATTAGGTCTCCCCAGCGGAGCTCAGAGTTTCTGCCAGTTTAAGTTTTAAGCTTAACGCTAACCAGAAAAGAGTGCTCAACCAAGCCGAGGCAAGCGAGCGTAATACCGCCAGTCTCTGGACAGCTACATGTAGCTGTTTCCACCTTGTTAGGTCTTGTCAGCCGAGCTCAGAGTTACTGGCTGAACCGATTGCAATAGGGCTTGAAAGTGATGACGTCAAAAACGGCCAGGGAGTAGTAAATTGACATCAGATTTCTATTTTGGATCCACTAAGGTGTGACTTTGCTATTGCCTCAGTATGTGGGTGTATAGCAACCCACTCATGTCGCATGCAGGGGTGACTTTTACTTCGCCACCAGTTGTAACCCCGCCCCCATTAGCCAAATCAGTCAGTTTCACTGGTTACATCACCTTGCTGAGAGTAGGACGGCTTGAAATGTGCTTGGATCCATACAAAAACTGGATCCAATTTTTGAATTTTTGAAATTGTTGCTATGCTGTGACGTAGCACTTTCAAGCCCTATAGAGCAATTATTTTCTGATGTATTTTAGCGACAAGGCGACGACCGTTTCAGAATCGGTAACTCAAACTAGACTGATGATACCTTGATCCATGCAAACGTGGTACTACTGGGGACCATAGCGGGGAGAGGGGTGTTCAGCAATTATGCGGGTCACCGAGTATACACATGCATCATGACACGTGTACCTACATGTAGCTTAGCGACTACGTAGTATTGTTGGTCTTGAATGGGCAGAACACTGTGTATCAGTGTATTTTTGGATTTGAATTCCGGCCAAGTACACACAGCTACAAGCCCAATTACATGAAAGCAAATGTGAGAATGGAGTTGAATAAGGAGTATAGGAAGGAGGAGGAAGGTCAATGCTGTGTACAATGTCATGTATCTTTTCATTAGCTGATCGTAGGCAATGGAGAAGTGGGTCCTGGATGCTGGAAAGGGACAATGGGCAATGGAGAAGGCCTGATGTTGATTGAAACTAGCCAAAGTTGATCGCAGTACTGTAGATAGGGAACTTTTTTTTTTTTAATTTTTCACTGTTCGTGTCAGGCTCGGCTAGAGGCCGAGTTTTCCGCATCCGTAGGAACGCCACCACCCTTCAAGGATCAAGGCGCAGATGCAGCTCCTAAAGCGGTGGGAGGTGAGTAGACCAGCTCACCAGCAAGAGGTCAAAGACCGAAAATCCCATTCACTGCATCCATGTTTGTTTTTTAGAAAGTGAACTATGTATGATATAAATTATTTTGCAATCTTTGCAGCGCATCCGTATCGTATTGAAATCTGGATATTGCAAGTACACTGGATGTGATGAGGATACTGGTGCAAACGGTTCCAATGGTGTGTTTGTGTTCATGGTGTTCGCCTGTTCCCATTTGAATTGTGCATAGTGTAAAGGGCTTGGTGAGCTGATGTGATGAAGCGGCCGTAAAATATGCCCAAATGTACTGGCAAATCCTTCTCCGTTGACCTACGGTAACAATTGGCGAATCTGAGGAATATGTAAAGGTCTGGAACACTACGTACAAGGGATATTCCAAGTTGGACAATGCCATAGAAGCCATGGTCTCTATGTACTTTCAAATGTGGTATCCAAATTTACCTTTCACAGAGGTGTTCCCTAGGCTGCATTCGATTGTAGAAACTGGATCCCGATCCCCGCCGACCAGATCACTTCGATCGAACGGATACAATCGAATGTGCACAACCGATAATCCGTTTCAAGGCCTTAGCAACCGCGTTGCTACAGCTCATCCCGTAGTATAAGCGTTGTGGTAAACTCTTGACCTAGTGTACGCATATTGCGAGTTTTGAGTAGATGCGAGTCGTACTATCGAAATGAATCTGTCGAATCCGTCGAATCCGTCTCTGGGAGGTGGGTTGACTGGATCCGAATCCGTGCTCTCGGGATCCGGATTCGTACAATCGAACATGCACAAATTTGGCGAATCCGGGGCTGATGGATTCGTACAATCGAAAATGCCCCTAGACCCCTGTGAGTGATTTTCAAGAAAAAATATTTTCCAAAAATATGCCCTTACAAATGACACGAATGCCAAGGTTGAGGACCAAAGGCCTAATTAACACCGAGGAGGGAATGGTAATACTCTACAACACTATGGGTGGAATTAGGGTGCTTGGAGACTCCTGTTGATAACCCAAACCTGTACATAATGCCACCTCCAATGGTGCGCTTATAAGATCGGGGTAGTGGTTGCATTGCAGGCGGGTACGCAGGGTCACCTCTAGGGGGGTTTCCAACCGAATCACAAACAATGACTCGTTATAACCCTTTCTAAAGTGCCCTAGGAAATTTTCAAAATTATGCATTTTTTCGTGTTCTTTGGATCATAACTTCAGTTCTACTTACTCAATCTTCATTATCTTAGGCTGCAAGATGGAGACACAAGGGAGAACCTGTCATCATCCCTTCCAACCATGAGCTCCTAACAGAGACGTCATCATTACTTCCTCATGTCTTTGTCAACTCTCATGATGTCGACGTTGTCCAACACTTGTTTCTCGGCAGGGCTGTGTTTGCAGAAGAAAGTAGCAGAGAGTAAGAGGAGTTGCAGTTGCAAGTTACAGTGATCGGTGGAGACAATGCAGGAAAGGGAGAATTGAAATGTGACTGAGATGAATGGGTTTTTTTCAATGCATGATGTCAAAGTTCCATTGGAGAAGTGTACGCTTCTCGTTGGCTGAGTATTCGAAAGAAACGAGAAGCAATGTTCTCTCGAACTTCGAAAATTTGCGAAGCTTGTTTTATGCTTACTGGTATTATTATTTATATTTTTTTGTTGTGGCACGCAGTGCAGGTTGACATCACTGTAGTTGTTTTGTCTTGCATTGTGGCTGTCCGCAGCCGACCGGCCTGCACTGTGGTTTTGCTCTGTTGCAAATGTGAGCCTTTGTGAGGTGTGAGAGAGAACAGTAGGCTATTTGGTACTGTCAAGCACAAGGTCATGTGAGGAAGTATGTCTGTGGAGCATGCATGTAGGAGCCAAGCAAGGGAGCAGTAATAAGCACTGCACTGCACAGTACAGGTGCACCCTAAGGCAGGATGCGCATATTTCGATGTACCGTATTTTCCGGTGTGTTAGCCGCACGCGCACCGGGGTTTAAGCTCCCCCCCCCTTTGAACCCTAAATTCGTACATGTACATGTATGTTTGTTGGCATCCGGTGTATAAGCCGCACACCAGACTTTCATTATTATGTTGTTCCCTCAACAATGGCACAAATTCACCCTAGCTTCATGAATACACTACATGTAGTACCACTTCCGGACCTCAGTGTGGGTCTCACATGTAGTGGCACTTCCGGACCTGAGGGTCTCTAGGCATTACTTAGTATAAGCATTGGGGCCGGGCTGTGTAGACATTGAATGGGACCGTCTGGTTTATTCATGAGGTCGGTTTGGTACGACGCTTCGTTTGCCCGATAATCCCTGTCACAACCGCACTGCATACTTGCAACCCTTGTTACTGTGCAACACCAGATAATCATACAATATACACTGAGTGGGAAAATGGCGGGTTTGGGAGCACATTCGGCTGGGAACGGAGATTTCATGGCTTCCGAACGAGACCATTCCGCTCTTGTCCAGAAGACAAACCCTATCATTCCATTTTCCATTATTGCTTCCAACAGATTCACACTCTCACTCTTGGACCTCTACAGAATGCTGGTTTCTTTCATTGCGAAGTCCTTGCCATTCTTGCGTTTCGGTCACTCCACGTTGTAGATGCAGCCGTGGCTCATGGCCAAATGAGCGGGAGCTCTGAAAGACATGGAATCAGTCCAATACAGGGACCGGCACTGACTCAACTGGACGGGGAAGCCAGGGGTGGTCTATCTCTTTGCCATATCTAGTATCTACCCACCACATGGCTTGTGAATGTGAAAGCCTGGACCTAGAATCTCCACACAAGTGGATTTCAGCAAAACGATTCTCACACAGCGGCCATGACACACTGAACCAAGTCCGCCTTTGCCATGGCAGCAGCTGTGTGATGAGTGTTTTCCAAACACAAAACTCTGAGAAACACCGGAAAAGAAGGACTTCGTTGCATTGTTGCAGTGTGACAGTTGTACTACTGGCCCTGTCTACTGGATGTAGAGCACTATGTGCAGCCTGGGGATTTCTGATACCTGTTTAAGTGGACCCCATGTGAACCAGAAAGCACAATCATCTTACCCACCTCCCCCATCTCTCTCCCCCCCCCCCCCCCTCCCTGCCTCCCTCCCCCTTCTCCCTAGCCCTTGGCAGATAATGCTCGGAAATTGACAGGTTCTGCTCAACAAGTAGTGAGTTTGGCAGAACCGTACATATGCACAGGCGGATAATGTTAGTTATTATGTGGAAATTGTGTCTACTAGCACTGCTAGTTATTTGGAGCCATTATGCTACATGTAGTTATAATGCTAGCAGCGCTGATAGTGCCACATAATGGCAATCCTTGCGGTGGGAAGTAATGACGTCCCTATGCAGTCACTCGGAATATGGCAGTATCACAGGGCGAACACGGTGAAAAAACGCTCACGCTTTGATTACATCAGTGCAGAGGGCTACCATGTACCAGCGTCGCAGGGAGCAGCAGTGTGTTTCTCTGCGCTCTAAAAATAGCGCTACTTTTCACGGTGGTGCCAACAGACTGGACTTAGTGCCAGTTTCACACATCGATTGTGCTGGACAAGGTCACATTTGGAGACGTTATGCTAGGGCAGTGCCCCACATGGGTCATTATGCTAGTTATTATGCTAGCATTATCCGCCGGTGCCTAACCCTACAACCTTATGGCAGGCACAGCCTTGAATTTTGATCCATTTCTCTATCCAAATACCAAACATGCACGAAACCGGCATACCATGATAACTATACCAAATGCCAATTTTCCGCCCGCATTATCTGCCAAGAGCTTAGGGCTACCCCCACCCCACCCCCAGCCAACTTTGATGCCGTTACAAATACAAGGTCGTAGCACCCAGCCAGGGTCCGGATTTCTATTTCAAAAAGGTCAACCCACCCAATTAGTGCAAGCAAGCATAGGGTTTTCATCAATAATGTTCATATCCGGTCAAGTTAGTTGCCCTTTTGGCCGAACCACCTGAAATCCCGCATTACAGCGCTGCAATCACTTTCTATTGTACTGAAGTAGGACCAACGGGCAGGTCACTAGTCAAACCACCCTGGATAAGAAGACGACCTGTAGATCATGGGAATCACATTTGTAAGGTTCCTTGAGCGGTCGGCTAAGACAGGTTTCACTGACTGCCATCATAATTATTGTATACAATCACGCTCCTTGTAAGACGGAAAACAGGTCTTCCGAGGCCATTATGCATTATGCCAATTTATGGTAACACAAGAAGAGGGTTTCAGAAAATGGGCAATCGGAAAGACCGTCCAAGTGGGAAATCATCACTAATTCCTTGCTCACCGTTTTGCGAAGATGTCACTGGCCGTTTGACTCTGAGTGCCCTTGGACTAGTTAGCTCATAGCGGAGCCCCCAGCCAATACCTACACACAGATTATCTCTTACTGGTAATTGCCACCGACCGCGTACCGCCGCCATCACCAGAGCAATCCAGGACTTCGACGGTGCATTACAATACTAGTACAGTAGTAGTGCTCAACATTGCAAACGTTGGTTATAAAAAGTAAAAACTTGACAGATTGACAGAGCAACTCGGCTTGAGCGCGAGCGTCCTGGCGAGCGCTCACACATAACAAGTCATGTCTCCTTCTTATTAGTATACTATTACTATATTAGTACAGTACATAGTAGGTTGTCCTTTCCGACCTCTGGCTCCAGACTAAAGCCAGCACAAGTAAATGTGCAATCAAACGATGAAACAAGATCTTGTCAAAAACGTCAAGACGCAGGTGCAGACGCAAACGAGCACATTAAATAATCGGTGTGGGACATCGCCACGCTAGCCTACCCCAGCGAGTCTACCAGATCTTCATCACTCCGACGTAGATCTACGACTGTGATGAGTCTCAGACACTCATCCTAGATCCTGGGCAGGGTTTTTTACTTTTCACGACTCCTTGCAGGTCTACTGTAGACTCTACCATGTGTACTGGCATGGTGTAGAGTCTAGGCTCGCACTGGCACCATGACCATGTCCATGGTCTACAAGTATAAGACTACAAATCTACACTACACTCTACAGCGTCTTTTTTCACCACACCTATTTTTACCTGATGTCAGTGATTTCCCATATCAGGATAGTGGAAAAAGGAGCTAATGCGGGCAGATCTGACATTCTGCGTGGAGCCTCCAGCTTCTGACACGTCTCCCACAGTCCCAGCCAGCCAACTACTCATAATAGTCATGCTCACTGCGGCTCCGACTTCTCCTGCCAGCTGAGCTGGCCCATGCACGGTCAGCCTGCTTGTGTGCGTCAACACTCCGGGAGCTGAGACTGATATGAGTAGATCTACCGAGTCCAGGTAGATCTACAATCATGTTCCTGCTGGTCCAGTCTCACAACATGTAAATGATTGTAATGAAGATCAACACAGCAACAACAACATGCTACTTGCTAGCTCGGCGCTATCCGATCCGGTGAATGACGTGTGATCAAAGCGTCCCCGGCCCAATCCCCATCTTCAATTTTTTTGCGAAATTGGTGCGATAAACACTGCGTGATCGATCGTGAGATATGTGAAGAGGTACTCTAATAATAATTCATAGCTCACGAAAGCGGGCGAAGTGTTCGGTTGTAGAAAAACAATGAACAGACGACCCACTCTGTGGCACTTGGATGAATCGCACGAACACTCTCTGGACACGGTGAGGAAATCCAAGAGGAGTCGCTGGTTTGTGGGGACGTCGCCTGAAATTACGCCGACCACCCCGTCCATCGACAGCGCTGCGATCAGAAGCAATAGCGCCGGCAGCGGAAACACGACTCAAGAAGAACTGGACGACAGTGCGCGCTGTGACGACTCCGTACACTCGGAGCAAAGTGATATTCGTTCCACGGCATCGCTCTCGCCCTCATCTCCAGCCACCTCAGCAGTGGCAACGAGGGAGAGTGATTTGACAGCTTCAACCGAGCGAATGGACTCTCCGGCGAGTTCTCCGTCCCTGAGCGAGAATCGCCTGGTCCGTCGGTCATCTCAGGAGCGCCAACGCCTCCTGCAGATGATCAGTGATTTTAACGTTCACAGGCAAGGTCGACTGGGTGAAATAGAGATACGCGATGGTGAAGAAGGTGAAATAATATTCGAAGGTGTGCTGAGAGTTTACTGGGGCGTAAAGAAGCCAATTTTCCTCAGCTCTGAGAAAATCGAAGATCTATCGCCGCAGCGCCGAAGACGCTCGAAAAACATCCTCGCCGCCGACCTGAAGAAAATGTCCGGCGGCAAGAGAACGTGGTCTCAGTCAGCCGGGGCGCGTCGCCGTATAGGTACTGGTGGCGCGCCGGCGCTTGGACGTAGCGAGACGGTGGAGGAGCAAGAGGCGGCCGCGGCGCAGCCACGCGCACGCTCTCTGCCGGACGCTACGTCGGTGCTTGGCGACGATGCAGCGCCAATGTCACAGGCTGCTGCTGCGGACGGCAAGCACAGGCGGCGAGCAACTGTTGGCACGGCGACGGTGGTGGCGATGTCATCGAAAGGGCAGCCGTCGCGCCTCACACCGACGCCGGAGAATACTGAGCTAGAGGTGTCAAAGCGCCATCAAACAGTATCCGCCGGCACACCGCCAACAGCCCGTGTCGCCATCACACTCGGCTCGACTGGTAACGGAACTGCGGAGGAAAATGCCGCGTCCGCCAAGGTGGAATTTCGCCGGTCGTCCGAACCGATGCTACCCAAAGAGACCGAGCTAGCGAGCACAGCGCGGAAAGCAAAAGTCCAGAGGTCAGTGAGTACGCAGGAGGGCAAATGGCAGGTCCTGGTGGATCGTGTTAATCGCCGCGCCAAGCGTACATCCTACCATGCCGCCGTCGAGGACAAGAATGCCAGCGTCCTGGATCCGTTCATTCCGCCGCGTGGCTCCATGAGCAATGTATGCATAGATTCCGAAGCAACCACGGTCGAGGTAAGTGCATGTAGTGTATACTGTCTGTCGCCATATTGTCTCTCTCCGTACTGTCTCTCTTTCTCTCGTCCTACAACCTGTAGCACACGTGGGCTGAAGCACGCACGTCACGTGATCGGCTTTTGGTCCAGTCCCGATGTGCTTCAGACGGCATGATGTTTGTGTATTTTTGTATGACACAGTAAATTAAGTGCAAGCGGAATGTGTGTTGACTGAGTGCACAAATGTGGTGTGGCGGAGTGGGTAAATATTTCCGTCTGTAAACCATGTTTTGTCAAGTAATTGCTGACGGCAGGGTGGTCTCTGACGGCCAAGAAACACCTTCTCGATGGTTTCTACTTTCAACCTGTGTTTCTCAAGGGTCAAATGCATGTTCAAGACCACCCCATTGCTGCACTATCCGCTAGCAGTTGTACACATTTCAGTAAATTGTTAGCATGCAGATGGAAGGCCGCAGACCGAGGGCTTTGTCTTAGCTTGACGTGCTGACTGTGCTTCAGTGACGCCAAGGGTTGTGCTGGCCAGAAATATAGCCCAGCTGCGTGTAGCTTTAGAATTTAGATCCAACAGTTTCAGTATCAGTTATGCTAGTCACAGTGCATGCTCAGGGCTGTTTTTCCTGTACCTGCATGTCCATGTGTGTGTGTGTGTGTGTGTGTGTGTGTGTGTGTGTGTGTGTGTGTGTGTGTGTGTGTGTGTGTGTGTGTGTGTGTGTACGATTGTACTGGCGTGTGTGCTTGTGTATGTATGTGTCCATGCCTGGGTTTAAATGTCCTGCATGCATGCATGAATGTGCAGGTCATCCGGGCTCTACTGCGCAAGGTCAATGCCATCGACGAGCCTGCGCGCTTTGCCGTCTTTGCTGTCAAGGACAACGGAGAGGTGAAGCGACTCCGGGACGACGAGTCACCGCTCTATCGGCGACTGCACCTCGGTCCTAAAGAAGATCTAGCAAAGCTGTGGATAATGGAGGCACGGGACACTGACTCGGTGTCGCTGTCGGCAGATGTCGCTCAGTTCTACAACATGTCCATGCCGTTCCTGCAGACGCTCGTGGAGCGCTACCAAGAGGAGGAAGATCGTGCCGAGGAGAAGATCCGCGAGCGCTTCTTGTCCGAACGTGAATGCCTTATAGAGATGATAGAGGAGATGGAGGCCCTGGACAACGGCATTGGTTCTCTTGTCTGATAGCGGATAACCAACGTATATGGTGTCATCAGTGAGAGACCATCAAATCTCAGCATCGACCCAGTACTAGTATCGCCTGTCAACTTGAGTGACAGTGAAGTTTTCTTAGGAATTAACAGGCAAGCAACTATCTTAGGATTTGAACTGTTTCCCCATGTTTTTTTAGTGTTGTGTCGGTTGTCAACAATTTGAGATTGGAGTACGTTGATTTTCGCTATTTGTTTTACAAAATTTTCCAGATTTTCCGCTGTCGATAACTACTCATCAATGTTGACACTTTTCTTTATCACCGAGATTTGAAGCTAACGGCGACCAGCTTGACTCAGTTGAGCTATTATATATATTTCCTGGCCCAGCGACTGAACTGATGCGTTCCATGTAGTCTGCAACAGGAGCTGTGTTTTGTGGACACGTTTGGTCTACACTACGGAACATCGCAAACGATTTCAATGAAACTGAGATCCGTTTGATTGTGTTCTCAGCGGCCCAGTGCCCGTAGCAGCACGGCGTAAAATATGGCTTACACCGTTACAGCCTACGGTGTCGTCGGTACACTCATCATTTAGCTGGCATCAGTCTACGCGTGTCTGCCGCATACACATACGGATATGCGGCAGCTGCGCAGACACATGTGGGGTCAAGAAAGCATACACCAACTGTGTCGTGTTGAAATTCTGCCTGCAGACTGAGAAATTCCGCCTTCACTTTGGAATGGGGCCGCGGCCCCATTGTTGGGGTATTTCCCACAGAGAAACATTTTGCACATAAAATAAAATAAATAAGTACTTGAATGTAGCGGGCCATTCAATGATTGTTTCTGGCGATGGCCAAAGAAAGGCAAACACATTCTTTCTTTGGCGGCCGATAGTAAACCACAACAGCAAAAAAACATACCCGCAGAAAAAATGAGTGCAAAAAGTTCAAAAACACCTACAAAGTAGGCCCAGACAGATCCTGCCGGCAATTCTTTCGGCAAAATATCGAAGAATTTAAAGAGCGGAAATTGCCGGCAAAATCGGAGCAAAATATCGAGGTGTTGGGTAAAATCGATGCCTGATACTTGGATTTCCTTGTTTCTTACCCGTTCAGCAGGATACACTGCCCAGGACGAGATCATGTCACCGAAATATCACTGGGATTCACTGTGGATCGACATGATTTAGGAAGAACTCAGGAACACGTCCGTGGAAACCCGTGTTGAGAAACCGACCCTGCGATTTTTATGAAACGTTGTACGGGATTGTGCGGGAAGTAGATTAAAATACACGTTTTTCCGGAGCAAAATGGAGCAAAATATCGAGTTTCTTGTGCCAGGATCGGCAAAATATCGAAGATTTCGCAGCAACATTTTGCGGCAAAATATCGAGGCGAGCGGAGCAGAATCTGTCTGGGCCTACGAGCTTTCAGTACATGTACTCGTACAACAACAAGAGTGAAGTCAAACAGAAAGAGAGATGAGTTGTGTTTGTAGACATTTATGTTTTAAATTTTTCTTCCAAAGCTAGAGTTAGCTGCATAGGGACGGTATGCCAAGTACTTTCTACCAAGAGTGTGAGTGGAGCTCCGAGATTTCGCGGAGGTGATGATCAGCGTCATTATGGCCAGCAAGACGACGTGTTCGTGGTGCTCCTTTCACATTGCAACATAACGGCAGCTCCACTCGACATCAACATCTGCGTGTCATGCTGTTGTGTGTTTCGTAAGGTTAGCCCCTTGCCGGAGTGGAGAATTTGAAATGCAATACGTATAGCTACGTGTAGAGTTTGGACAAGCCCTTCTCCTGCCTTGGTGGATCAAGCATGTTGAGATTTAGGAAAGCCGGACAGCTGGCGTCCAGCTCACTTTGTGGAAGATGGCGTTGCATGAGTGGTGTAGCTGATGCTAGTACTACTACTGCTGCTTCACACTCACAGCCTTCTGGCTCGGATTACACAGGAGATCTTGATTATGACGTCGTACTGACTGGCGGCGGTATAATGGGCAGCAGTGCAGCCTATTTCCTTTCGAAGCGCATTGACCCGCGCAGGATCTGCGTAGTGGAACGCGATCCGACGTACAAGCTGGCGTCCACACCGCTCTCCGTCGGCGGCGTTCGCCATCAGTTCTCGAATCGCGAGAACGTGCTCATGTCCATGTTTGCGATGGAGTTCATACAGACGATGGGCAAGGAGCTGCACGTGGAGGGACATGACCCACCCGACGCTCATTTCTGTGACGACGGCTATCTGCTACTTGCATCCAGCGCTGGCGTGGATACACTTCGCGAGAACTATGCCGTTCAACAGGAGTGCAACGCTTCAGTGCGGCTCATGACCAGGACTGAGCTGGCCGACAAGTTTCCCTGGGTGAATCTGGACGGCATTGAGCTGGGCTGCTATGGCTTCAAAAACGAGGGCTGGGTGGACCCCTGGTCGCTGCTGCGCGCGTTCCGCGCCAAGGCCGCGTCCTCGGGCGTTCGGTTTCTGACGGGAACGGTGACGTCGGTGCAGTGTGATGGCACGGCGGTGACCGGTGTGGGTGTGCAGTGCGGGGATAATGGGCACGACGGCGGTGGTGAAGCAGCAACGACGACGACGACAGCGGACCTTAAGTGTAACTATCTGGTTAACTCGGCTGGGCCATTCGCCGCCGACGTCGCGGCCATGGCGGGAATCGGTGCGCTGGAGCGACTGGCGCACCTAGACCAGTCGGAGCTGGACCCGCGGCTGGCCGTACCGCTGCCGGTCAAGGCGCGCCGACGCTGCGTGTTTGGCGTGGACCAGTGCGACGGCCCGGTGTCACACTGCCCGCTCACGGTGGACACGTCCGGTGCGTACATCCGCCGCGAGGGCACCGGCGGAATGTTCCTCTGCGGCAAGTGTCCCGACAAGGAAGACGACCACAACAACCTTGACTTGAGCGTGGACTACGCGTTCTTTGAAGAAACCCTCTGGCCACTGATCGCGAATCGCGCGCCGGTGTTCGAAGGCCTCAAGCTGAAGAACGCGTGGGCAGGCTACTACGACTACAACACGTTTGATCAGAATGGCATTATTGGCCGCCACCCGGTCGTCTCCAACTTCCTCTTTGCCAACGGTTTCAGCGGACATGGACTGCAGCACGGTGCGGCGGTTGGCAGGGCGATCAGCGAGATTGTCTGCGACGGTGCGTCGCACTCGATCAACCTGGACCGTCTGGGCTTCGAGAGGATCATTGCGCAACGGCCGTGCCTGGAGAAGAACGTCATATGAGCCGGCACTTTAAAACTGAGTGCAGTATGGTGCCGGTAAGCGATTGCCGTGGTGCTTCTAGTAGTCGTGTATTTAACTCAAATTATTATCACTGATAGCGGTAGATAAGCCAAACGAATTTTACTAATTGGAGTGAGATCAGCTTGAATTGGACCAAAGTCGATTGATGCACCCACCCCGGTATTAGCCTGTTGGGCCATCATCAACAGCCTGTAGCTGTTGGTAACTTACACAGTCATAACACGTTTGTTTTAATATTGTATTTTTATTTTTTTTTATCATGAATGGTTGTCACGGTGATGACCCAGCAGTACGAATATTCGGTACATTCTTCTTTCTTACTCACTTTAGCTTTTTATGCACGGAATCGATATTTTTTGGTGGCTGTAGTGTTATTTTTATATCTAGCCATGCAGGTGTTCTCATGCAATACTACCGTAATAGCTCTGCTTTCTCAAGTGTTGTGTACTCTTGCTTACATGATGTTTACTACTTGTATTTAAAAAAATTAATATGTGTTACGATGACAGCATGTTACAAGGCGGAGGACACACTGCATGGAAAACAGTGTTCCTGACTGCAACCATAAACCGGTTGGTAGAGTCTCGGTCTTGCAACCAGTCGCGAACACTGTTTTCCTACACTGTGCCCTCCGCCTTGTGCTGTGCTGGCATTGTATCGAACCATCAAGCGAGGCGTGCGTATACCATGCGGTTTACTTGTGTGAGAATGCAGGAGTCCTGCGGGAGTCCCACGCACACCCAGCCTCCCTCCCCGCATCCATGTACTACCAGTACCACTGTTTTTTGTAAATCGGTCACAGGGAGAAAGAACACTAGTCATGGGGGGGGGGGGGGGACTTGTGAGGTGTTTGTACGGAGGTGGAAATAGGCTCACTCTGACTGACATTTACACACGTCAGTACCCCTTATTTAAGGACGTTTAGCAACGCGAAAGTTCGAAAGAAAATTCGAGTCTGGGAATGAGTACAGAAACAAAGGTCGAAACTTCGAAAACTTGGACGCGAAGTTGCAGTGATTTGCGAAAGTAACTTTCTCTTTTCTCGGTACGCACTTCACTACAGGGAGTAGTAATTTTACAGCCCCTGCTTGAGACTGAGCTGCATATACGGTACGATACTATAAGATTCAAATAGCTTCGAGAAAAAGTCGTTTCGCATTGCTAAACCTCGCAAGTTTTCTTTTTCGAAATAGATTTTCGCGAAATATCACCACCACCAAAAGTTCGAATTTTCGCGTTGCTAAACGTCCCTATTATGGCACTTTTCTAACTACTTGTAGGTATAAATCTCTTTCAATGAGCGCATTCAATAACACACTTCCGTAAATTCTAGAATTCCCTACGATGGATACACCGTTCGATTACACAGATTTCTTCGTCAGAATTGAATTGATGGAGTCCGTATTCCTAGGTGAATGCAGAATTTCTAATACACCCGCCAGAATCTACGCACTTTGTGTTACGCTTTTTTGGCACCACACATGTCTACTAGTACTACAGCATGTGCACCACTATAACTATATATAAGTTTAAAATCTGGGTGCAGAACGTGTACTTGAACACAAGCACCCCCAGTGAATACCAAGGGACCATGAAATGGGTTTCTACAACTCCCTGCATGCAACGGAACAACATTATGTTGTAGTAATCTTGTGAAACTCCACTCTGGACAAGAAGGATTTGAGTGACTTGCACCCTCGTTCCTGAACAAGTGGTCTCTGAAGACTACTCCGAGGGGGTTCCCCCCTCGCAGCTAACTGAGCAATGCAAGCGAAAACTAGACGGAGACTAAAATGACAGCAACGAAAATACTGGTGCAATACCATTTCAAACATGAACTAAAACCACAAAGGGCAGGAGCTACGATTATAACTATCGAGGTGATCTGGGCTCATAATTAGAATCACACGGGGAAACGTTGCCAGCAAAGAATGCACCGCGCGCATGCGCGAGGAGGGGAGGGATGGGGTGGGGGGGGGGGGGGGGGCTAATAAGATTTCTAAGGTTGTCTTGGAGAAAAAGTCCATCGTGGCGGAAAGCACAGCAGCTAAAAAGTCGGTTAAGAAAAGATCAAAAGCGGAGAGAGAGAGAGAGAAATCCCAAACCAAGAAACCCGAACATTTGATCTTGGCCATACCATGGCAATACTTGTCGTCTAGGACTCAAAAGACAATAGCGGAAGACTACCCGAGATAAAGCAATGCAGAGAGAGGAAGTCGGTCATGATGCCAGTGTCACAAGGTAAGGCGATGCGCTCTTAGCTCCAAGCATCCACCACGTAGTGGCCACGCTGCTTCAAGCTCTTCACAAACTTCTCGGCGTCCGGCAGCGACCTCTCGCCATGCTGCTGAATGATCTTGAGCAGCATCAGGTGCACATCCTTGGCCATTGCCTTCGCATCACTACACACCAACACATGTACATCCACACATGTTGCCAACACAGCATCAGAGTACACACCACACACCAATACAGTCAGGCGATATGCATTTTACTGAATGGCTTTCCTTTTTCTTTTCTTTTTAACTTTTACAGTAAACTATCATTGGAGCTTTTCTAAATACTGTTGCATGATGTCCATACATTTCTTAGTGAAGGGAGTTGTTGTTGATTCTATTTGGATTTGCTGACCAAAACGGACAAATATATCCCATAACAATGGGGGGGGGGGGCAGCCTGACAATCACAGGGAAGGGTTTTGGTGCAGTGCAAGACAACAACAACCAAAACATGACATGTGACCCCCAACGACATTACTGGAAGCAGCTCTTCCGTTTGCACTCCTGGATCCAGCAAGACAGCGACATTGTTGCTGTGTTCCCTCCTCGGGAATGGCCTAACGCTACTGGGCATTCTCCAGTCCGTCAACTTGCCAGTACCGATGCTATGCTGGTGCAGTGGAATGGGAACCACTCGGGCCTGCTCTACAGTGCACCAGTGTGCAGCGGCCCTACCCCTTGTGACAATGGTTCTGACTTCTGAGTGTTGCAGTAGCATGGCATCATTCGCACGCACGCTAGCTTGCAAGTGCATGGGGTAACAACGGCGCGCTGCACAACATGCAACGTCGTAACGTGATGCGGAATGTCTTAGTGGCCAACTTTGCAGCTCTTATTCCACAACTACTGCAACTACCATGGACATAACCATACACATGCTCACAACACTCTTCCCACCGTCTCTGCCGACTGGCTACACCAATTACTACTGGCAATTAGTAAAACAGAATGAAGCTATCCGGATTTTCAGGCACAGCTTCTATTTCATTGATCGGCATGGCCCAGGGCCGTTTGAGGAGTGTTGTTCTGTGAGGATGTATGGTTGAACCACTGGATGTATGGTTGAACCACAGACTCCACTGCACCCATCCATTACAACTTATAATGGAAGGCTCCAGTGGAGCCTGCATACACCGAGAAAAGTCCTCTGGTGGTGCTAAGAAAACGGCTCCCACGTTCTCGTGGGTGACACGTGAGTTTCAAAATCGTGTCAGCAGAACCTGATGGTTTGTTGCTGTCTTGAGCAAAAGTATTTTAAAAAAATTCGCGGTTCGCGCAAGGCTCGGCTGGAGGCCGAGGTTTCCGTATCCGTAGTAACGCCACCACCCTCTATGGATCAAGGCACAGATGCAGCCGGAGCAAAACTAAACTTAAACTTCCCAAACAAGCCAACTTACCCGCAGACGTAGAAGTGAGCGTGTTGCCTATTCAACAAATCCCACACCTCAGCACCGTCCTCGTTCAGCAAGTCGGATACATAGATCTTCTCCGGCTGGTCTCGAGAGTAAGCAACGCGCAGGTTCAAGGAGTCCTTCTCCACGTACGACTCCATTTCCTCCTGATACAGGAAGTCTTCGGACTTGTGACGGCAGCCAAAGTAGAGGCGAGTTTCACCAACCATTTTACCTATAATGTATAACACAACCACAAACGCAAACACAGACCGTCAGCTACAACACAAACTAGTAATACGTGTGTGTGTGTGTGTGTGTGTGTGTGTGTGTGTGTCTGTGTGTGTGCGCACCAGAGAGAGAGAGAGAGAGAGAGAGAGAGAGAGAGAGAGAGAGAGAGAGAGAGAGAGAGAGAGAGAGAGAGAGAGAGAGAGAGAGAGAGAGAGAGAGAGAGAGAGAGAGAGAGAGAGAGAGACAGAGAGAGAGAGACAGAGACAGAGAGAGAGAGAGAGAGAGAGAGAGAGAGAGAGAGAGAGAGAGAGAGAGAGAGAGAGAGAGAGAGAGAGAGAGAGAAGAGAGACAGAGAGAGAGACGTAGTGAGAGATAGATAGAGAAAGGAAGACAAAGAGATAGAGGGAGGGAGAGAGCAGCAACAGCAGCAACAGCGCCTGTGGCGGAAGCAACAGTTACATCAGTAACAGCAGTAGCAGCAGGCATGCAGTTGAGACTGACCAGACTCTTTCAACGCGTGCCGATCCTGAATGAACGCACGGAACGGCGCCACGCCAGTTCCCGGTCCCACCATGATGATGGGAATTGCACAACGCAACGGCGGTCGAAGTGTTGACTTGCGAATGTACACCGGAATACGGGCTTCATCTGTTCCCACTAACCACACACACAGTAGAAAACAAACGGCAGGAGTCAAGCAAGCAACCAACATGTATACAAGGCTGCTACGAAATCATGTACATGTACACATGTACTTTGAAGTACAGTTGCCCTCACTGAAATCCAACCCAAAGAGCAAAACTGACGCCTTGGACCAGTTCTGATGGCATCACTGTACTTGCACATGTGTACGGCCAGCCGCATTCGTACTACTTCCAGGGCGTCAAGGGCCGTGCAAGATGAGGGCGTCAAAATATCCACTTGGGGTCGGATTTCAACAGGCATAACTGTAGTTCATACTGGAAGACCAGATATTTTTAATGATCTCCGGATTTTTGTGGGTTAGCGAGGTGAAATTCTAACGAATTCTGTCTCAAACCGGCAGATGACTGTACATGTACATATTGTTTTGCACATAACGACTTCAAAATTAATGTTAAAGGGGAAGTTAAGGCAAAAATTGAAATTTCACCAGTTGTAGTCTTCGGGGTGCTGAGTCGAATGGTCGTGGTCCGAGGAAGCTGAGATGCTCCCTTCCTACTTGAATCCCAATCAAACTCGCGCACTTCCACCGAAACTGGGTGACTGCACCCTACTAGATGGGGATCTGTATGCAAAATGTCACTAAAAGCGCCATTTCGTTCTTATAAAAGCATGGATGACCGCGATTGGCCCATATGTTGTAGTCTTTTGGACGCTGAGTCGATTGGTTTTGGTCCGAAAAGGCTGCGATGCAGCGTTCCTCCTTTATTCCCAATCGAACATGGTTGAACAAGCGGTCACGTGCTCTTGCGTACGCCAGTCACCTGGTCACCGTGCCTGCAGGGTACAACCTACTAGCCTGTTTGACCTTTTTTGGGCGCAGTCCTGTCACTCGAGTTGAACTCGAGTTGAACCTTGGTGTGAAAGTTGTCGCCTGCTGGCGTGGTGACCAGGTGATTTGGGTACCCAGGAGCACGTGACCGCTTGTTCAACCATGTTCGATTGGGAATAAAGGAGGAACGCTGCATCGCAGCCTTTTCGGACCAAAACCAGTCGACTCAGCGTCCAAAAGACTACAACATATGGGCCAATCGCGGTCATCCGTGCTTTTATAAGAACGAAATGGCGCTTTTAGTGACATTTTGCATACAAATCCCCATCTAGTAGGGCGCAGTCACCCAGTTTCGGTGGAAGTGTGCGAGTTCGATTGGGATTCAAGTAGGAAGGGAGCGTCTCAGCTTACTCGGACCAAGACCATTCGACTCAGCACCCCGAAGACTACAACTGGTGAAATTTTAATTTTTGCCTTAACTTCCCCTTTAACGAATTGTTTAATTTCGTTAAACCGTTAGAATAAAATGTTTGCTAACATTACTGGTCTTACAGAGTACTTCAAGTACCACCAACACCCTACACGCGCATCAAGAGGAATTCCCAACCTTTGCCTTGTAGGCTGCGGAGCCAGGAGGTAGTGACACCGCTGCCATGGCGACCAGTCTGGGTGATGTAGTCGTGCGTTGATGCCGTGATGTGGATGCTGTTATCACACACCTGTCCCAAGCATGTGTATGTAGCAACAGGCAACAACAACAACAGCAGCAGCAGCAGCAACAACAACAACAGACAACAGCAGACAGCACAGGTAACGCACACACACACAGTCAGCGTGTGAAAAGACGATTCATGGAAGGAACTGGCGGGATGACGTGCCACGCTTACTGAAAGGCAGATGAAAACAATTTGAATGATGCCAAGCATTGTGTTCACGTTGTCCATGCAAGCATTCACACTGCCCTACGATCAACATGAAAAGGCTGACAGGATTCTTTTCCACCAGTACGTTTTCCTACAGGTGGCTAGATACAAGTGAAGTTAACCTCATGAAAGACAACGTTGGGTAAACCATTGGAGAAAACAACACCACTCCCTTCAGACCTCGTGCCATTTTTTGACTGAATACTCTCAAGTTTTCGCCTCAACTTCGCAGACAGTACTGGTATTCATCTCACCCTGAGAGACGAGGAGATGGAGTAATATCGGACTTGCAAACGCGGCAGCATTTCCAACACCAGGTCAATAGGCGGCATGAGAGATGGGAGAGCGGTTAGGACATCCAGCACATCTCGGCCGGAAACTCGAATGAAATCGTTGTAGGCCGCCTGCATATGCACAAACGCATGCATGCACGCACGCACACACACGCACAAACACACACCATCATTGAACATGAATTACCGCATGGAAACTCTTGCTAGAGAAAAGTCAAAAGGCATGAGGGCGAATGATAGTAAACCGAGCTTGAACTATGAGCATTGAATACCGGAACTTGTGAAGCTCATCATTTCATGCTCCCCTTTCCTGTGCATTTCATTTTGTGTTGGTTACATGTCAATATTCACCCTCCCTCTTGAACGGCTACTTTCCTTTGTGGGGTTTAGAATACATGATGATGATGACGACGATGCTGAATGAGCCAGGCCAAACGTCAGACCAGACTAGGTCAACAATGTCACATGTACCGTATTTCGCCCGAATATAAGTCGCACCTTTTTTACATTAAACTTCTCGGGCACAGAAGAGGGCGCGACCTACAATCGAGTAATGTATCCTACCCATGTGACTACATTGAACCAACATGGCTCAAACCTGAAAAGGGGGGGGGGGGGTGCGACTTGTAATCAGGGAAATACGGTGTTGTTTCCTTGTGTTTGCTGAGGTATGAAGCAGGAGCGGACACAGAGACACCACCACTCTGCTGCCACCGGCTCTTAGCGATATCGAGCAGTTCGTTGCCCGTAGACCGCCGAAGCCCAGGCGCAGGGAAAGTGCGGGAGGTACTGGTAGAACAAAGTGTCCACAAAATGTCCACAACATGCAGACACATGTTGTACGAGGACTGACGACTCAGTGGCCAGCAGTATAGAGGACATGCAAGACATGACACATAGTACGCTTACCACTCAAACTTCTTCCATATATGCGTTTTGTGCGAAATTAACCCATGAATGGGCATTTCGTCAAGCTAGCTCCCATATAAGGCGGATTTGACGTCATTGCATATCCGCTATACTGTCGATAAGCAAGGGCAAAACTTACACGGCCAGCATCGCCCGATGCAGTCACACGCAACAGCTCCTGTTTGTCCGAATCCTCCGTGCAGTATTCGATCATGCTCTCCAGGAAATTGGTACGTGGCAGGGCACAGATGTCGACATAGTGGGAAAGTATAGTGCGGTACGAGCTGGGGCACGGGAACGGATTCACCTTGCTGGCGCAGGAGTCTAGGAACACAGTACAGCACAGAAGACGAACAGCGCATTGGTGTGGTGCACGCACAGCCATTCAACATCATCACACAGCTTCCCGTATATCCACAAGCACAGCCACACACACATACGCACACACACACACACACACACACACACACACACGTACTACTACTACTACTATGTACAACTGCCACAAAATGGCCACGTCGCTCCCAGAAGCGGGAGACAACAGCGAGAAAAAAGAAACAAGGAGAATAATTGAGGTGAAAGGGGACCGTTCTACACATAGCTAGTGTTTCTGTCTACGGTGGCGGGTGAGGTCCTGCGGGCGGGAGAATCGTTCGTTACATAGGCTGCATTGAATGGGCAGATTAGTCCTCTGGTCCTTTCGCAGTCGTTTGCCTCGAGTACAATTATGGCGGTTAAAACCAGCCTGACTCTTCATGCAGCGATCACAGATCGAGCAATGGTGCTGGCAGCAGTCCAAGTTCAGGCTGCATCTCGTTGAAACAGCTGGTATTTCGTCCGATGTCTGACGCTCCACACAACGATGAACTGCAAAACCGCCAGCGCTTTGAAACCAGCGGTCACAAACTCCACAGTGACGGGCCCCAGGCTGCTGGGCAACAGGTAAGGACCGTACAGCTGAGCACTTGTGACGGTGAATCCCACGAGCAGTGAATGATCGGTTGCAAACCTTGCAGGTGACTTTGTTGTTGTTACACTCCACGAGATCATCCGGAGTCTTTGCAATTGCCTCGCGCCATGCTGGGCGATCCTGAGCCAAAGTGAGCCAATTCACTATGCCACCGAAACGAAGATCACGTGCGACGAGGTCTTTCCATCGCAGTCGTGGCCCACAGGCTGGGCGTGGATCTGAGAAGAAGCTAAACAGTATCAGCTTCGGAAGCCGGTCATCTGGCATTCTGGCGACATGCCCAAGCCACTGCAGACGGCGGTGTCTGACGGTATCAGATGGCAGTGCCATATCACCCCAGCGTCTTCGCAGCTCCTGGTTGTTGACATGCTGCAGCTGTTGATCGAGCCGGGATACACCCAGAATGAACCTGAGGGAGCGGTGGTGGAAGTTGTTGATGGCAACCATGTCTCTCTTCAGCGGAGTCCAGCACTCACAGGCATAGAGCAATGTGGACAGAACGCAAACATCGTAAAGATGGCGCTTGGTGGCGATGGAAAGGTTTCGGTCAAGAAAGACACGGCGCATAAGGTCGAAAGCTGCCGCTGCCTTACCGAGTCTTCTGGCCACATCTGCAGATGAGCGGGTGTCAGCAGTTATCACAGAGCCAAGATACACAAAGGATTTGACACTTTCGATCTCCTCCGGACCAACAAAGAGCGGAAGGCGGTCAGCACATGATAAATTTGCACCAACGGCCATGAACTTGGTCTTCGCTGTACTCAGAGTCAAGCCGAAGGAAGAAGCAACGTTGCTGAACAGCTCCAAAGCCAGTTGAGCTGACTCACGGGATGGTGCAAGTAGTGCTGCATCATCTGCAAACTCCAGGTCGTTGACCGATGTCGTGCCAGTTTGACGGGTTCGCTTGGGAAATAGATTGCCACTTCCATGGATTGAAGATACCAGGGACACACCGTTAACACCAGCTGCTGCTATAGCTGAACGCCATGCTTCCAGCACAAGACCAAAGTACAGGTTAAACAACAGTGGGGCCATAACGCACCCTTGCCGCAAACCATTCTCAACCGAGATGTTCCCAGACACATCACCATCAACCCGAACAGCAGCCTGCATGCCTGAATGGAAGCCGTCAATCAGCTGGATGAGTGACCCAGGCACACCATACACCTCAAGGGCCAGCAACAGTGCAGCGCGCGGTACCGAGTCGTACGCCTTGCGGAGATCGATGAAAACGAGAAAGGCCTTACAGCGGTGCTCGAATGCCTTCTCGACTACCTGTCGCACGCAAAAGATGGCATCTGTGCAGGATCGCCCGCGCCGAAAACCACATTGGCTTTCAGGGAGATGTGCCTCAGCAAGAGGTTGCAGCCGGTCCTGAATAACACGTGCGAGAAGCTTCCCGACGACGTCCAATAAGGCTATTCCCCTCCAGTTGTCACACTTGCTCAAGTCACCTTTTTTTGGAATAGGGACGAGCACAGCATCTTTCCACTCCTGAGGCACAGATGACGCTGACCAGCATGTGGAGAAGAGTGCATCCAGGTGTGGCCGAAGAACAGTAAAGCCGTGCTTCAACAGCTCCGCAACGATGAGAGACGAACCAGCCGACTTGCCGTTGGCCAGATGATGGAGAGCGCACTCAATATCCACAGCCGTTGGAGGGCATGCCAGGCTGTCGTCAACTTCCCGGCAGGACAACTGCTGGAAGACAGAGACATCGAACACACTAATGACATTGAGAACACGGGTGAAATGTTGCTGCCAGCAAACACGCTCTTCCTCCGCTGACACACACAGGGTTCCATCAGATTTGCGAATGGAATGAGAGGCCACAGGTTTCATACCATTGTAGCAGCGCTGGATGTCCCGGATGGCTGACCAGACGCGCTCCCCACTGAACTTGCCAGACTGTGCCATATCCGCCTTTCTTTGCAACCAGACACGCTTTGCCGTTCGAACTGCAGTACGCGCTGCACTACGGGCCTTGCGGAATGCCGAAAGGTCAGCGGGATCAGCAGACTGAAGCCACTGGGCATAGGCACGGTTTCGATGTTGCAGCTTGGGTTCAAGGATTGTTGCGCTGTCTGCAAACCAGTCAGGCTGACGTCGAGATTTCCGTGCAGGGATGGAAGCTTCGGCAGCATCTACAATCGCCGACTTGATAGGCTGCCAGGTGTCTTCATGGGTGACGTGACACGATTTCAGCCGATCACCAAGAGCACTTCGGTACACTGCCCTGTTGCACTCAACAACTTCCCGCTCCTCCTCACTCATACCCGTACACGTCTTCAATTTGCTTACATCGAACATGCTACGTTTCCCAGGGTTTCGCGGTGGCAGGCGCTGGCGGTGGACTGGTGCCGGAAGGCGATAGGTCAGACACACCAATCTGTGATCAGTGCTACACTCTGCACGGCGAACAACATGACAGTCCATGCAGTTGGTACGATCCGCTCGCCTAGTGAAGACAAAGTCGATACAGTGCCATGCCTGCGAGCGTGGGTGTTGCCATGTGTGCAGTTCTGCGTCCCGCTTCTTGAACCAGGTGTTACAGATTTGCAGACCATGCAGAGCCAAGAACAAGAGTAAACGTTCACCAGACTCATTCATAGCTCCAGTACCAAAAGGACCGCGAACTCTGTGCCACTCGTCATCACGCTGCCCTGAACCAACTCGAGCATTGAAGTCTCCGAGTACGATGAGTTTATCAGAGACCGGAATTGACAGAAGCACGTGTTCAAGCGAATTGAAAAATTTGAATTTTTCATCACGACTACTGCGGAAAGTGGGAGCGTAGCAAACAAGAACATGAACCCACTGCGACTTGCCAGACTCCAGAGCAAACTGCAACTTTACGACCATCACACGAGAAGACACAGCTGTCCACTGCCGGCCGCCTGCTGCAAACGCCAGCGCTGAGCGGCCCCGCATCACGAGCGCGACTCCCTCGCCACGAGCGAAATTTTCCACGGGTGTCGGTCGACCAGAAGCAACAACAACAGCATCCTCAACATTGTATACATTGTTGCCAAACCACTTCGTCTCTTGGAGTCCAAGGGTCTCGATACCAAGTCGTCGAGCTTCGCGAACGACGATGTTTATCTTCCTATCTTCCACGATGCAATTCACTTGCTTTGAATTTTTCAAATTCAAATTTCGAGTTGTCGCCGTCTCAACTGGGCCATCACAATTCACCAGACTGCGGACATTCCACGAGCCAAATTTTATCCACGACCTCCGTCTCCTCTTTCTCCTCGTCTCCTTTCTCGCCATTGTACTAAGGGCTTACTAGATAGACGTCCGAGTAGAGAGCCAATCTACACGAACGGGCGCGCGCAGGACGACGACAAGTGGTACGTACACACACATACACACATTACTCAGGCTTCACACTACAACTAGTTACACAAATTACCCAAACAACACGATGTTTTAGGAGTATACATACACAATACAGAATATGTACATGTACTTGTAGCAAAACAGGTTGAAGCTCGAAAAAGATCTCCTCACCTTCTGTTGCAGTCAGGGATACAATCGTATCCAGGTCAATATTGAGACGCTCCCCAATCTGCTCCACCATCCTTGTGTTGTTCACTGGCTGAACAGCGACGTGGTCACCTGGAGAGTACCTGAGACAAACACGTACACGTACACACACGCACGCACACACACACGTACACACACACACAGGAAGGCAACTCGCCAAGGGACTCGCAAATACCCAAAAGCCACAGATAGCATAGACAAGCACATCCATGGCAAATAGAAAAGGAGCTACGGGTACTGGCAACCCACACAAGGATATGCATCAAACCCATCTCCATTTCCACCACCTGAACTGGTACATGCTAGAAACAAAAACGCAGGAGCAGAGATTGCAACAATGTGTGTCAACATCGTACTACTGGTACCCCCCCCCCCCCCCCCAAAAAAACTCCCCCTCTCCTCCCCACCCGACCACACACCTGCCCCCCCCCCCCTCCCCCCTATAGTCAGTTCATCAGTTCTGAGTCGGTATCCGAACAAATAGCAGGGCAGCAGCTGGTACAAACGTGAGAGTGAGACCCTTACTTGATCTTTGCATCCTTGATATCCAGCTCGATGTGCATACACGACCGATCACCGCCCGTGTGCAGCTCTCGGTGGGCCGTGATCTTGCCAATGTACGGGTTCTTGTTGCTGAACGGACTGCACAGAGAAAAAACAAAAAACAGAAAATACAGATCCAAGATGAATTTGGACGCTTCTTGCAGCTTCATTATAATTATCTTATTGTGTGGGCTAACAGCCACACCTCAAATTGCACTGCTTTCTACTCTTAACTGAAAATGATTTTATTCGGTCAACGTTGCTATCTCTATGAAAACACACACCAGTTACAAATGCATTGTTTTCAGCCAGCAGCCAGAGAAGCACGCTCACCATGACAAAGAGAAGCAGACTCCAAGAAAGCTGAATCAGGTACCGTATTTTTTTAAAACAGTTGCAAGTTGAACCCGGTTATAAATCAACACCCCATACCTGGGGCCTCAAATGCCCGGCTCAAGGGCAATTAGACCCCAATTTAAGGTCGACTACCCGTTTTTTAGTTCGGTTTTCGGTCATAAAAGGTCGACTTATAACCGGAAAAATGTGATAGGTCAAATCCTGCGCACAAGAGGGCACTGGGACTACAACTTTAAATATTATTTTCTATTGATTGCGCTCACTGAACTTACATATTATGATGCACAGAATACGAGTGGGTGTGTTACACATGACTTACGGCCTCTGTGTGCGGAACGAGCCCAGTTTGTGTGGCTCGCCGATGAAGGAGTACGCCGGTGCTGGGTCGTGCACGATCTGCTCATATTCACGTAGTCTTCATTCCCAGAGAAACGGAGATGATACACACACACACACACACACACACACACACACACACACACACACACACACACACACACACACACACCAAGAAGCACATGTACGATATTGTCAATACGCTGCTGTATATCGCCATAGCACAGAAAAGCAAGTTCACCGTAATAAGGGTGCACTAAATCACGCACGCACACACTCCACACATGTAAACACACTCTATCACCTGCATTAATGACAGCTTCCAGCGCCCCCCCCCCCCCCCCCCCCATATCCCTGCCCTGCTGTTCATTAGACTTGATTGCGATCGGTTCAGCCAGTAACTCTGAGCTCCTCTGACAAGACCTAACAAGGTGGAAAACAGCTACATACTGTAGTTCCGCGCATATAAGCCCATGGGCTTATATGTGAAATAATGCAGTTTGGGGATAAAATATCCAGTAAAACATGTTCGTTTTTTATCCCATGGGCCAATATTCGAAATTTGAAGGTTCACGAAAAGTACAAGTCCGGGGTCTACCATACTCAACTGGTAAACTGCACTGACCTGCTGTACCATGGTAGGAAGAGTCCACATTGTGAAAAATTCTTGTTGACACGCGAGTCGCATTTGTGTCTGTTTATAAGCCCATGGGCTTATATCCGGATATAGGCCCGTGGGTTTATATGCGCGGAATTACGGTATGGCTGTCCGGAGATTGAGTATACCTACAATAATGTACAGTTGTGCTCGGTGACATCAAACCCAAAGTGCAAAGCTGGCGCCCTGGACCAGTTCTGATGCGAACGAGATCACGGCATACAAACGAAACACGGCACTCACTGTCCAACGTGTTCGGCAGTGATGTTGTACTTCTCACGCATGAAGTCCAGGAACTCCTCGCGCCATGCCAGGAAGTCATCTTCAATGCTGCCATCACAACAGAGCATACAAACATACGCACATTGTCCATACACTGCTGGTGATCGATGGGGTGATGCATGAAACCAAAGTTTTACAGGCACACACACGCACACGTATACACGCACACGCATACACACACACACACACACACACACACACACAAACATGCGTACGCATACACACGTGCACACACACACGTGCACACACACACACACACACACACACACAAAAATAGACCAGACAAAAATGGCCCTAACATGGAGACGGCACTCAAAAGCACACACACACACACACACACACACACACACACACACACACACACACACACACACACACACACACACACACACACACACACACACACACACACACACACACACACACACACACACACACACACACACACACACACACACACAGTGCTGGACTAGTAAACTCTAACAGAATGAGAACAGCACAGAGCCGAATACCACTTACTTAGCATCGTCATCACCCTCTCCACGTCGAAAGAACAGATCACCACCCAACTCCCGCATCTTCTTGTCAACAAACCGTCCCATTAAGTTGTAATGTTCGTACGTTTTGTTACCAAGGCTAAACACCTGATAAACCACCACCAACCACCACCAACCACAACAACAACAAAACAAATCTCATTGAGCATCCAGTAGGAAGACGTTCCCATCAGTGAGTGCATTCGATTATGCACTTGAATCGATACATGAATCCATTCATGAATCGATTCGCGCTATTCACATCACCCCATGTGAATAGGGTGAATGGATTCCGAATCGATTCCAGGGCTCATGACATGAAAATCAAACGACTTGAATGCACTTGAATCGATTCATGAATCAATTCAAGTCCGTCATCGAACGCATTCAGTGTGGGGAGTAAGTAAAAGAAAGTAAAGTATGAACATCTGCGGGTATACCACCGGCTTACAATTGTGTTGAAGAACACAACCACCTTAGAAAGTTTCGCTCGTGCCAGGCCACCACCATGCCTGATAATACCAGGGTGGCAGATGTGGTAGGGAGTGCCGAAGCAAAACAATACAAACCCAGGGGATTCCCCTCATCCACGACGTTGAGCAGTGCTCCTCATGACTGTACTCAGTCCCCGTTATGCAAACCAAGAACAAAGCTTGCTTTCATGCGTACTTGGAGTTATCCTGAAGGCTCGCAAGTCCTGGGGCCATTAAAGGTTTTTTTTAAAGAGTAAAGTTTGCACATCCGCGTACCACCGGCTTGCGATTGTAATGAGAAACACAGCCAGCTTAGACCATTAGTGCCTACTACTGCAAAAGCCATATATATAACGAAGTGCTAACTCTAACGAGTTAACGAGGAGAAATCTGTCGTTAAAATAGAAATCGTTATACAGAAATCGATACATATACTGTCCTATTGAGCGTTGAGAATAAGTGAGAATCGCTACCTTTGGTACAAGTAAACCAGTCGACTTTGGGAAATCGTTATAATATATGCGCCTCGTTAGAATAATGGCTTTTACAGTATTGTAATGAGAAACACAACCAGCTTAGACCATTAGTGCCCACTATAGTTATCGATCTCACCGTGAAACGCAAGCCCTCCATGATGGGCTCGTCGGTCTCGGCCTCGGTCAGGAAGTCAAACAGTCCACGGGCATTGTCCGTTGGGTCACCCTCGCCATACGTAGCCACGACGAAGATAGCCAAATGATCCTCAATGTCCTTCAAGTTGGACAACAGTTTCTGAGCAAAACATACGGTAGAGAAGAAATCTAATGCTATTTTCCGTGGTCGGATTCACCCTCCCTTTCTTGTATTGGCTTTGTATTATTATGTGCCATGAAGTGGAGACGATAAAAAAAAAAAAAAAAAAAAAAATATTGTACCCTTAGAAAAGAGAAGGAGCAAAGACACCGACGGGTGCACATGTAATCGTAACCACATCAAATATCAAGAACACCTGACAATCGATGTCTCTGCAACAACGGCCCATATGCACGGCGATATGTCAGAAATGCAGAAATGCACAAGAACGAACACTCCAGATGGTTATTCCTACACCTATACACATGGTGTGGGTCAATCCGGATAGGACTCTTTGGCATACGTCACATGATCAGGCAGGGCACACCAGGGAGCACTACACACACCGGTATGTGTAGGGCTCCCTGGGGCACATGACAAGGTAAGGCAGCCATGTTTGCTTGGTGGACTCAACTCTCACGGTCGGCTAATCCCTAAATCAGTGGACGACTGGGTGTACAGCCACGTCGGCTCCCCTGTCAGCATACCATATACATGTACGGTGTCCACACACGGTACCAACACAGGACAACGACAGACCGTACGCGAAACAGCTCAATTTTACCATGTCGTGGTCCTCGGGATCCAAAAGCGTCGAGCTGATGCCCATGCGGCGGAGATCCTTCAGTAGTCGCGAAGCAAAGTCGCCAGCCGTACCCGTTTGAGAACCGTAGAAGATGGCAACTTTTTGGTCCTACAACGGAGACAACCCGAACAAAAGCAAGGTAAAAATTAACTTTGAGTACATGTTGCTATCACAAAGCAGCTGGTTTGTAACTGGAAGTATGTCAAACCATAATATTGGTTTTGTCACGTAACTCGCCACGTGGACGCACACTACTACCAGGCACAGCAAGGTGTGCACAGGACAGCTCTCAACTGATGCAAGCGTGCGCTCAAGACGCACTCACACACACACACACACACACACACACACACACACACACACACACACACACACACACGCACGCATATCCACATGGCTCGCACTGACCTTGGCCTTCATCTTGTCGATGAAGTTCGCGTACAAATGAGCATCGGTGCTTTGGTCCTTTTGAGCGCTCCTAGAAGAGGGAAAAGCACATAAATGTAACACAATTCCTCAAGTATTGCCGGAGTTGCTACGACTATCTTAGTGCAGTACATAGTACGGGACGGGCATTTTTATTCGCAACTTCGAACTTCACGCTAGAACGGTCATCAAGTAAATTTGCGATGAAAAGCTGTGAAAATGCGGCACAAACAGTTGAAGCACGTACAAGTTCACCCTCACAAGTCACCGCAGTCCCCAAATTGGACCCAAACATCGAAACAGGTGGCTGTCTGTAATGTAGCAACCCGTGAGTACTAAAATTACCAACAGTTTAGTACTCCTCCTGGTACCTTCTGTACGTGAACAGTACGGTGCACCTCACTCATGTACAACAGCCTCTTTGATCCAATCAGACAGACTAGACGATCGTTGATTCTGAAAGCTCTACTTTTCGTCGCAAAATGAAACGACATTGCAAAACTTCAGAGGCTTCGACACAGGTCAACTTCGTCAGAAAATGTGAACAGCTGCCAGCGCTCACTGGTCGCCAAGCTCCGGGTGAAAGCGAGCGCACGATGCTATCGCTCCCCTGTCGCAATGGTGGCCTGGGACTCATCATCCCCACCGGTTTATCCAGCCAGTACTCCGTCTCTGTCTCCATCACCAAACCACTAGTGGAGAGGCTACTGAAGCAGGAAGAATCCACTGAAGACGTGTTTGCTGTCATCAAAGCCGCCAAGTTGGATGTACGTGTGACCACACGCCATGATCAAGCTGTGGCCCTGTCCTCCTTCAGGGACCAGCTCAGTCTGGACGACCAAAGGATCTTGGATCTGGCTGCGGAGAAAGGATGCCTCAAGTTGGCTCACGTGTCGGCCATCTCGCCGCTTTCAGTTCACGACGCCGAAGTCGGGATTTCGCGATGCCTTGTGCCTGCGGTACGGCTGGACCCCTCCCCGACTGCCAACCCCTTGCGTCTGCGGCAAGCCGTTTGACACGACGCATGCACTGTCGTGTTCAGTTGGTGGCTTCCCTGGAATGCGGCACAATGAGATTCGCGACCTCACCGCCAATTTGCTGCGGGAAGTAGCCCACGATGTCTGTGTGGAGCCTGCACTGGAGCCCCTGTCCGGTGAAATGTTCCCTCTTCGGTCGACCAACATCGAAGACCATGCTAGGCTGGATGTGGCAGCGCGGGGGTTGTATGGGAGTAGGTTTGAGAGGACAATGTTTGATGTTCGGGTGTTCAACCCTTTTGTCCCCTCAAATCGAAACCTTACACTCTCGTCTGTCTACAGAAAGCATGAGCAGAAGAAGCGGAGGAAATATGAGTGGCGAGTTCTGGAGGTAGAGCACTCCTCCTTTGTGCCCATTGTCTTCTCCACCACTGGTGGACAGGGAAAAGCCTCATCTGCGCTGTTTGCCAGGATTGCCAGCAAACTGAGCGACAAGCGCAACGAGCCTTTTTCCGTCACCATGGCTTTCGTCCGGACTAAACTGTCCTTCAGCCTAGTGAGAGCCATGGTTGCTAGTCTGGGCGGCTACCGGCGCTCTTCAGTGCCACTTCCAGTTCATTCGGCTGTTCTGGCGGCTGCCGAGTGTTCATTGTAAGCGTATGACACAAGTACTGCCGATGTACATGGAGTTGCTTACCTCTCTTTCTTTCTTATCTTTTCTTTTCCTTCTTCTCTCTCTTTGTTTGCCACGGCGACCCCGTGTGCTGTCTGTGACTTTGAGCCTCATTTCACTGTACACTCGGACGCCTCTTATCCGGGCACCTTGGGACCGGGCACTGCCCGTATCTCAGATTTGCCCGTATTTCAGGATAACTCATCTACTATGTATCATATTGTAGTATCCCTGCCCGACCAATACGGAAGCAGTACGGAACTAATACGGAGCTTTGCCTGATGTATATTTAGTGTATCTCCGTATGTAAGCGTACGGCGTCTGCTGCATATAAGCGGCTGCGCATTTCTGTTTTGATGAAGAGAAGATTAGATTAGATTGGATAGCAATGAAAGCTAACTCGAAGAATAAGGATTCAGCCTCTAGGTGAGCACCGGAGAGAAAGTTATTTATTTTGCCGCTTCTTCTTTCACGAACGATTATATCTCAGGTGTGTACCTGAAAGTAGAATAAAAGTAATTATTGTTCATTTCACCGCGCCTACCACTCGGCTACCTATTACAATATCATTCGTTGAAGAAGTTTATTTGGCAACCATTGCACATGTTAAGGATACCAACATGATCGATCGATAACGACGTGTGGATTACACAGGTTGATGGTGACAAAATAAGCACTTGTGCATACGAAAAAAAGTTCAAACCCCCAAATTCGAAGCATTTTACCATAGGAACCCAAGCTGAAGGTGCCCGGTAGAGAGACGTGCCCGTATCTGAGGCGTCCGGATAAGAGACGTTTGAGTGTACTACTTTTTTTCTCTTTTACGTTTACTTTATACCAGGCGTGGGCCATCCCGATCCCCTGTACATAGGTGCCACCATTTTTCTTTGTTTCAATTTTTTTGCCAGGGAGTGAATGCACCATTTCTGGTGCATTCACTCCCTGGCAAAAAAAAAAAAATTGTGAACGGTTGTGCTTTATGACTTCGTGAATTCCGGACAGAACTGCAACATTCACATGCACAAGCTAGGGTGGCAGACCACCCTCAGAGGGGACAAAAATCGAATTCGGGCTTTGGGACCCGAAAGAGTGCCTAACCTAAGCATAAATGCCTCAGGATCTGGATTTAAAATTTGAGCTCAAAATGTTCAGCCATTTCTGAGATATGCCGTTGTGAAGTTGATGCAATTGAAACAATTTTCGAATTTGGAAATTGTGCAATTGTCAGCGCACCGTATTATTCTGTGCTTTTCGTCAACCCTGCCGATTTCGATCGGCTTTTTTGTCATGGTGACTTCCTTCGGTTGTTCTGAGCTGGGCTGCGTGACAGGCTACGTCACGTATCAAGGAACAACGACTTTGAATGTGATTTTCTCTTGTACAGCGACATTTCATTGTTCTTTGGTAATACTTGTGTTCACTCGCATCAGTTTGACGACTCACACAGCGATGGGTAATAAAAGTAGTGGTAAGCGCTTGAGTAGGCCTAAGAAACGTCGTCTATCCCATGGATCGAAGAAAGAGGCGCCGCCACGAAATTTGCGATGACAATTTCGAAATTCAAGATGACGATCTTTCACTTGAATTGTTGGCGAGCGGATCAGATGATTCTGACATTGGCCTTCTTAGCTCGTCATCGGAGTCTGAGTCAGGGGAGGACAGTGACTCTGATGATCCCGAGTGGCGCAGTGGCAATCAATTTGCTCACATTGACTGTCTTCGAACTATGAGTCGTCATGTGTTTGTTCGAAATGCAAATCTGGGTCACTGCAGTTACGTGAGACTCATCGCCAAGGTCTGGCGTCATCTGTTCAGCTATTATGTAGCAATTGTGGCATTGCGTTCGAGGGACCGCTCACCAAGAAGAACGCACCAAGACCATATTTCGAAATCAACCGACAGTCTGCAATTGCCATGCGAGTGATTGGCAAAGGAAGAGAGTCCCAGAGAAAATTCTGTGCTGTCATGGATCTGCCTGAAC
Source organism: Sycon ciliatum (assembly GCF_964019385.1). Taxonomy (NCBI): domain Eukaryota; kingdom Metazoa; phylum Porifera; class Calcarea; order Leucosolenida; family Sycettidae; genus Sycon; species Sycon ciliatum. The sequence goes on from NC_088643.1 coordinate 4,858,986, forward strand.
CTGTAAGGAAAGATCCTTTCCAGAGTCACACCAAAGCGTTGCGTGATGCAGCAGTTGAAGTTGGCACTGACAGTATGAGAGGTCGTGCTGACGAACTCCTGAAAGCCGCAGAAGACAAAGAAGAGGGACATCCAGAGAGAGTTGTCGTGAGCACCGGCGGTACATGGATGCGGCGGGGATACTCTTCGCTGTATGGCGTACAGACCGTCATCGGGTTCAACAACAAGGTTTTGGATGTGCAAGTGCTATCCAAGCACCGCAATTTCTGCAAAGTGTGGAAGCGCAAGCTGCAAGATAGGCAGAAGGCAGAATTCGATGCATGGCTGACGGAGCACCGCAGTGACTGTCAGATTGACACTACTGTGTCAGCACCCGCCATGGAGACGGAAGCTGTGAAACTGCTCTGGACGAGGTCTGAGGAGACCAACAAGCTCCAGTACATGTCATACATAGGCGACGGTGAGAGCAAGGGCTACACCGCTGTTTCCGCAATGAAGCCGTATGGTGACGTCAATATTGAGAAGGAAGAATCCGTCGGCCACGTCCGCAAACGGCTTGGCAAAAACCTGAGGGGCCTCAGACAATGTCTCGGCAAACAGAAGCTCAGCGATGGGAAGCCGATTGGTGGACGCGGCCGGCTAACTGACAAGCGAATGGATTCACTGCAACATTATTATGGAAACTCCATAAAACAGCACGCTGGAAGCATCGCCGAAATGAAGCGATCGATTTGGGCTTCTTTCCGTCACAGCGGCTCAACCGCCGACCATCCCCACCATGAGTATTGCCCACCCGGATCACAGTCATGGTGTGGTTGGAGAAGAGAGGAAGCTGGTGGGCCAAAGTATTCGCATCACGATGCGCTGCCCAAAGCTGTCCTTAACGAAGTGAAGCCGGTGTACGAACGCTTGACGGCCGATACCTTGCTGCGGAGATGTGAGAGGTCTGCTACACAGAATGCGAACGAGTCACTGAATGGACTCATCTGGACCATGTGTCCCAACGAGTCATTTTGCAGCAAGCGGGTTGTCAAAACGGCCGTGCATCTAGCTGTGGTGACCTTCAACGAGGGCTATGAGACTGAAGTCTCTGCCGTGCTGGCCGCATCTGGGTGCAACGTGTCTCCATCCTCTCTTCGCTTCCCGAAGAAGTTTGATGACGATAGAGCACACCATAGGAGGCGAAAGTCAAGTGAAGATGAGAGGTCATCCAGGAAGAGGAGACGCGCAATCAGGAAGAGATTTGCAGACCGAGCCCGAGAGGAGGAAAGCGATACCTATACTCCAGGTGGATCTTAGATAGCAAAACTTCATCATGTTTCAGCCCAACGGCCGATCTGTGGCGCAGGATATCTCGGGCTGTGTGCATCACAGACCAATAAACCTTATATGTAAACACATCTACATGCAATTGCCGAGGTGCTAACGTTCTTCGTTTCTTAGAAATCCCACTCCTATAGAATTAGTGCATCATAAACCTTTTCATCTAATGCGCACATTTTTCGTACCTACGATATCCAGACTTTCTGTTATCCAAAGCCGTATTGTAATACATGTCATTGCGCTGGATTCTGTAGTTCGTATGCTACATGTGTTCAAAATTTGAAGGAAATGTATGAACTATGAAGGCACATTGTTATGGTATTTTGAATGGCGGCGTGTCGTGCTAAAGTGCTGAAGGTGGTCTGCCGCCGCTGAGGTCAAGATCATTAATATTGCTTCGATCGACATCACTCACGATTTGAAATGGCGAATTTTCTCCTCGTCGCTTGATCGCTTGTGGACGAAGAAATAGTAAACTAGGAATCCACCGAAGGCCACTAGTAACAGCACATCCCATACGCCAATAGGCAACGCTGAACCAACGTCCTCGGGCACGGGCGTGTCAGAATCAGCCATTGCAAGATTGGGAATGGCAAACAGTTCCAGCGACTGACTCAGTGTAACTACTACTACAGATACATCTAAAACAACTCTACTACTACCGGTACTACCAAAGTATTGCTGCTAGATATCTGATCGATCCCACAAAGGAAAATTCAAAAAATATCAGATTCTGCAATTATTTATTTGCGTGGAAGTTTGGCTTCGACTTCCTCCCGAATCCTTGTTCTCTCCTGGGAAAGACCAGCCAGACAGTCGACGGACACTTCGTTCAAACTATTTGCCACCGCCAAGTGCAAGTCAGACGCAGAGTGAATGAGTCTGAAGTGGTACCGTGCGAGCTGAGTGATGGCCCATCAACCCCGCCGTATCTTTCTTGTTTTCAAATTTCCGGAGCTCATATCGATTAATGGTGGGTTGTATTGTTACTTCTTTTGCTGCCATTCACATGATTCACGTGCTGGTGGCGTGACAAAATTAATAGAAAATATTTTTCGTCGGGTCATTTGCCGGATCATGGATTCATGCGCGCATGGTCGCGGTCGATGGGTATGGACAGCTGCTAGCTGTGTGATGAGTCTGATGACCATGATGACTGATGACTCGTGATGAGTCTGATGACGTGACGATGCACCATAGTCCATAACATCTGTCCACGTAGATCTACGATGTACAGCGTACTATTACTAATGAGAACGAAAGGAATCTGATTGTTTGTTTGCATTCTGTTCTGTCAGTGCTGACTCGCTGTGTAGCTTTTTGTTTTTGAGACAGCTATGAAGTATGATGAGGAATGACCTCTGCTGAGGCTCTAGCTCTGGCACTGTCCTTCGTGCAAAATCGTGGTCCTTGGCTTGGGTCGAAGTGTTGACAGTCTGTCTAAACGTAGATATATTACCCATATAAAAACCGCTCTGTGAGCGGTTCTGAAAAACCTCTACTGGTGCAGCCCCGTCGTAAAAGTAAGAAATTAGAACTGGCGCATTGTCCTCCCAAATGTGAACTGATCCACCTAAATCGCGATTGACGGGACCCGAACGCACCAGTAGCACGAGGTTCCTACCTGTGGATGCAGCTGGGGACGCTGGTCCATAGCCAAAGCCAAAGCGGCAAAGGTGGGCTTCGGGGTAGGTGTACGTACTGTAAGTGTTGTATGGTAACTTGATCAGCGCCGACGCCGGCTGTGATCCTGTGCCCTCCCGACCTCGTGCTACTGGTGCGTTCGGGTCCCGTCAATCGCGATTTAGGTGGATCAGTTCACATTTGGGAGGACAATGCGCCAGTTCTAATTTCTTACTTTTACGACGGGGCTGCACCAGTAGAGGTTTTTCAGAACCGCTCACAGAGCGGTTTTTATATGGGTAATTTCAGTTCTTTTTCTGTTCCCTCCCCCATACCGGCCCTGCTCCGAAGATAAACATGGTGAGAACGCGCGCGATCCACTGTATGTAGCCATGCGACTGCAGTAGCACACTGATACATTCCAGCCCTCCCTGCACACTGACACATTGTGACAAACACGCACATGCACATGGCACACACGGGCACGCACACACACACACACACACACACACACACACACACACACACACAATGTACCATGTATACGCCCGTCGCAAGAGAAGCACGCAAATCTGCAAATGCACTGGATGTGCACCCACAGATTTTCTCTTTATAGCAACGATAGCGGATCTGATTCTGATTGAAACAGATCAAGACAAGCGCCAGATAACTGTCTAATCCACACAACTGGCGAAGCCATGCACACACACACACACGACCCAAACAGGAAATTCTTGATGAACATTGTATAATGCCATGCAAAGCAGTAGCCACCATACTTCAGGAAGTCATGCAGTTGTGAAACAAAAATAATTCAACTACAATGTGTAGGTAAGCTGGCGGCCAAAGCACAACATTGCAGCGTGATGATATTTGCCTAAGGATTGCAGTTTGCAGACCACACCATGGAAGCAGTGAATACAGAATTATTGTAATGTCATACAAAGACAAGCAAAGAAGTGGCCACCATACACCAGAAACTTGCAGAAAGTCACATATCCAACAGATAGAGAAGTGAACAGCATCTGGTACAGCCCACACAAAACCAAGCTGACCTGATACTCGTCCGAAGATCGTAAGTGGCAGATCCTTTTCAACGATAGCATGCAGGTGTACGTTACACGCATGGACAAAATCTGACCGTGTCACCGGCATACATTGCCATCACATGCACAGTAGAAGCACAATAAAAGCAATGGAAAAATATGAAGGGGTTGCTGAAGCATCTTCACACTTCAATTTCAGACTTCGATGTGGTCGTCACGGGGTGATATACCTGCAAGATACAAGTGATACAGAAAGAAAGCATAAGGTCGTGAGGTAGGCTATGAGACACCACAAATGGGTCACCTACATGTATGTTCAGGGCTGGTGTACACACACACGCAGAATTATCATAATCGAGAATTTCCCAAACTACAGAAGAGCAATGAAATCCATTTGCATGCACAGGAGCAATTTGCAGTATGATGCGCAGCTCGGGAATACACCTGTTGGCAATGGATTACATTCCCATTGGAATTCCCATTTCACGTGGGATTCATAGAAGCAATTTGGCAGTGTGCTGCGCAATGCGACACGACCTGCGATTCTGCGTGCGATGCAAACTCGCATGCACAGGAGCAATTTTGCAGTATGATGCGCAGCTCGGGAATACACCTGTTGGCAATGGATTACATTCCCATTGGAATTCCCATTCACGTGGGATTCACAGAAGCAATTTGACAGTGTGCTGCGCAATGCAACACGACCTGCGATTCTGCGTGCGATGCAAACTCGCATGCACAGGAGCAATTTTGCAGTATGATGCGCAGCTCGGGAATACACCTGTTGGCAATGGATTACATTCCCATTGGAATTCCCATTCACGTGGGATTCACAGAAGCAATTTGGCAGTGTGCTGCGCAATGCGACACGACCTGCGATTCTGCGTGCGATGCAAACTCGCACAAAATACCATTCACAGAATCGCGACAAGACGTCAGCGATGCAACAGTGCCTTGCTGACGTGCCTCAAGTCAAAGCTCAATGAGAATGCGTTTGTCGGTTACAACTGGTACAAATGTACAAGCAATTTCTGAAAATGCTCCTGTGAATCCTACTTTAAGCAGTGCAGGAATGTCCCTCCTCCGCTCCCCCCCCCCCCCCCCTCCACATCCTCAGGGAACTTGACGAGGAAGGGTGGTCTTCGCGGTTCCCAACATCTATTTGCAGTTTCTGGTCTCCACTATGTCTTTTCAATGGGGATTTGTACGTACCATAAAAGCAAGCCTAAAAATGAACAGCACATTTGCCGTTCCGCCACTGGGGAGGATGCGTTCCACAGCTATCCTGACAAGATATTCCGAGAAGCGGTGCTGAGTGCAATGCATTGTGAAACTGAAAAAGCTGACCAAGCCGCGGCATATAACGTCTAAACTTCAATTGTAGTTCGCCAGCTGACTACTTTCAGACTCCATGTAGGTCGGAGTACATCTGGCTTAAAAGTTGACAACAACGGCGCACCCACATAAGCAATGACCACCTTACCTGTACTGTAGCAGTACTTCCGAGTTCCCGTATGGGAGTTCCCTCACTGTGTGTGCAATAGCAGCCTCATCGGACCAGTTCAATGCGACGCGGACAGTCCGACACTGAGGAGGACATTGAAGAAGTCAGAGAGAGGAAGAATGGTTGATTTACAATTCAACTAGCAAGGCTGCACACCCACGAAGTTCCACTCACCATTGTGCCGTCCTTCTTGGAATGCAGAAATAACGCTTCTTCTCGAGACCGCAGCCTGTGACAGAGAAAAAGGAAGGAGCATCGCCATCGGCATTGGTCCTCTGCTATCACCGATTGCCGAGTTGCACAGTTCACTCTAACAAGACTGAGGATGTTCAAGAACTCCCCATACATACCATTATTGGAGTAAGAGGAAAGGTCAGATTGCCTAGTTCCACCTAGCATTCCTGGATGCCAGGATGTACTGCCCCCCGCCCCTCCCTTCTACTGCCTGGAAAGGGCAACATATGTCACAGCGTTCACCAGTACAGTCGGAGGAGAACATGGGAGAAGGCAAAAAAGGGCAACACACATGAATCCCTTATAAACAAGCAGTGGCAACTCTAGCACCAGAAATGTTGGACTTACACCCCAGCCATTGCCGCCGGATTCAGCGGCTTCTTCTTCTTGGTCTTCCATCTTGGAAGCACTCCTTCCCGTAAGTTCAGTCCTGGGATCGGGAGTACAGTCGGAGGAGGACGTCGGAAAAGGCAACACACATGATTCCCTTATATTAAAGCAAGCAGTGGCAACTCTAGCACCAGCAATGTTGGACTTACATCCCAGCCATTGCCGCCGGATTCCCACGCTTCTTCTTCGTCGTCTTCCAGTTCTCAGATTCCATCTTGCAAATACTCCTTCCCGTAAGTAAGTGCAGTCCTGGCCTGGGTGGATGCGCAGTACATTGACGATGGCGGAGATGGAGCAGGTCAGGGAGCCCTATAGGGGTCCCGAGAGCAGATTGCGGCCAAATTCGGGACGATGCCGGACGCCAGTCAGTATGAAGTAGCGAATTGCGGACCGCCACGTAGATTGGGGTCGCGGGGTCATAATCCACGGGCACTACTCGTACGTTGCTCCAAAAAAGGGCACTGCACTGTTCCACAGTTGCTGTTAGCGGTCGCCAAAGGCACTTGGTAGGCCGGTAATTGGGTCACGTGTCAACAAAGTGTCAACAACGTGCCAACAACGTGTCGACCACGTGTCTTTAGCGGTACACTAATTTTGGTGTCCCCAAACTGAAAACATCGAGCACCAGTATGGAAAGGCTTTAGACAGAAAGCCTTTCCAATTTTACAAGACTGTCTCGGCTGAATGAAGGTCATGCCATCTTTTTTTTAAAATTTTGATATTCAAGTAATAGTTGGTGAAGAAAGCGACGCCAACTGAGTCCTGAGTCCTAAGGATCCTATCCTCCTTCTATCTACTGTAGTACTGAGTTAGTTGTAGATGATATTCTACCAACACCGTTGTCGGTGGGTATTTTTTATTTAGAAAAATTAATGTTGATGTTTGGGTAAGCCTTGGTAAACTAACACTTTACTTGCATCCTAGGTGAGTGGCTTTTAAAGTCGGTTGGACTTATGTCGTGCTGTCATAACCGGGACGTTCACCTAGGTTTGGATGGCGCGCTTAGCAAGGTCGCTCTCCTCAGACTGCGCTCCCTGCAGCCACGCCGCGGCTTGTTCCAGGGTGCCTTCTTGAAGCGGATTGCACGCGAAAAGAACACGAGCCTTTCTCTAGTGGCTAGGTTCAAGAAGCCTGCGACGTACATCACGGATGGGCTGTTTCTAGTGGGCCGTTCCGTGGTGCGCTTGAGACCTGGAATATCCAATGAAATCCTTTGCCACATTCCCTGTGGCATATCGCTGAACCGGAGCCCGCCAACTTTTCTCATCCAGCAGGAGCCATGCTGAAACACGTCACAAGGCTGGCATCCAATGCTGTACGGACTGATGAAGCTGTGCGGCAAGCTGGCCAGGGTAGACTTGATCACGGGCTCGTACCAATGCGTCCCGCTGCCGCGGTCGGTGCGTTTTGCCTCGCTGAGCTGGACAGCGTATGAGAAGCGCATCGTGGCTGCGTCGTGTAACAGCGATGGCCCTGCCAGTGCGCTGGGCTTGGCCGTGTTCAATATGGAACCGTTCAGGCTGGTGTGTACGCTGCAGCTTTGCCGCTCGGGCGCACTGCAGGGTCCGCGTCTCCACAAAGCTACGGTGGACAATGACCTATTAATCGCCGAGTTTAAGGAGCGCAGGCGCGCTAAGGCAACGCTGAAACTATTCGACTTCAGAGAGGTGGTGCGGAGATTTACAGACGAGAAATTCAAGTGGCTGCTGCAGCAGTCCGCTGTCGATGTGTTCTCTGAGAGCATTCTGCGGGAGGACGGGCTGCCCGTCACAACAATAGACTGTAGTGGTGAGCGCATGATCGCGCCGCTTTTGACTCTAAGCGGAGTGGAATTAGACTCGCTGGAGATTGGGGAGACGAAACCGTTTCCCTTGCTGATCAAGCGTCGGCTAGACAACAGGACACAGTCAAAGCAGTGTACAGCGCTCCACTCCATGCTCTCCGGCAGGATAGCAGAGTACGGTGAAGGCACGGGGCCGTTCGTCAGTGACGATACTTTTGCGGAGGAGAACGCCACGCTGGTTGACATGTGCCCACTGCTGCTGCACCAGTCGAGCAATTGCGTGTCGGTGCTGCGGTACTCGTCCACACCGGGCGGTGTTGACCTGCGCGTCACGCCGTGCTATGATATACACGTCGACGACAGCGTGGGCGCCGGCGAGCACCGGCCGGCCAATGCCAGCGACGACGTCTACACGAGCTCCGGTCGCCTGGTCAAGCGTTTGGTGAGCGTCAACGAGTTTGAGGAGAGCTTGGTGAACAGCCTATACTGCGATCCGGATCTAGGCTTTCTGGTCATCACGCTAGCGTCCAGGCAGTCGCCAGGCACCGGGAGCGTTTGCTTCTATGATCTGCACACTGGCGTGCTGCTGAAGAAGCTTGCGCTGGAGAATTGGAAAGAAGGTAGCCATCACAACGCCATGCTCTTCAAAGATACTCTGGTGCACGTGCACTCCAGTGGCTCTTTAACGCAGACCGATGTCTACCTGCTGGCCAAGCCGGCGCTAGATCTTTGAGCCTGGCACGGCAATGCCTGCCGGCTGCTGTCGTGTGGTGGCATCACTTCACACAGAGCTTCGGCAAGTGTGGCCGCTATTGCCGGCGTCTGGAATGCCATGGGCTCTGTCCTGCCGTCGTTTTCATCAAAACATGTGCTTGCAACGCGTCACTGAATGTGGCCGTGGAGGCCCACACATGTTCTCGAAGGACGTGGATCTCGATACGGCCCGTCGGCGGTTTCCTGCCGTTCGTCTGGTCTCCTGGATGCGCTCGGCAGCTTGAACAACACTACCCGGTAACCCCGCAAAGGTTACGGATCAGTGTCGGCTCTTCTCGCGTTTCTTCTCGGAGATATCGGCGCACAGGAGTAACGATGATTCCGAGACCTTTGGTCGGAGGAGTTACTTTTGCCCCGCCCCCACTTCCATCCAATATGCCACCGCCCCCGCTGTGCAGCATCTGATGGTACTGTGGTATTCAGTAAAAAAAAAAAAAAAAAAAAAAATGCTGCAGTGCGTCGTGGTGATGTGGCAGTGTTATGCACCTCGCAGGCATTGTTCCTCACCAATCCCCCAGTCCACATCGCGGCAAGCAATCCGCACTAAACGATGACGCTGATTCCCTGATGCCTTTCCTCTGTGCAGCTCGACCGCACTATTGTTTTTAAGATTAACATCATTATTACTTCTGCATATGCATTACATACTATGATCATGCTGGCTCCATCCCTTATCTGGCTCTTTAACGCAGGCCGATGTCTACCTGCTGGCCAAGCCGGCGCTAGATCTTTGAGCCTGGCACGGCAATGCCTGCCGGCTGCTGTCGTGTGGTGGCATCACTTCACACAGAGCTTCGGCAAGTGTGGCCGCTATTGCCGGCGTCTGGAATGCCATGGGCTCTGTCCTGCCATCGTTTTCATCAAAACATGTGCTTGCAACGCGTCACTGAATGTGGCCGTGGAGGCCCACTTATGTTCTCGGAGGACGTGGATCTCGATACGGCCCGTCGGCGGTTTCCTGCCGTTCGTCTGGTCTCCTGGATGCGCTCGGCAGCTTGAACAACACTACCCGGTAACCCCGCAAAGGTTACGGATCAGTGTCGGCTGTTCTCGCGTTTCTTCTCAGAGATATCGGCGCACAGGAGTAACGATGATTCCGAGACCTTTGGTCGGAGGAGTTACTTTTGCCCCGCCCCCATTTCCATCCAATATGCCACCGCCCCCGCTGTGCAGCATCTGATGGTACTGTGGTATTCAGTAAAAAAAAAAAAAAAAAATGCTGCAGTGCGTCGTGGTGATGTGGCAGTGTTATGCACCTCGCAGGCATTGTTCCTCACCAATCCCCCAGTCCACAGCGCGGCAAGCAATCCGCACTAAACGATGGCGCTGATTCCCTGATGCCTTTCCTCTGTGCAGGTCGACTGCACTATTGTTTTTAAGATTAACATCATTATTACTTCTGCATATGCATTACATACTATGATCATGCTGGCTCCAACCCTTATCTCCTAAGCTACCCCCCGGTGCGTCTGCCCGGTGTTGACTCCGAGACCCATGGTCGGACGAGCTGCCCAGGCCTCACCACCACTGCCGTTTCCGTGCTGCCTTCTCGATACATACGTATGTACACTGTATACCATGTGCACATTCACATGTCTGAAGTTTTGTGGTTTTTCAATAAAAAAATTAAAAAAAGCGTGGCACAGTGCCATGTGTCATCGGTAGTTCGTCCCGGTATCGGGCTGACCTGGTAGTCCCAGCTGTGACTGAAGTGCCGTGTTGGGTGGAGCGTCCTCTTGTCTAAAGGCCTCGCCGTAAGTCGCCCAGCCACCCACGCAGGAACTGGATGGTTGTGAGATTGAGAGAATCCAAATGCCGGGAGCTTGAAAAAGCCCCGGTGTCTATTCGTACGTAGTCTTTGCGCTGGTTTGGACTAGTATTCGGGATTGTGGGACGCCCTCTCCGGCTCCACGCTCCCCAAGAATGCCTCCGTAAGTAGCTGCCCGAGACTGGACTGTATACGCATGTGCTCACTGTGTGCTTTCCTCATCTACTGCTCAGTCTTTTCTATGCTATTCTCTCCTGTAACAGAAGTGACCTGCCATACACTTTTCGTGGACTTTTAATAGACCTATTTGCAGCTAGAGTGACTAGTGCATGTTTCACTTCCGTTTCTTTGAACATGTACGTTTGAGTTGCCCTGCAACCAGTGGCGGAATCTACCCGACCCGGTCTCAGTCTGCACTCTCAGTAGAAGCCAGCTCAACGAACATGTTTGAGTTTCTCTGAATTGTGAGCAAGTGGCTGACCACTGCTCTCAGCAGCTGTATTACTGCATTGCACGCAGCACGGTACTCACCGGCGCGGTTAGAGCCCTGCTTTTTTTCCTTTTTCTTTTTTTGATGACACGACCACCCGTTTTTTTTTCTTTCTGCGTGAGAAAGAACACGAAACGTAAGAAAAAGGCCTAATCCTGCCCGGCCAGTTATGTGGACTTACGGGGGTCGCCATGGCAAATTAGAGCCCTGCCTTGAATACTGTTGTGTCCTGGACGCAAAGAGACAATGAAAACAATGCCCTGTCTTGAATAGCTACCCGGGGCCTTGTAATCTAGTGGATGTGCGCTTGATGCTATTGTTCTTGTCCATGCTGTACACAGTCTATGTGCTGTACGCAGTCTATGTGCTGTACGCAGTCTACGTGCTGTACGCAGTCGTGTGCTGTACACAGTCTATAATTATGCTGTACACAGTCTACCGTATTTCCTCGATTAATGGATCATGCTCGAATAATAGACCATGCTCAAATAGTAGACCCTCCTAGAGGCCTCACGAAAAAATAGTAGACCATGCCCGAATAAGAGACCCGGTCTCTTATCTGAGTTCATCGTCTTGCGCATGCGCACTAAGAAAGCACGTGGTGGATCAAAAAAGGACGCGATTTTAGGTTGCGCAACTACAATTTTTGTAGTGGCTAGTGCTTTCTTTCATTATTTGAGCACGGTCCACTAAATTTTCATCCGCACATCGCTGGAAATGGTGGATTTTTAACACGTCATAATATAGAAGAACTTAGAAGTTGCGACTTCGGCGGTAATAGTCATGAAGTTGATTGTTCCAACTAGGAACACACGCTTCTAGAATATTATAGAAGTTCTATAATATTATGACGTGTTAAAAATCCACCATTTCCAGCGATGTGCCGATGAAAATATAGTGGACCGTGCTCAAATAATGGACCATGCCCAAATAAGAGACCGGGGGTTAGGGTCCAGCGGATAATGCTCCGAAAATGTTCGTATAATGCTAACCATAATGCTCCAAAAATTGCCTTATAATGCTGATTATAATGCTTCAGCAGGGGTCTTGGTCTGGGACAAAAATGGAAGAAAGTCTGCACATTGTCAAACTTCCAGGAAATTATGGATATCGTCGAGTTGCCACCTTGTCTCTCACGAGCTCCACCACTTCTTGGCACTATAAGACATGATCGCTTCTCCATTGATTGCTCTCTATTCCAACTTTGATGCAGGGTTGTGGCAGAATAGACGGTGTATCAAATCTTTCCCCTAATTATCATGTAGTGAGAGATGAAACCATTATTGCAGGTAGTCATTCATTGTTGGGATGAAGTTTATCTTTGCAAATAGTATTCCTGCCTGCATACAAGCTGCCACTGCGTCCACTCTGTGAATAATGTCTTCATCTGAAACACCAGACGTGAGGCCAGCTCCTGAGATCCGGTCTCAGATGGAGAGCCCTCCCATTTGCGGAAATCCTGAAAACACGTGGTCAGAAGTTATTTTGCCACTCTACATCCTTTGCTTGTGCTCTCATCTTCTCCTTAGTTGAGATGGTGTGTAGACGTATGGCTTGCCACAATAGTCAATACTCTTCCTTTCTGATAGCATTTGACTGTAGGCCTGGCATTACAACCGTCCGCAACTAACTGGACGTGCTTCATCAGGAAAGTAAGACAGGCGTTGCTGAGCAATCGACTTGGTACTGAGTCCATGAGAAATTCTAGTTCTTTTCGAGCCTCCTGAGCTGGACTCGGCAAAGGCAGTTCTTTTGGAACGAGCTCTTTCTGTTTATAGCTGTTGTGAACCCTCTGGTTCTCTAAAGTATCAGGAACGAACGACCCCACACGGCACGAGGACAACTATTTATTCTCAACAATATCTTTCACTTCCATCGACTACTAATAATGAACAATGAATGGAACAACTGAATGAACTGAATGAACTGAATAACTAACACTAAAACCACCAGGTAGTTATAGCGTGAAAATGACAGCGTATATGAGAAAAGCATACACATACAACATACAACTACAGCGCACACAGCAAACCGCACATAGCGCATGTAGCGTATACTACGTCGTAATCATCAGCGGTACGGCGGAGTCGGCATACAGCTGCATTGAAACGAACACAATGTCACAAGCGAGAAGGCCTTTCACTCTCGAGAACCTGTCGTTTCACAACAATAGCCGCTCCTTCATCCTGGTCCAAATTTAGCAATGCATCAGTGTCTACTTCAGTATCGCTAGAGATGCTATCGCCAGAGCCTCTGGCACAACTAGAAAACTCTTCTTCGTCTGTTTGATATTCACTTTGCGTATGTCTCCTCCATAGCTCTCCATTATTCTAAAAGTAAAAGAAACCTCGTAAATATTTTCTCCGGATTTCTGTCACTTGCCTCGGCCTCGGTTGGGCATGCTTCACAAATGGCTTGTACTGTATACATTAAAAATTTTACCTGACCACATCGCTACAATCATAACGTTTTTATGTAGCAATAGTTATGTAGCGTTAGTGCTAAAGGTGTTACGTGTCTACACAATCACAAAGTCATGCGCCGGTACAATGCATAGTGCTCAAACGCCCGGAATAGGCGGAGCGTAGTACGCAAGAGGTGCACAAAAGGAGTAAAATAGGGCTGTTTCGTTGTTACTCAGAGTTTCATGGCAAAAACCAATCATCAGACATCATCTCATAATCATGATTGTTGCCAAAAACCTGGGATTTCCAGATATTATCCACTATGAAACTCGTTATGCCGCTCAAACCTCACATAATAAAGGTTCCTTTTGAGTTTTTACATTGTTTTCGCATCGTCTCCACCGCTTGACATTGTTTAATAAAGTAATCCAATGTCAGTTCAGCTCGTCCTCCTTATTGCCATAATAACAATGGAAACATAAAAGCTATAAAAACCCTGCAATCGCCACGCAAAGTGGTCATTGGCTACCCCAGCCATGTATTGCTTGGAATAAAATAAAATAATAATAATAATAAAGTACCGTACATGTATGTATGTGCATGCTGGGGAAATGGGGGGGGGGGGTATGGGGAGAAAGTGCACAATTTTGTTTTAAAAAATTGCAGACAATTGACTGGTTCTTTACAGGACAGTTCGTGAATAGATAATATTTATTATCTTACCCTGAAAGGAGCTCCCGGATGGTTTTCTTCAGTTTTGACCAACGTAACGATGCAGCTAAAGTCAATTGTTTCCTTCTGCAAGTAGAGCAGGCACTACTTGCAGAAGGCCCCATTGTTCACACAGACACCCCCCCCCCCCCCACACACACACACATACTCATACTCCTGCCTGGCGCTGAAGCGATGATTGCCAACAAGCTATGTTAGACATAGCAACTTGTGCTGGGATTACACCATTCAACAGCTTGCAAGGCCGCCACTCATTTTAGCCTGGTCTACACCACATGGCTTGTTGAAGTGGCTTTTTCTGGCCAATGAATCCCTTTTTTTAAATCGTACGCATAAGCCCGATTTGTGTAAGCAAAAAGAACATGTTTTAGCACTTAGGTTATTTTCGTGAGTTTGCACCCCGTGTTCATGAGTTGTTTCTGCACTGTTCATGCCCGTTTGTCACACTTACTCTTTATTTTAGTTCTCACCTTTTGTAAAACTTACCACAAGTTACCCGTCATGTGTCACACTTCTTTGGATTTTTAACCTTTGTTTTTCCCTTGATCTCTTTAGTTCCGTATTTCCACTGATGATCGGAACGTGAAAATCGATTTTGGAAACACACAAAACCAAACCTTGAACAAATTGTCATGTTGCGTGGTGATGTCTGCGGCATTCATACTTTTCATTGCTATTTTTAAATTTGTTCTTCTTTTTTTTACACACACACCTCAAGCAGTAGAGTATGGTATCATCTGGAAATGCCTCTGAACGCATCGCTATTCACATCTTTCTAAACTGCAAGTGCATGAAGCTGTGCCGGTGATCCGGTGTATACAGCTCCGTTCTTCTCATAGAACTGCTTCACTAAAGATAGTGATGCTACACTACTGAAAACCTTGGAAAGCGCACACAATAGGGAGGTTCCGGGGTACGATTTTCCGTGCCAAAATCCGTATGGGCGCTACCAAGAGTCCATAACCCAAGAGTATGCAACTGTGATTATGGGTGCATGCGTGGCGCGCTGCCTTCATTACGTAACTTGCCTTCATCACGCTCTGGAAGCATGCATTCAAACTCTCAATTTCTCGCACGAGCCCATCCGTTTTTGCTCGATTCGTTCCAGTACCTACACAATCTCTGAATTCTGGCGCGTGAACTCCAGTTCCGTACGAAAGTTCATTTCAAACTAGAGGGAAAGTGCGGTGTTTGATTTTCCGCAGTGCGCGGCCTGCAGCTGAATGATGTAATGAAGGCAGCGCGCCGCGCGGTTGGCCCATAGAAAAGAGATCACAGTTGCATACTCTTGGGTTATGGACTCTTGGCGCTACGGATTTTTTCCACGCGTGCTCCATACGATTTTTCGGCACGGAGAATCCGTGTGGACTGGCTTTCATACGAACCATGTGTTGGTGTGGAGATTTTGCGTCATCGGGTGTAGAAAGATTTTTCGCGTACAAATTTGGTACAAGAAACATCGATTTTTCGCGGGAAGTTTTGATTTCGGTACAAATTTTCAAAATAAAAAGGCAAAGCGGGAATGTGACGTGTTTGCGATCGTAACCTAGGCAATGACGGCAAACACATAAGTTCCGTACCCCGGAACTTTTCACTGCTCGAAAACGATGTATAAAAAATCCGTAGAGCCTCCACGGATTTTGGCACGAAAAATCGTACTCCGGAACCTCCCTATTGTGTATAGTACAAGACTGTGCAATAACTACCGTATTTTCCGGAGCATAAGCCGCGCTAGAGTATAAGCCGCACTGGAGTATAAGTGCCGTGGACGCAGCAGGACGATGGTTGAAGGATTGGCATCTCCTCGTCAACACCACGAAAACCGTCGTCCTTTCCTTCCAACCCCAACACACCATCCACATCACGCTCCACTCGGCTGCAGCAGGTCCACCAACATAGGCACCTTGGTGTTACACTCCAAGACGATATGCGATGGACCCAACACATCATAGAAACCACCAACAAAGCCAAAAAAACTACTACACCAACTCCACAAGACACGTGGCACAATGAACGCTTCCAGCCTATTGTTAATATACACGACCTACATCCGACCCGTTCTCGAATATGGCAGCCTTGCCCTCTCCAACACCACTCAGCAACAGCGGGACACACTGGAGAGAATTCAACGCCGTGCTATACGCATCTGCCTTCGGATTCCCCTCTTTGCACCAGTTCACCACAGTTCCCTCCTCCATCATGCAAAGCTCCCCACCCTTAGCTCACGACTCCTTGTTAAACAAGTCCTACTAGCATGGGACATCCACCACCAAACCTCCCCACCACACCTGCAACAACCACATCTTGCACCACAACGTCAACACCAACCATACACCCTTCGACAGACAAGGACCTACTCCATCGGACACGCACACACAAACAGGCACCGAGATTCCCCCATCAACAGTGCCCTCACCCTCTACAACTCACTCCCTATCGACATCACAACCCAACCTCGTAGAAATTCTTTCCCAAACAATGCACCCAGTCTTCTTTTGAGCAGTACCTGTTCCTGCCCCGGGCATCCCCCTGGTTTCTGATATCTCGAACGTGTACTTAACTATCTCGATCACTCCTGCTAACGTTATTGCCCCGCTTGTTTTTCATGATCCATTGCTTCTTGCCTCCCCCGTTTATTTCCATCTAGCTGTTTCTGGCTAGTACCAGTTCTATCGCACTTATCAATCATCCTTATTGGCGTCACGCCATCGTGGAATGTATGTATGTATGTATACTTTATTTGAATTCGCAAATCCAAACGAGCACAAATGCTCAATGACAAGGCAGCGAATATGTAATATTATGTTACAGGGAAGGAGGGTTGGGGAGAAAATAAGGAGAAAAAAAAGAGAGAATAAAAGAATAATAGAATAATAAGCCGCACTGGAGGATAAGCCGCACTGGAGGATAAGCCACACTGGAGTATAAGCCACACTGGAATATAAGCCGCGCTGGAGTATAAGCCATACTACAGTATAAGCCGCACTGGAGGATAAGCCGCACTGGAGCATAATCTATAAGCCGTACTGGAGGATAAGCCACAGCCCCCATTTTTTCCCACGAAATACAGACATACACCCTATTTATCACCGTTAATTTGATCATCGGAGTACAGTCGTCCCTCTCTAATCCGGCACTTTATAATCCAGCACCCTCGATAAACCAGCACAATTTTCAGTAGCCAAAATGTCCTCTTCATGCACATTGCAGCAGTAAATCAGATTTGTTAATCCAGCACCCTCCCTAATCCAGCAGATTTTCGTGGCACAAATGGTGCCGGATTATAGAGGGACCACTGTATATGTATATTATTAAGTTGCACCCCATTTTGGGGTGGATTTTGAGTGTTCAAAATGCGGCTTATGCTCCGAAAAAGACGGTAAGCTTCGACTGGCATAGTCCTTCTTATACAGTAAAACCTGCGACTAACGACCATCCCTTGGGGTCAGAGAATGCGGTCTTTAGTTGCAGGTGGTCCTTAGTTAGAGGTCTACACTGCATAACCATAATAATTATAACCGTCCGTGCCTGGCGAAGTGGCCTGTAGTACCAGGATGGTCGCTAGTCACGGTGGTCTTTAGCTACAGGTTTTACTGTAGTACCAGGATGGTCGCTAGTCACGGTGGTCTTTAGCTACAGGTTTAACTGTAGTATACTAACAGGTGCCGGTCGCAATGGGCTTGTATGGCCCAATCACGTGACTGTACACTCATGATGCGACCAAAAGACTCTGAGATAATTAATTATTAATTATTGTTTTCACATCTCTCTCTTCCTCTCTCTCTCTCTCTCTCTCTCTCTCTCTCTCTCTCTCTCTCTCTCTCTCTCTCTCTCTCTCTCTCTCTCTCTCTCTCTCTCTCTCTCTCTCTCTCTCTCTCTCTCTCTCTCTCTCTCTCTCTCTCTCTCTCTCTCTCTCTCTCTCTCTCTCTCTCTCTCTCTCTCTCTCTCTCTCTCTCTCTCTCTCTCTCTCTCTCTCTCTCTCTCTCTCTCTCTCTCTCTCTCTCTCTCTCTCTCTCTCTCTCTCTCTCTCTCTCTCTCTCTCTCTCTCTCTCTCTCTCTCTCTCTCTCTCTCTCTCTCTCTCTCTCTCTCTCTCTCTCTCTCTCTCTCTCTCTCTCTCTCTCTCTCTCTCTCTCTCTCTCTTCTGGGACTGACCTGTATGCTACGTAGAGAACCACTACTAGGAGAATGGTGACGACATCCCACTTGCTTGGAGAGAGCACTAACTGTAGCAACAGACTCAGTGGACTCTCGCTCGCAGAACCTACGGTTGCGTCGCGGTCGATGTTTTCAGCCATGGCTCGACAATGATTATTTCGGAGCCAGGTCAAGGTACTCTGGTACACCCACTATACTACAAGTACAAGTACAACGTAGCCAGTGCGACTCCTTGAGCTGCCGTCACTTGCACGTAGTCTACATCCTCTATAACAAGCACGTAGTCTACGTGCCGGAGTGGAGCATTCACACGACCAACCGCTATGCTAAAATATAACACCACCAGTGCTATTACTATGTATTAGCCGCGGCAGACTCCGAAAATCAGATTTTCTTTTATCCTAGTCTGCGTACATGATTGTAGCCGCGCGGCTTGCACAAGATTCATTTGTTAGTCCTTAGGCAAGTTAGGGTCCACTTATCCGCAACTAAGGTTGCGTTTGTTCATTCGGACACCATTCCCAAGTCATTCCGCGATTCGGAACCAAAACACAGCGGAATGACTTGGGTGTCCCAATGACACCACTCCCAAGGCATGAATGCATTGTGCAATGCCACGTGTCATGTCGTGCTGGGGAAAAGCGATCGCACGTCATGTCGACACGTCACTGCCAATTACGTTTTAAATACATGTGTGTCGACGGTTTGTCACTTGTGTCCGATGTTAGATTTGACACGCGCTATCACCACCGCAGAGCGATCAAAACCATGCACAGTGAAAACAGTATTGGTGATAGGATAGGACCAAGAGTCCATAAAACGCTTATGGACTATTGATAGGACTGGTATACAGAAAAACCTGTCAAGGCGACCACTCGGATAATTGATTGATTGATTGATTTTTATTTCACGGATCCTCCAGAGGCAAATAGATGCCTATCGAAGGGAGTCTCCTAAGTAAGTATGGAAAATGAGAAAGTATGTTCGTAAGGGAGAAGAGGTAGAAGATACATTAGATTATAGAGAACAAAAGAAAGGTTAAGGCGACCACCTGTCCTAGAAGACCACTGAAACCAGGACCAAGTGATGCTATTTCCAGTCAATTGACCCTGTATAGGGAGATCACCTGGTAACAGAGACCACGCTTTGAAGGTCACATGAGTGGTCGTCTTAGACAGATTCCACTGCACCGGTAGTACAATGTAGATCTACATTTTTTAATTTTTTTTACAATGATCACAGCTCACAGGCAAAGACAAAATATTGCATAGTGGGAGCATAGTGATGGTGAGGCTTTTTGCTCTTAGCTGACCTGAGGTCTCGACGTCATGGGGACATAAAACACACCAAAAAGAACTGAGAAGAAGAAAAATGAAAGGAGTGACAGGTACATGATACGAAATGTGCGGAGTAGAGACAGTACATTAGAAGGAGGGGAAAGATAAGACAGACAGTGTTAGGAGGAGAAGGAGAGAAAAGAAGAACAGACGTTATTGGGAGGAGTATGTGGAGCGGAATTTGAAAGTCATGGGGTGAGGCAGATAAAATATGATGCTGATACTCAGAGATGGTCATGTGCCCACGACCGTCGACCAGTCGTTGGTCTTGAAATGGCGGTTGGCTGCAACCTTGAAATGTTGCAAGTTCTTGGTGCAGAATGGACCAGAGAAGACTCCGGCGGGCAGCTGGTTCCGGACGGGGACAACCGTGCGTAAGGGTAGGCTCGACACAGGTTGCTTCGGGAACGGATTGGAAGTTAATTTGCCAGTTGGTGTGCGTGGGCATTACATCTCTGAAACGTACTACGGGTGGAGTGGACTGTTCGGTGTTGGAGCTGCTGGGATGGCAACATTCTCTGTAGAAGGGGATGTGCATCTGGACAATGCATCTTGTACAGGAGGCAAAGCGCTGCAACCATCCGACGAAGAGCAAGACTCGACATCCAAGGCATTGGGCAATGGCTCGGATGGCCCTGACTTGCACACCGTCGAGTCTTGCAAGATGGGATGAGGCCGCTCCCATCCAGACAATGGGGCAGTACTCCATCACTGGGCGCGGCGGCACAAAGGCGTTCGTTCGCCTATCCGTGACTTCGGCATGTCGTAATGTTAGTAGGCACGGTACTGAAGGTGAATATAGCCCATAGTCAATTCTGACCACAGGGGGCAAGAGGTGGTACAGGCCTCTTCTGACTTGTTTCAATGAGCTGGACATTGTTAGGGCGGTGGTGCATGCTCTTCTCGTCTCTCTCGTCGCCTTTGCTTCTGAGTGTGTGTGTGTGGGGGGGGGGGGGGATTTACACTCACAGCTGAAAGGGAGATAGATCATTGGTACCGTCTAGACGGCCTAAGTCAACAACGGTTAAGGTAGCTGTTGCCTGCATGCTTGGTTTTTCAATCCGCCATTTAGTCTTTGCTAGCTAGATAAAGCCCATAGTGGAAGACGTGCCAATTGCGGTAGCTCGTATTCGACACAGAGGCTAGTGACGCGCGGATATGTCAGATCGATTACGAATTAGCTCCTTCTTTGCATCGGACCTTCAGATTCTACTCAACGTCCCTAGCATGCCGTTTGCCAGCTAACACAATGACATTGCGTTACATACATGTAGATTGTATGTAACGGTTGCCTCCCTGGTCCCGCCATACTTACATTATTACCAAATGCCTTTTGTGCCACCCCTTCATCCTTTGAAGTAACAACATTGCATCATCTTGGTACCTCTTGTTTGGGCTAAATCCGAAACCACTGGAAACTACGGGGAACAGCTGATCCTGCTATATAGTCTCCTGGCGCTCAGTCTGCCCGGGTCCACAGTCCATGTTGTCTGTACAGAGCTGGTCTTTTGCCAAGGAAAGGCAGTCGACATCTTTCTACTTCGAAGTAGTACCAATATTTAACTCGGATGGTGAGCCAATTAAATTATTGTGGAAAGAAGAAGGACAAAATGTTACGAGTTATGACTAACTGTCCACCAACGTAACCAGATCTTATACAGTTAGCGAGTGCGACAAAATGGCACAAAACTGACATGGAGTACTGAGACATTCGGCGACCTGACACCTAGCTCCAACACTTATCCAAGGCACAAGCCAACAACCTTCCAACTTGGAAGGCTCAGGTTCGGAAAGGTTCAAGAGGGGAAGGAAAGCGCAACGAAGAAGAGCACGAGCTACGCATCACGGCAACAAAGAATGCCGAAAGTTACTGGATGATGACGAAACTAGCAAGACTATTGGACATACCGGCCTTACTACAACTCGACGACGCAAAGCAACAGGTCGCCGAATGTCTCAGTACTCCTTGTCAGTTTTGTGCCATTTTGTCGCACTCGCTGACTGTATAAGATCTGGTTACGTTGGTGGACAGTTAGTCATAACTCGTAACATTTTGTCCTTCTTCTTTTCACAATACAGGTGGAATCCTGATAATTCGAATATGGCTTAATTCGAACATACCGAGAAAGTTTTCCAGGACCGATTTCTATCAATACGATTCCCACATAAAAATTCTGATAATTCGAACCTCGAACTGGACATGTACGGTTAATTCGAAGTCCCACAGATTCCACTTACATAGAAAATGTGTGGGATTTGTGCTGATAATTCGAAGCTAGCAAAGTGTAATTCGAAGTTCACTGTACATTGTACTGGTCAGTTCAGTTTGCATGAGCAGGCTGTGCCGGTCAGTTCAGTGTCCGTAAAATGTGTGTCTAAGGTCCATACCGCAACTCTGCGTGACCATGGTGACCATGAGAGCATTTTGACATACATATTGAGTTGTGGGTTCATGTATATATAATAACAATATATGCAGAGCTCACTGACTTGTCAGTTTGAGCACTCTGGCAAGGTACGTTCGGGCCTGGTTGGAAATTTGTATTTCCATTCCTATCAGGTTCGGCCTCATTTCCTCTGTGCTGCGCTGACGAGTCCACAAAGGACGAAACAGTTCTGTCCGCAGATTGAGTAGTTCGCTCCTGCTCTTGTAGCAGTTGAGCACTCTTGCGTGGGGTAGTGCCTTTGCTGTTTGCGTTATGCAGAGCTCACTGACTTGTCAGTTTGAGCACTCTGGCAAGGTACGTTCGGGCCTGATTGGAAATTTTTTATTTCCATTGCTATCAGGTTCGGCCTCATTTCCTCTGTGCTGCGCTGACGAGTCCACAAAGGACGAAACAGTTCTGTCCGCAGATTGATAATAATATAATATATAATTTTTGAACGGATCGGGAGAACTTCAAATACAAAGGATCAGTTGGGGAAGTGAACTGCCTGAAAAGAGAAAAAACCGCCAGACCCACCAGGACTGACTCGAACCTGGGACCCTGCTTGTCATGAGCAATGCTCTAACCACTGAGCTATGGGACCAGGCTGAACCCAGAAGGCGCTGACAAGTTCTTCACTCCAAAGGCAGCTCACAACACGTGCCACACATACTGATGGCACTGGGGTCTTTCTCCCTCCCCCAGGGGACCAACCACGGTCAGTTTCTGGACCCTACCAGAAGTGAAAGAAAAGTGATTAATTTTTGAACGGATTGGGAGAACTTCAAATACAAAAGATCAGTTGGGGAAGTGAACTGCCTGAAAAGAGAAAAAACCGCCAGACCCACCAGGACTGACTCGAACCTGGGACCCTGCTTGTCATGAGCAATGCTCTAACCACTGAGCGATGGGACCAGGCTGAACCCAGAAGGCGCTGACAAGTTCTTCACTCCAAAGGCAGCTCACAACACGTGCCACACATACTGATGGCACTTGGGTCTTTCTCCCTCCCCCAGTTGACCAACCATGGTCAGTTTCTGGACCCTACCAGAAGTGAAAGAAAAGTGATTAATTTTTGAACGGATTGGGAGAACTTCAAATACAAAAGATCAGTTGGGGAAGTGAACTGCCTGAAAAGAGAAAAAACCGCCAGACCCACCAGGACTGACTCGAACCTGGGACCCTGCTTGTGCGGCAATGCTCTAACCACTGAGCTATGGGACCAGGCTGAGCCCAGAAGGCGCTGACAAGTTCAAACCCCCAAATTCGAAGCATTTTACCATAGGAACCCAAGCTGAAGGTGCCCGGTAGAGAGACGTGCCCGTATCTGAGGCGTCCGGATAAGAGACGTTTGAGTGTACTACTTTTTTTCTCTTTTACGTTTACTTTATACCAGGGAGTCGTAAAATGGTATTTTACGACTCCCTGCTTTATACCAGGCGTGGGCCATCCCGATCCCCAGTACATAGGTGCCACCATTTTTCTTTGTTTCAATTTTTTTTGCCAGGGAGTGAATGCACCATTTCTGGTGCATTCGCTCCCTGGCAAAAAAAAAATTGTGAACGGTTGTGCTTTATGACTTCGGGTGCGTTTGGTTGGTACGATCTAGAACAGGATCGAACAGCTGGTGCACATGGAGCAGCCTCATGCCAACCAAACGGTACTCCAGAAACCGAGCACATTTTTGTGGAAAAATGTGCCAAACTTGGTGCATTCTTCAAAATGTGTATGGGTCACCATGGTCACTTTGTACGGTACGACGAATCCAACCCAAAAGTGTATGCACGTGATCATCTGGGACCAAAATCGATGTTCCCGCCAGGTTTCACTGTGAAAAAGTGAAACTGCTCGGTCTGCTCCGGCCTCGAGGCCGGAGCAAGCAGAACATGTTCTGGCCGACCCAGAACAGGTGCGGTCCCAACCAAACGCGCTGTTCTGGTGAATCCTGTTCTAGTTCGTACCAACCAAACGCGCCCTTCGTGAATTCCGGACAGAACTGCAACATTCACATGCACAAGCTAGGGTGGCAGACCACCCTCAGAGGGGACAAAAATCGAATTCGGGCTTTGGGACCCGAAAGAGTGCCTAACCTAAGCATAAATGCCTCAGGATCTGGATTTAAAATTTGAGCACAAAATGTTCAGCCATTTCTGAGATATGCCGTTGTGAAGTAAGTTGATGCAATTGAAACTATTTCCGAATTTGGAAATTGTGCAATTGTCAGCGCACCGTATTATTCTGTGCTTTTCGTCAACCCTGCCGATTTCGATCGGCTTTTTTGTCATGGTGATTTTCTTCGGTTGTTCTGAGCTGGGCTGCGTGACAGGCTACGTCACGTATCAAGGAACAACGACTTTGAATGTGATTTTCTCTTGTACAGCGACATTTCATTGTTCTTTGGTAATACTTGTGTTCACTTGCATCAGTTTGACGACTCACACAGCGATGGGTAATAAAAGTAGTGGTAAGCGCTTGAGTAGGCCTAAGAAACGTCGTCTATCCCATGGATCGAAGAAAGAGGCGCCGCCACGAAATTTGCGATGACAATTTCGAAATTCAAGGTGACGATCTTTCACTTGAATTGTTGGCGAGCGGATCAGATGATTCTGACATTGGCCTACTTAGCTCGTCATCGGAGTCTGAGGATGAGTCAGGGGAGGACAGTGACTCTGATGATCCCGAGTGGCGCAGTGGCAATCGATTTGCTCACATTGACTGTCTTCGAACTATGAGTCGTCATGTGTTTGTTCGAAATGCAAATCTGGGTCACTGCAGTTACGTGAGACTCATCGCCAAGGTCTGGCGTCATCGGTTCAGCTATTATGTAGCAATTGTGGCATTGCGTTCGAGGGACCGCTCACCAAGAAGAACGCACCAAGACGATATTTCGAAATCAACCGACAGTCTGCAATTGCCATGCGAGTGATTGGCAAAGGAAGAGAGTCCCTGAGAAAATTCTGTGCTGTCATGGATCTGCCTGAACCTGTAAGGAAAGATCCTTTCCAGAGTCACACCGAAGCGTTGCGTGATGCAGCGGTTGAAGTTGGCACTGACAGTATGAGAGGTCGTGCTGACGAACTCCTGAAAGCCGCAGAAGACAAAGAAGAGGGACATCCAGAGAGAGTTGTCGTGAGCACCGGCGGTACATGGATGCGGCGGGGATACTCTTCGCTGTATGGCGTACAGACCGTCATCGGGTTCAACAACAAGGTTTTGGATGTGCAAGTGCTATCCAAGCACCGCAATTTCTGCAAAGTGTGGAAGCGCAAGCTGCAAGATAGGCAGAAGGCAGAATTCGATGCATGGCTGACGGAGCACCGCAGTGACTGTCAGATTGACACTACTGTGTCAGCACCCGCCATGGAGACGGAAGCTGTGAAACTGCTCTGGGCGAGGTCTGAAGAGACCAACAAGCTCCAGTACACGTCATACATAGGCGACGGTGATAGCAAGGGCTACACCGCTGTTTCCGCAATGAAGCCGTATGGTGACGTCAATATTGAGAAGGAAGAATCCGTCGGCCACGTTGGCGAAAACCTGAGGGGCATCAGACAACGTCTCGGCAAACAGAAGCTCAGCGATGGGAAGCCGATTGGTGGACGCGGCCGGCTAACTGACAAGCGAATGGATTCACTGCAACATTATTATGGAAACTCCATAAAACAGCACGCTGGAAGCATCGCCGAAATGAAGCGATCGATTTGGGCTTCTTTCCGTCACAGCGGCTCAACCGCCGACCACCCCCACCATGAGTATTGCCCACCCCGATCACAGTCATGGTGTGGTTGGAGAAGAGAGGAAGCTGGTGGGCCAAAGTATTCGCATCACGATGCGCTGCCCAAAGCTGTCCTTAACGAAGTGAAGCCGGTGTACGAACGCTTGACGGCCGATACCTTGCTGCGGAGATGTGAGAGGTCTGCTACACAGAATGCAAACGAGTCACTGAATGGACTCATCTGGACCGTGTGTCCCAACGAGTCATTTTGCAGCAAGCGGGTTGTCAAAACGGCCGTGCATTTAGCTGTGGTGACCTTCAACGAGGGCTACGAGAAAGTCTCTGCCGTGCTGGCCGCATCTGGGTGCAACGTGTCTCCATCCTCTCTTCGCTTCCCGAAGAAGTTTGATGATGATAGAGCATACCATAGGAGGCGAAAGTCAAGTGAAGATGAGAGGTCATCCAGGAAGAGGAGACGCGCAATCAGGAAGAGATTTGCAGACCGAGCCCGAGAGGAGGAAGGCGATACCTATACTCCAGGTGGATCTTAGATAGCAAAACTTCATCATGTTTCAGCCCAACGGCCGATCTGTGGCGCAGGATATCTCGGGCTGTGTGCATCACAGACCAATAAACCTTATTCCCGTAGCTATGCAGAAGACGTTACTTCAGTAACGTCTGGCGCTAGCCAGGGTCCACACAGCTTTAATTTGGTGTTTGTTTGTTTGTTTGTTTGTGTCATGCCTGACGCTATCCCGTATCTGTCCCGTACCGCACCATCAAACACAGCTGGCCATTTGCTGGCTCCCGTATCGGTCCCGTACCGTACCGTACCATCAAACACAGCTAGCTGGCCACAAACAGCTGGCCACAATATTGGTCGTATTATGTACATGTATACGACCCCCTGTGTGTTGTAACTGTGCTTGCAGGGGACGGTTGCACTTTTTGTAGCTCCGTTTTATCTCAGTTTTCAGTCGTTCCTCTTACATGTACTAGTCTTGCCAAGGGGGTGGCTCTAGGTCCACCAGAGTCGCCCCTGGCGTGTTTCTGAATTTGCTGGGGCGAGGGTTCCGCGACGCGGTCGCCAAGGCAGTGTCTTTTCAGTCACGACCGTTGTCGTCCTCGTCTCTCCATTCGCGGTGGTGTAGCGGACCCCCGAATGGTTTCAAACTGCGAAGCTCGGAGGAGTACAGTGGTGGCAGAGGCATGAGCTGTGAGTGGAGACGGTTGCTGGAGATGGATGGTGATGCAGGGAGAAGAGTTACGCTGCCTGACGACGCGTGGGAAATTGTTTGAACCTGCAATTGCAGTTCGAGCGCGGTGGACTCCTAGACGATGTGTCCTCATGGCTGTTCTTCAACGCTTGGCCTATCGCTGATATCCCTGCGTGGGATGTTCTTCCAGTGGAGTCCAGGTGGGACTTTGGGTGCCCACACTCCATCACATGGTTGATTGTTTCGGAACTGCAAAAATAATTATTGTTTCCTTTTTTGTGCGCATCTCTTTTTTCTATACGTCGCACACCAGATGTACTACTATCGCTGTCTTTCTCTTGCTATCTCTCTCTGCTTGCTGTTTTTGTTTCTGTTGCCACTGTCCCTCATCATACCCATGCTTGGGTGGAGCGCGGCGTGACCCGTTAGCGTAGCTGTCAATACAGTACGACTCCCTGATGTATAGGGAGACTTTCTGGAAAGAAATAGGAAGACGAGGAGGAAGTGATATTAGAATGGATGTTAGTTGCCGAATAGGTGATAGGATGCGTCAGCAAAAACATATATATATACTTTGGAAGAGAGATCCCGTCGTCCCCAAAATAGGCGGGAACGGGCGAGTCAGCGCCGGTCACAGGAAACGTCGGGAGAGAGATCCCGTCGACTCCAGAACGCCCGTGATCGGCAGAGTCAGCGTCGTCCCAGGAAACATTTCCATCAGTTCCCACAACACGCACGATGAGCTAAGCAACAAAGCATAGCGTAGGGCCCTGAGCTTCCAAGCTCTCTCGTATGTAAACGCATCTACATACAATTGCCGAGGTGCTAACGTTCTTCGTTTCTTAGAAATCCCACTCCTATAGAATTAGTGCATCATAAACCTTTTCATCTAATGCGCACATTTTTCGTACCTACGATATCCAGACTTTCTGTTATCCAAAGCCGTATTGTAATACATGTCATTGCGCTGGATTCTGTAGTTCGTATGCTACATCTTTACTTATAAAGAAGAGGCACCTGTGACGTGTGTCTGTGTGTGTGTGTGTCACGCTCCTTATAAAGAAGAGGCACCTGTGACGTGTGTTTTTGTGTCACGCTGAAGCGCTGCGCGTGCGGAGCAGCGCTGCCCTGAGCACGCGAAGCGCCACTGCCAAAGCAGCGTGGGCTCCGCAGGAGGGTGCAAATTTCATGATCTCCGACGGTTACGTCGGCAAGCGAGCCTCCGCCACTGCCAAAGCAGCGTGGACTCCGCAGGAGGGTGCAAATTTCAAACCAAAATTTAAAGGCCTACTGCGCTGCCCTGAGCACGCGAAGAGTGCGAATCGTGTAGCTAGCGGAAGCAGCCACAGAATCGTGTAGCAGGACAAGTGAATAATTAGTCAGTCCATTGTTCATGATGATCTCCGACAGTTACGGTTACGTCGGCAAGCGAGCCTCCGCCACTGCCAAAGCAGCGTGGGCTCCGCAGGAGGGTGCAAATTTCATGATCTCCGACGGTTACGTCGGCAAGCGGCCCTCCGCCACTGCCAAAGCAGCGTGGGCTCCGCAGGAGGGTGCAAATCTATGAGGGAGGTTCTTCATCGTTGGAAGGAGAAGGAGGGACGTCTGGTACGCCTTCGGGAGGCTGGTCAGGGTTGTCCATCACCTGGTGGCGGATGAAGCGGCTCAAAAAATTCATAAACTTACGAACAAAAGTGCGATGCGCTCTTCACTGCAGATCAGATGCAGAGTGCAGTCAGTGCAGATCTGGTGAGCTCACCAGTACTTCAGCGGTCTAGCCACCACGTGCTGAGCACGTGTGCTGTTCACGTACCCACATTCGGCCAGCTGCAGGCCAGGCAACGCTGGCCGGTGGTGCTGCTAGTGTGTTCATAATTTGAAGGAAATGTATGAACTATGAAGGCACATTGTTATGGTATTTTGAATGGCGGCGTGTCGTGCTAAAGTGCTGAAGGTGGTCTGCCGCCGCTGAGGTCAAGATCATTAATGTTGCTTCGATCGACATCACTCACGATTTGAAATGGCGAATTTTCTCCTCGTCGCTTGATCGCTTGTGGACGAAGAAATAGTAAACTAGGAATCCACCGAAGGCCACTAGTAACAGCACATCCCATACGCCAATAGGCAACGCTGAACCAACGTCCTCGGGCACGGGCGTCAGAATCAGCCATTGCAAGATTGGGAATGGCAAACAGTTCCAGCGACTGACTCAGTGTAACTACTACTACAGATACATCTAAAACAACTCTACTACTACCGGTACTACCAAAGTATTGCTGCTAGATATCTGATCGATCCCACAAAGGAAAATTCAAAAAATATCAGATTCTGCAATTATTTATTTGCGTGGAAGTTTGGCTTCGACTTCCTCCCGAATCCTTGTTCTCTCCTGGGAAAGACCAGCCAGACAGTCGACGGACACTTCGTTCAAACTATTTGCCACCGCCAAGTGCAAGTCAGACGCAGAGTGAATGAGTCTGAAGTGGTACCGTGCGAGCTGAGTGATGGCCCATCAACCCCGCCGTATCTTTCTTGTTTTCAAATTTCCAGAGCTCATATCGATAATCATGGTGGGTTGTATTGTTACTTCTTTTGCTGCCATTCACATGATTCACGTGCTGGTGACGTGACAAAATTAATAGAAAATATTTTTCGTCGGGTCATTTGCTGGATATACATAATCCTGAGAGAGAAGAGAAAAGAGATGGCTGCAGTTCTGGATGGAGAGTCTCCAACTGCAACCAATGCTGCTACCCGTGCTCTTACAGCGCCAACAACGAGCGTTCAGCGATCACAGCAGCAGACTGAGTTCCACGATCCCGACATTGATGAGTACATCGCAACTTGTGACCCAACAGTGCAATCCCCAACTCACCAACGGTCTCTGATGCAGAAAGCTACGAAGACCATCAACTTTTCCGGAGCTCAGTTTGGTGCAAACTGCAATGTTCACCTGCACCTGTAGGCTGTAGGCTGTAGTCACTGCGAAGAAGAGAAGCTGAACTGACCTGGTTTTTAGCTGACTAGACCGCCCTTGTTTTATCTCTGTGTTGTGACTGTGTACATTAGTCATTATGTAACATGTCTGAAGTACTAAACTGGCGACTAGTTGTGTTCCTTGTCTGGTCTAGTGTGCGTGCCTTGAGTAGGTACTAGGTATGTGTGAAGTACTACATGTAGTAGTACTACTAGTAGTACGAAGTAGTTCGTGCAATGCATGTCAGAAATGGTATCAAAGCATTCGTACTCGGACTCAAGTGCTAGAATCGGAGCCCTCCGCGCTAGCGCGCGTCGGGCTCCGATTCCGCACTTTCGTCCTCGTGTAGCAACCCGCTGCGCGCTTTATGGATTATTTGTGTTTCGTCTGGTTTACCATAGATTTTCAGGTTTTTCCCTTTTGCGTCACACTTGCTTTTGCGGAGGTGTACAGCACAGCGTACACCATGTTTGTAACTCGCGTTGTCTTCCCGTATACGATTTTCTTGCACATGCCGCGCCTTCGTATGAACCTTGAACTCTGCGGTACAACCCAGTCCCGTACGGCATGCATTTGTACACACTGAGTTATCCGACTTGTTTATTTTTCTCCTCTGCCGTTGCCTTTCTGCTTCTTCCCCACTCGATTGACAACAACAAGTACTCTATTTTCTACTCTCACAGTCTTGGTGTTCGTGGGTGAATTAGTATAGTAATTGGAGCCGCTATCCTCCAAATTGGTGACCCCGTACAACCGGTCAGCATCAGGCTACCGCGTTGTAGCCCAAGTGCCGGTATCCCGAACTCTCGCTGCAAGTAATTTTCGTTCGTGTGTGGTTGAAGACCCTGCCTAGTACTAGTAGTAGTAATGGAGCGCGATACCTCAGCCCACGCTAAAGCCACTCCCATGCCCAGCACACCTATCGGTAGCAGCAAATTGCTAGCTCGCACCGAGACCGCGCTGGCCGCCAAGAGCACAGGGACACCGAGCAGGTTGGCCGCCAAGCAGGCGCCTTCGTCCACAGAGACAGAACAAGGCACAGGTACTCTTGTCGCTGCCAACGCCGACCCGCCCGCACACCGTGCTGGCAGTCCCGATGTGTCAGCCATTACTGCGGTAAAGCTACCGCCTTACTACGCGAGCGACCCACAAGTCTGGTTCGGCGTGGTGGAAAGTTTGTTCCGGACTAGGAATATCAGCAGGCAGTCCACGAAATTCCACCATGTCATCAGCAGTTTGAGCGCTGATTTCGCCACTGAGGTACGCGACCTCATCCTCAACCCGCCAGAGGATGCACCGTTTGACCAGCTGAAAGCTCGCTTGATACAGCGTACGCAGCTGAGTGAGCAGCGCCGCATACGCCTGCTCCTCTCCGAAGAAGAATTGGGTGACAGGAAGCCCACACAGCTGTTGCGGCGGATGCAACAACTCCTGGACGACCACACAATGGACGACGGACTGTTCCGCGAGTTGTTCATCCAGCGGCTGCCAGAGAAAGCCCGCCTGATCCTCGCGTCAAGCTCAGAGGCACTGCCCCTGGAGGATCTGGCCACCATGGCCGACCGGATTTTGGCAGTTTCGCCCGAAGCGAACGCAATCATGGCTCTTCGTCCCGCCGCAGCAAGTATGCCGGACAGTACTGTGGCACGCCTGGAGCGGCAAATTGCTGAACTGACTGCAGCAGTGTCCGCCCTTGCTGAGCCTCGTTTCCGTGGTCGTTCTACAAGTAGGAGCAGCACACCTTCGCACTCCCGGTCCAGCACACCAACACGTGACGTGTGCTTTTATCACCACCGATTCGGCGATCGTGCTCGCCATTGCCGGAGCCCCTGCTCTTTCAAGCGGCAGGAAAACGCGCAGGCCAGCAAGTAGTGGCACCCTTGTCTGGCCTAGCTGGAAGTCGCCGCCTGCACGTCCGTGATCGGCTCTCCAAGATGCAGTTCTTGGTGGACACCGGAGCCGCTGTCAGTGTAGTGCCGCCGACCTCCCAGGAGCGTCACCGTTGCCGTGGCACTCCACCACTACGAGCAGCTAATGGCAGCACCATTGTCACCTATGGGATGCGATCCCTGACTATTGACATTGGTCTCCGTCGCCGTTTTCAGTGGGTGTTTGTCGTGGCCGACATTATGCAGCCCATTCTCGGTGCAGATTTCCTGGCTAATTTCCAGCTGCAGGTTGATCTGCACAGCCGCCGCTTGCTGGATGCCCGCACCTCACTGCATATCTCTGTGCCTGTTTCTGCCTCCGCTCAGCCGTCTGTACATGCGTTAATGCCTGACTCTTTGCCGCCGCCTATTCGCTCCATGCTGGCTCGCTATCAGTCTGTCACGCAACCTCCTGCGTTTGATCGGCCCGTTCTGCATAACGTGGCGCATCACATCGTCACCAGTGGACCTCCTGTTTTCGCCAAGCCACGCCGCCTCGCTCCTGAACGCTTGGCAGCGGCGAAGCAGGAATTTCAGCACATGCTTGACCTTGGCATCATCCGGCCATCCGAGTCACCCTGGGCCAGCCCACTCCACATGGTCCCCAAACCCAACGGAGATTGGCGACCTTGCGGCGACTACCGCGCCCTCAATCTGGCCACTCAACCAGATCGGTACCCAATTCCTCACATACAGGATTTTACGGTACGACTCGCCGGCTGCAAGGTTTTCACCAAGATCGACCTGGTCCGGGCATACCACCAAATCCCTGTCGATCCCGCCGATATTGCAAAAACTGCTGTCACGACGCCATTTGGCCTCTTCGAGTTTGTGCGCATGCCGTTTGGCCTTTGCAACGCTGCACAATCCTTCCAGCGATTTATGGATCAGGTGCTCGCCGGCCTCGACTGCAGCTTCGACTATATTGATGACTTGCTCGTCGGCAGCCCAGACCTGTCCACCCACCTCAGCCACGTGGAGCAGGTTCTGCAACGCCTCGATAAGCATGGGCTCGTCATTAATGTCACCAAGTCCGTATTTGCTGTGCCCACCGTAGAGTTCCTGAGCCACACTGTGTCTGCCGATGGAATCTGCCCTCCTGCCAGTCGGGTCGACGCCATCCAGCAGTTCTGTGCACCTACCTCGCTGACCCAGCTCCGTAAGTTCTTGGGGATGCTGAACTACTATCGACGCTTCATCCCACATTGTGCGGAGATTGTTCAGCCCCTAACGGATCTGCTATGCACCAAGGTCGGCAAACAGTCTGCTCGTCCGCCACGTAAGCCACCTGATTTTGTCTGGCCACCAGCTGCTGCTGATGCATTTCTCGCCGCTAAAGCTGCTCTGGCCTCCGCTACCCTGCTCTGTCATCCCTGTGTGCAAGCGCCGATTTGCATAATGGCTGACGCATCTGACCTGTGTGTGGGCGCTGTACTGCAACAATACGTGCACAGCTCCTGGCAACCGCTGGCCTTCTTCAGCAAGAAGTTGTCTGACACCGAGCGCCGATATAGCACCTTCGGCCGAGAGCTATTGTCGGTGTATCTGGCTGTCAAACACTTCCGCTACTACATCGAAGGTCGTGTGTTCCGCGTCTTAACGGACCACAAGCCGTTGACGTTTGCTCTGAAGCAGACCACCACAGCATCACACTCGCCCCGTGTCCTCCGTCAGCTGTCATTCATCGCAGAATTTACCACGGACATTCGTTTCGTTAAGGGTGAGCACAATCCGGTTGCGGATGCTTTGTCTCGTATTGCTGTCTCTGCTGTCTCAGCTGTCTCGCCGCCTGCCGCTGTTGACTTTGCTAGTCTCGCTGCTGCGCAACAAGCTGATGCTGAAACTCAGTCTTATCTCAATCATCCTGACTCTGCCTTGCGTCTTCAGTCTCTTGCTCTGCCTGACTCTGCTGCTCCTGTGCTGTGCGATGCTGCAACATTGCCCGCCCGTCCGTTTGTACCGCTGCAGTTCCGCCGTGCTGTCTTTGACTCGCTTCATGGCCTTAGTCACCCTGGGATCCGTGCCAGCAACCGCCTCATTGCCGCTCGTTTTGTTTGGCCGCACATGCACCGTGATATCACCACCTGGACCCGCACGTGTGAGCAGTGTCAGCGCGCCAAAGTGTTCCGTCATGTGAAAAGCCCGGTTGGCCAGTTTCTGCCACCCGACGACCGCTTTGCACAGGTACATGTTGACCTAGTTGGCCCTCTGCCTACCTGCCAGGGTTATACATACCTGCTAACCTGCATCGACCGCTTCACCCGCTGGCCAGAAGCCTTCCCTATTGCTGATTCAACTGCCGCTACAGTAGCCGCTGCCTTCGTCTATGGCTGGGTTTCCCGATTTGGCGTTCCGTCCTCCCTTGTGTCGGACCGTGGCGCTCAGTTCGAGTCCAATCTCTGGTCAGAACTGATGAAGTTACTTGGATGTCACCGCTCCCGCACCACCTCCTACCATCCCCAATCGAATGGTATGGTGGAACGCTTTCACCGCCACTTGAAGTCGTCACTGAAAGCTCTCAATGGTCCAACCCACTGGCTGACATCACTACCGTTGATCCTCCTCAGTATCCGCTCCTCCACGAAGACTGACACTGATTGTTCCGCCGCTGAGCTTGTGTATGGGACTAGTCTCCGGCTCCCAGGTGAATTCTTCCCTGGCACGTCTGCTCCCATCCGCTCTGGTGGAGCCGATTATGTCGCTCGTCTTGCTAACGCCCTGCACCGCTTGCAGCCACTGCCTGTTCGCCAGGTGTCCGACTCTACTCCTATCCATCTGCCCGCTGATCTGCAATCTGCTGCTAAAGTGTTTATCCGCTGCGATGCAGTTCGAAAGCCACTTCAGCCACCCTATGATGGTCCCTACCCTGTTGTTCGCCGCAGTGCTAAATATTTTAAAGTGCTGGTGAAAGGCAAGGAGCAGGT
Organism: Sycon ciliatum; assembly: GCF_964019385.1. Lineage (NCBI taxonomy): Eukaryota > Metazoa > Porifera > Calcarea > Leucosolenida > Sycettidae > Sycon > Sycon ciliatum. The sequence goes on from NC_088643.1 coordinate 4,893,737, forward strand.
TGTCTCTGTAGACCGTCTTAAGCCTGCTCACTTGCTCTCCTGACTCTCTTTGTGTCATTGCTCACTACCCAGTCGTACTTAATAACTCTGGTTTTCTTCTTTCGTTTTCTCTCTATTCTCTGAGTTTATCGTGTTCGTATCGTGCCTCTCGTCCACTGGCGGGGGAGTGATGTAGCAACCCGCTGCGCGCTTTATGGATTATTTGTGTTTCGTCTGGTTTACCATAGATTTTCAGGTTTTTCCCTTTTGCGTCACACTTGCTTTTGCGGAGGTGTACAGCACAGCGTACACCATGTTTGTAACTCGCGTTGTCTTCCCGTATACGATTTTCTTGCACATGCCGCGCCTTCGTATGAACCTTGAACTCTGCGGTACAACCCAGTCCCGTACGGCATGCATTTGTACACACTGAGTTATCCGACTTGTTTATTTTTCTCCTCTGCCGTTGCCTTTCTGCTTCTTCCCCACTCGATTGACAACAACAAGTACTCTATTTTCTACTCTCACAGTCTTGGTGTTCGTGGGTGAATTAGTATAGTAATTGGAGCCGCTATCCTCCAAACTCGTACTCATGCTCGATTCCATACATCAGGCCCGAGCAGACGAGGTCTGTGAGTGATCTTGCCCGAGGTCGCGACGCCCAAGGGGCGTAGCCCCGAGGGCGTCGCGACCGAGGGCAAGATCACTCACATGACCGAGGGCCTGATTAGAGCGGCATGCCCGACGCAACTGTGTAGGATTGCGCTTCAGACAAGGCCCACCTCACAAACAACAAGGCCCAGTACAGTAGAGAGATTCAAACAGAAAGAAAGCCTTGACGGCAAATGAGTTGTCACATTGTGTGCAGTGACCATCACAAACAGCTATTAAATTTTGTTTGGTCGTGACTTTCCACTTTTGAGATGAAAGTGTAGCATGGCTACTTTATGACACTTAATTTGTATACACATAAATAGTACACCGTAGGAATGCATGGATAGCAGTGCGCATACTCGCACTGCCTTGTCTTCTTCTTCTCCTTGTGAGACAATGAACTATGGATAACTACTTACGTAACAACAAGTATGATTGTGCTTTGAGTGCTGAGAGTATACGAGTTACAATGGTGGCAGCGGAAAAATAGTCGTCGGTTTTGTCCACGGCTGGGAAGACGCCTCCGCAGGAGAGACAAGTTGCAGAGTCGACAAGTTCCAGAGAGTCTGAGACCAGTTCCAGCTACTCGGGAGACCAGCCCACAGACTAAGTTCTAATTACTAGTATTGATCATTCTAGCCTTCGTCTCGTTTTCCATTCTTTGCTCCTTGACTGATCGTTCGCTGTGCATGAGTAACAGTTTTGTTTGGTGTAGAAAGGGCTACATTTTCACAAAAATATTTTGCGCACGTGAGTGTGCGTGCATACTTAGCAAGTACACTGTTGACGTCATGTCCTGTGCACGTGTAGGTCCGTGTGACGTAACCAGAATGTTTTGTGTAGGTCAATTTTTTTTGTAACATTTTTCAAAAGTTTTTTTGAACTACATTGTACAAATGTTTGTAGCTTGGGCCATTGATATGATAGTGAGATATCGAGATGGGCAAGTCCAAAGGCAGAAAGAAGACCAGGTCCCCTCGACCTCGTCCGTTCAAGATACCGTCTGACGAACATGCCAGTGCATCAGAGTTGCACCAGTCTAATGACACCGGAGTGCGTGATCCACTAGCTCAGGCGCTCGAGAAACTTGATCGCAGGTTGACCGACCTCGAAAAGAGACTGAGCTGTTTGGAAATTGTTGCTCCACGCACACAGGTTCCTGTAGGAGCAAGTTTCGAATTTGATCAGCCTCATAGTAGTAGCAGTGGTCGTGGACATTCGTATGGTCGTGGTGGTCAGGTGGAACCACCGATTTGTTGTGGTTGTGGACAACCTGGCCATTTTGCTCTAGATTGCCCACACAACCCTTGGCGCTCGGGAAACTGAGTACGACTGGTGGTGTGGGACAACTCCCAGTCGTTCACGAGGAGCCATCAGATGCAGTACGTATCGAGGCTGTATCGTCAGTCCCTACGCTAGATCTCCATGTTCAAGGCAAGTGTGTAACGGCGTTAATTGACTCTGGTTCCTGTGTTTCTATGTTGCATGAGCAAACATTTTTGTCCACGTATGGTGATGTGCCCTTGCAAGCTGCTCCCCGTTTGTGTGCGGCTAATGGTGAGGGACTCCAGGTTCTGGGTGCTGTGGATATTGTATGCTGCATTGGAGAGCGTTCATTCTTGCATACATTTGTAGTGTCTCCTGATATCCGCCGTGATATGATATTGGGATCTGATTTCTTGTTTGACTATGGAGCATTATTGAACATTGCTCAAGGCACACTAACTTTTAATGATCTGTCAGTCCTGCTAGGCGTGAAAGCTACTAGTGTTGGTCCATCAGAGCCCAGTCCGGTTGTTGCGGCGGACGCTGACCCGCTATCTGACTCTTGGAGTAATGATAGTAATTCTGAGGAAGACCCGGGCACGTACTATTCCCGTGTCACTGTTTGTAGTAAATTAACTCTGCCTGCCGGCCATGTCGTGCTGGTCCCGTGCAAGTCGGTGCAAGAGGCATCTGTCACTGTGGATTGTGTTGCTGTTCCACTGGACTCATTCTTGTTAAAGTTTCCAGATGTGTCTGTGACCCCCAGTGTGGTTACGGTTGGACCTGGCAGGTCCGGTGCGGTAGTTGTGTTGGAGAATCACTCTGACTACCCAGTACAAATTGCTACAGATGTTGATATTGCAGAATTATCTCCTGTACCCGATAACTTGATTGGAGAGGATGATGATCCTGCTGATTCATCTGTTGCGGATATGCAACCGTTTGTGCTATCCCCTGAACGTGCCGAGATAATCCGTACGTATGTTGAGTCTCGGAATCATCTGGCAGTACCTGAAAAGAACAGACTTACAGAGCTTCTCCGTGAGAATCATGACTTGTTTCTCTTGCAGGAGGGTGATTTTGGTCCTTGTGATGTTTTGCCACATAGTAGTAGTACTGGTGATATACAGCCAGTTAAGCAGCCTACGCGCGCTTTGCAAGCTTTGCTGGATGGTCTGTTGTCCTGTGGTATACTCACCGAGTCCATTAGACCCTGGGCGTCGCCCATAGTTCTCGTTCCCATGAAGGACGGATCTCTCCGGTTATGTATCGACTACCGCAAGTTGAACAGCATTGCGGAGCCAGATGCGTATCCTATCCCACGTGTTGACGCCATATTGGACTCCCTCTCTGGCTGTTCATGGTTCACTTGCCTGGATTTAGCGTCAGGATATTGGCAGGTTCCTAAGCACGAGGACGATACGGCAAAGACTGCCGTTACGACACCGTTGGGTTTGTGTGATTTCTTGGTTATGTCTGGCTGTAGAAATGGTCCAGCGACGTTCCACCGTGTAATGGAAGCGGTGCTTCATGGTTTATGTAGTGTGCCTAACCAACCAATCTGTCAAGTGTTTTTCAACAGTGTATTGAATGCCAGCTCTACCGTCACTGGACAGCTCCAGATCCTGCAGTCTGTATTTGGCCGGGTTCGTGCTGCTGGACTAAAGGTAAACTTGGAAAAATGTTCTTTTTTCCAACGGAAGGTGCTCTTCCTTGGCCATGAAGTTTCGGCTGAAGGTTTGGCTCCGGATCCCACCAGGGTTGAGGCTATTGTGAAGTGGGGCGTACCCCAGTCTGTACGAGGTGTACAGGTGTTTCTGGAGTACGCCGGGTTTTACCGCCGCTTCATCCGTGGTTTTGCTCAGCGCTCCGCTCCACTGAATGTATTAGCAGGCAAGGGTGCCAGCTTTACATGGACTAAGAGTTGTGATGCGGCGTTGACGTCTATGAAGCGGTCACTGACCACAGCCCCCGTGTTGGCGTATCCCGACTTTTCTGTTTCGTCTGGTGGCTTTATTTTGGACACTGACGCAAGCAAGGTGGCCATTGGAGCTGTCCTCAGCCAAATGCAAGATGGCGAGGAACGCCCCATTGCGTTCGGCAGCCGGGTCTTGACGAAGGCAGAGAGGAATTATGATGCCTCAGACCGGGAAACGCTTGCCCTTGTCCATTTCGCGAATCAGTTCCGGCACTATTTGCTTGGTCGGCATTTTATTGCCCGCACAGATGACACTGCCCTCACCGCACTGATGTCCGTGAAGGAACCACGCGGTCGAAAAGCTCGATGGGTGGAGCAACTCGCTGAGTACACCTTCACTACTGTTCACCGACCGGGTCGGCAGTACTTGAATGCAGATGGTCTGTTGCGTTCCTTGTTGCCGGAGGTGCAACCCTCCCATCTCGAGACTCCCGCAAATCAGCCAGAGCAAGCTAGTTCCTCTGCCACAACTGCGTCTGTGGATGTCGCCACTTCTGTACTTGCTGGTCTCTCCGCAACTGAGTTGGCTGCTGCCAAAGCTGTGAATGTCGACCTCTCAGTGGTCAGTTTGCCCAGGTACAATGCGGTGAGTGGAAAATTTGTTCGCCCTCCCGAAGGTTTCTGGCACTAGTCGTACCATGCGTTTGTTCTCGGCTAATGCAGTTGGATCAGAAGGAACATTCGGTTCGCGTCTGATGCCTCACGGTGCTTACTCTGCAAGCCCTCGACCATGACCCTACTTGTTGTCCGCTGTCGTCAGAGCCCATCTCGCTCGCAATCCTGGACTGCCTGCTCGGTTTACTAATTTTGCTATGTTCTGAGTTTTTATTTTTTATGTTTCTGTTTTCTTTTTCTATTCACGAGGGCGTGAATTTTTGGTAGGAGGAGGATAGTGTAGCATGGCTACTTTATGACACTTAATTTGTATACACATAAATAGTACACCGTAGGAATGCATGGATAGCAGTGCGCATACTCGCACTGCCTTGTCTTCTTCTTCTCCTTGTGAGACAATGAACTATGGATAACTACTTACGTAACAACAAGTATGATTGTGCTTTGAGTGCTGAGAGTATACGAGTTACAAAAGTATTCAAGTACAGTGAAGGCAGTAGTAACGTTAGTACCAGTAATATGACGGATTCGGAATAAACCCGACCTTCGAGTTAGATGATTGCCAGAGTAAGGTTCAAATGCGAGTGCTGAGAAGCTGCAGCCTTAGGGCAGGTACAAAATGTACTTGTGGAGGTCTGCTTCCCTTGTGTACGTTTCGCCGCGAGAAACAGGACCGGCTGCAAGGTCGGTTGGCGTTTCTGGTCTCCCTGCAGACGTTCAAGACAGTAGTGAGTACCGTACTGGCAATATATGTTGCCGCAGTGAGGCCATGAAGCGTTACATTGGCACATGTTTGCCGCACGCAGGGCGTTACATGCAAAGTCGCACAGGAACCGTTACACAGGTTTCTATATTGCCGCAGTCCTTTTTTTGTTATTGCCGCATCACTTTTTTGCTATTGCCGCATCATTTTTTTGCTTTTGCCGCATCATTATTTCTTTTCATCCACATTGAAGGCAAAGAAATTCAGTTGCTATCCAACTGTTACAAACCCGACGGCAAAGGGCGACAACGATATCAATAGAAGACTGTTTATTTTAACTATCAGAGTGCAAAACGACCTCGGGAAAGAAGAAACCATTGTGATCGCCAACCACTGAATGATGCGCCTTCGAGTGTCAGGACTTCCTGCTGCGTCCAGTTTTGAACTTTTCACCACGCGGTACACTTGCTTTCACAGTTTTCAGCCTTTTTTTGCAGTGCAAACTGCAATGAAAAGATCGCCGCACCCCGCCGGACGCGCGTTACGAACTCAACGAAAATTTGTCGCACTAGCCTGGTCGCGCGTTACGCCGCACCCCCCTGCGTTACGCGTTACGCGGCAACATATATTGCCAGTACGGTATTATAATAATTTTGGAGAAGGGAGACAAATTTTTAGTCCTCGTCGGAGATGTTGCCCAAGGCAAGGACTTCGAAAAATGGTAAATGCGCATGTGCGGCGCGATGCTGTACGACTGCTGTTGCATTTCGGAGGCTCGGCCTTCGAATGTGACAGTGTGTTAGGCCCAAAATCGCTCCGTTTTCATATAATTCATAGCGTTTTAAAGACAAACACATTCCACCTCATTTCCCGCCAAAACCAACCCTTCCCAGAATCTCTTTGGCCTTTTTCTTCGCTCCGTTTGTGAACGTTTCAATTATTTACTTCTCTCTGACATTCTTGTCACAACCATGGCCTCGTAAGCAACGCCACATGCTCATATCGGAGCAGTGTGCATGCCTTGCTGAGCGGAAACTCAGTGGCATCGGGTCGCGACCCGGATTCCCATCGTGACTCGGAGCTGGACGGAAATCCAGTTTACTGAGTTGAACGATTTGCTCAACAGGAGCTTGAACGGCCGTGGCTGAGCGGAAACTCAGCACGGTTCGATTTGACGGACGGAAATCCGTCAGTAGAATTTGCCCGATCGTCAGCTACTAAAAGCTGTATTCGATCCGCAGGCACTGGCGGCTGCCAGTAGATTATTATGTATTCCGATCACTCGGAGCTGGACGGAAATCCAGTTACTGAGTTGGACGATGTGCTCAACAGGAGCTTGACCGGCCGTGGCTGAGCGGAAACTCAGCACGGTTCGATTTGACGGACGGAAATCTGTCAGTAGAATTAGCCGATCGTCAGCTCCTGAAGCTGTATTCGATCCGCAAGCACTGGCGGCTGCCAGTAGATTATTATGTATTCCGATCACTCGGAGCTGGACGGAAATCCAGCTGCTGAGTTGGGACTGAACTGGAACGGCCGTGGCTGAGCGGAAACTCAGCGCGGTCCAATTTGACGGGCGGAAATCCGTCAGTAGAATATTAATACTAGTAATATTCTTTATTTCCACGATGGCCATGCGTCTTGTATACCATGCATGGTATACAGAATAGGAATTGACCTACCGGTATGATTGATTCAGATCAGTCTGAAATAAAAATTAATAAATAAAAATTAATTACAAAAAATAAAATAAATAAATATTAATAAACAACTCATTTATTTTATTTTAATCTACACTCAATCTCTGCGGACACTGGGACAGCATGCTGTTTCATTCTTCATAATGACTGTGGACTGATATGATCATCAGCGCAGCATTGAGAAAATGAGGCCGAACCTGATACCAATGAAACATAAATTTTCCAAAGCCTTATTATACTTTAATCTACATTGTACATGTCATGACATGTAGCAAGGGCCAGGGAGAAAGCCTGAACGACAGCTGCTGGAAGCTGTATTCGATCCAGAGACGCTGGCGGCGGCCAGTAGATTTAATTATGTTCGTGTTCGATTGAGGCTCCTGTCACGATGCAGGATACTTATGTTTGTCCACGCACTTTGCCCGACCCAGCCATAACCAGATAACTGTGTAAGGTCTAGCTGCTATGCAACAATAATGGCGGAGGCACATGCGAGACTTGACCCCGCACACCGTACTACAGACACGTTACTGATGCCAAGGGCTGATGATGTGGTTGGGTGCTGTGTATGCCAATGCGTCCCTATCCAAAATGAGGCGGAACTGGTTGATTGAAGCCAAGCACAAGCTATTTGCTAAGAGCTGCCGGAGACTGGAAATCTCAGTGGCAAAATGTTTTCCGCCAAGACCATGAAAAAGGTTAAATCAGGCAATGCCCTGGTGGATGCATCGCACCTATTGCGAGCACAGCGTCACCACTAATCCCGCTTTCAAACTATGCGGCATTCCACAGTCCCCTCCGTTCTGCCGTGACACCTGCCCGTTTAGCGGCCGGTCGCCCCTTTTGGCGCAGGGGCCCCTTGCCATTCGGAGGCTACCGACCGGGGCCCCATACCAGACCAATCGGTCGTGGCATTCCCAGTGGTCATCAGCACAGAAGTAGAAACACTCCCCGGTGTATCGGACAGCCTGGCGAGAAGGCTCTCCGGGGCGGTCCAGCTCTGGCGCGACATACGCACCAAGACCCCGCAGACTCCTTTGTCACTACGCCAAGCTGCGGAGTGCATTATTATTAGTATCGACATGTTCGCGGTGGATCGCTTATGTTATATACAATACCCGTTCCCAGCTAACTGGGAAGAGAGATCTGCTGTGCCCCATGCCATGAGTACGGGTCTTACTTTATAGCCTAGGTGTGGTGAAGCTTGCTGTTGAGAGCTGCGAAGCCTCAGTGGCAGGATGGTAGCATCCCGGATAGCAATTTGCCTACTTGTAGCGTTGCTTTGATTTCGGAATCTCCAATTCCAGTTACACCGGGCTCTGGAGCGGCCATGGACAAGAATATGTCTGACGCTCGAGCCTCAGGGCGGCCTCCTTGCAGTGGTGGTCACACCAGTCGGCAGCACACAATGCCATGCCAGTAGTGCCAGCCCCGCCAGTTCTAATCATGATTATCATCGGATGCATCCGACTACGGTTGGGGCGCAGTGTGCCAGAACCGGGCCATGGGAGGGCCATGGACACATCTGGACAACTTCCGCATCAACTGGAAGGATCTTCAAGCTGTTTTCCTGGGCCTGCAGACGTTTGCTCTTGCCAGTCACTGATAACAGTATGGCTGTGCTAGAGATGGACAACACAACAGCAGTTGCATAATTATGTTGATCACCAAGGCGGGACATACGAGACTCATATTCTCATCAGCTATGCCAACTAGCCAAGGACATTTGGACCTGAGTCGAGCAGCGCCAGCTACACCTCAAAGCCCTCCATGTGCCGGTCGCCTGAACACCGAGGCCGGTTTTCTATCATGGAACATTGAAGAGAGCGGCGATTGGCAGCTCAATCCAATTATACAGGGTTGTTTCAGCTGATCAGGGAGAGTCGCCATCCAATTGTCCGAGATCTGTTCGTGACGCGGCACAATTGCCAGCTGCCCGCGTACATCAGCTAGCCACGGCCAAGACCAAGTGGCAGAGTGGTCCGATGCCCTGACGGCACCGCCGGCCATGTGGCGGAACGGTTACCTGCTTCCACCATTTGCTTTGGTGGACCCGTGTCTACGCTGCATCCGAGAACATCGGATCCAGCGAGCAATTCTAGTAGCTCTAGTTTAGCTGGTACAAGGATTCTATCCCTTCTTGCTGCAGATGTTGATCTAGTGCTCTTGGCAGCTGCCACAGCGCGACCCTAGACTCCTTGAAGAATCTACATCCACTGTAGGGCCTCCGGCTAGCCATTTGGACCATCTGGACCATCTAGGCATCTAGGCATACTACAGCTCAGCTCAGCTGGGACTTTCAGCAGACGCCTCCACACGGAGGCTCGACGGACCTACTCATACGAGTCAGCCTTCCGATTATAGAACAGCTGATTGGGTGCACGGTAGGAAGATCACATGGCTGCCTCACTAGCTAACTTCTTAGCTGATCAGGTTTCCGAAGGTAAGCAGTACCGCACTATCAACATGTGTCGGTCAGCTCTGCCGTCCCCCTTGCTTAACCCATCCGGTTTCCCCCCTAGCCAAGACTTGCATGTGTGTTGTGTCCTGCGTGGTATCTATCACCACTAGCGACCACCACAGCCATAGTGTGGTAACACATGGGACGTGAAGATGATGTAGGATAAGAGTAGTGCTCTGGGTCTGAAAGCTCAACTTCGGGTGCCCCTTCTGTCCAGGAAGACTTAGTGTGTAATGCTAGTATTATGCTACTTGCGTTTGCAAAGTCAGCTCGATCAGTTGAGCTGACCTCATTGGATATCAACTAAATGCAGGTGCTACTTGATGTTTCAGCTTACCTCGCCGACAGTCTCAGAGGTCCGGAAGTCCAAACTCATTCTTCGTTCCCAAGCTACTACTAGTACTAGGTAGTCTGGCTAGCCTACAAATGTAGTTGATTATGCTCGAGAATTTAGAGCCCGCACAGCCAAGTTTCGATTGAAGCCAGAGCAATCAGTCCAATTCTACCACTGGCTTGGCAATCCCAGCTCCTCACATACCAGTGGGCTCATCCACTCTGGCACAGTGGCTGAAGGGTATCTTGTCTCTGTTTGGGAATTGATCCAGCCTTCCAGGCTCATTACACCTACTCGCGGCGCCTCAGCTGCAGCCGCTTTCCAGGCTGTCATCTGTATGTCAGATGCCTAGCTGGCAGCCAATTGGAGCCAGCCTGATACATTTGTATCCCACTATAATGGTCACAAGCTGTGCTCAATAGCTCAGCCATTCATAATCATCCTTCCATTGTCCCTACTCAGCTGCTGCCTCTCCGGACTGAGGGTGCCTATGTTTCACCTACTGATAGTGCCGTGGTAGTAACCCAACTGCAGTATTAGTATTTGTGGGAATATCCGAACATTGTATTCATGTACAATGTATATGTAGTCTGGATGAGTGGCACTGTCTGTGCATCACTTAGGGTGCCGTAAATTGTGTGGAGGTTTTCTCTTGTCAGGCTAGTTACCCTGAGGAGTGAGTGCTGTTGTCCATGTTTGCACTGGATGACGTTCAATGGATGTTATGCTATAATATTGCTTTTCCAGCTCTATCACTGTGGAGAATACATGTTTGAGCAAGTATTGGGATTTGGTCTCAGCCTTGTCTTTGAAAATCACACTGTCACATTCGAAGGCCGAGCCTCCGAAATGCAATCGTAAATTCCGCTAGGACCCTAAAGGTCTGACGTGGAATTAAGGTTGCATAAGGAGGTGAGGCTGAGAATGTGACAGTGTCCCACCCTCCCAGTGCAGTAATACCCCAGAACACTGTCACAGTAATCCATTCAAGAAACGGCTCAGAAAGGCCAAAGAGATTCTGGGAAGGGTTGGTTTTGGCGGGAAATGAGGTGGAATGTGTTTGTCTTTAAAACGCTATGAATTATATGAAAACGGAGCGATTTTGGGCCTAACACACTGTCACATTCTCAGCCTCACCTCCTTATGCAACCTTAATTCCACGTCAGACCTTTAGGGTCCTAGCGGAATTTACGATTCTTGACGCTTGTGGCTCAATGTAGCTGAACCATCGGACCTTATTCGTCAGCTTGGATCACGTGATCCATCCAGCTGCCGGGTGCGGCAAACAGCCCAAATAGCGCTAACTCTGGCCTGCGAGAGTTTGCTGGGACAAGCGCGCTAGCCCTCGTGACATACACAAACGCGCTAGCCAGAATGCTTTGACTTTGATGGCTTTCAGCTTCTATTTTTTGAAAAGTAGCGCGCTCAGACCAGCTCGTTCACTCTTTTCCTCTTCCATTTTTTAGGGCAATTGTTTTGTTTGATAGACGAAGCTTAGGGTCCCTTTGGGTTTGCAACCCTTACCCTCCTGGAAAAAATCATAGTTGCTAGACTGCGACACTTCAGACCAGGTACTATTAGAGCCGCTAATGGACGACGAGCTATTTTCCGCTATCCGGAGCTCAAGCATTTGAGCCGCTAAATGGACGAGACTCCTGGGGTAAAGGATGCAGAGAATGAGGAGAAAACACTCGTATGGAGCAGGGAGTAGGTATTGTACTACTTCCTGGTATGGAGCACTGAGAAGCGGTAAGTCTTAGGGTAATTCTTAGCCAGTAATTACTTTCTCGCCATAATTATGTTCTCGTTTTTCGTGTCTTCTGTAATGCCAGTACACTAGCAGTACGACTACACTGTAGGCGAGAGTCCATAAGCCAGAGTGTGCAGCTCTCCATCTATGCAGCATAAACAAATTCATGACAAATTTCCTTTGCCTAAGGGCTGGGTTCCACTGCCGCTCCGCCGCACATCATCCACGGCATGAAACGTCATCATTACGAGCTGGTCCAGCGAGTCAGCGGCTCATCACCAGCTTTCGCTTCGCTGCTTGATACAAAAAAATGCAAGCCGCGGTCACGGCTTGCATTGTTTCCCGCACTTAATTGTTTTATTCGGGGGAATTTTAATTCGTTGCACAGGCCAGAACACGAGGATTTTTTTGGATTTCACGCGTGCGCAGGCAGGCTAAATGTCATAAAAAAACGTCGAGCACGATCGCGGTACCGTGAATGGCGAGTGTCACTGGAACCGCGCCGCTCTGCTGCATGCAGCCAAGTACCGTGGAGCTGCAGAGCCGCAGTGGAACCCGGCCCTAACCAAACTTATAGCAATTTGAAAATGTTTGACAATTTTTCATAAAAAACTTGACAACATTGTTCTTCTGTAGAGTGCCGCTGGCAACTCCATCAATGAGCGCAGGGATAAAGTTTAGAAACCCTTCGAGCGAGAACGTGTTTTCAAAAAGGAAGCACAAATATGCCGCGTAACTTTCCCTCTAGGATGGCCCAATCAAAGCCACTCGCTGACTACTTACCAGTAAAATGGTGTTGGACGGTTGTCAGATTAGCTGACATGTTTTCTGCCAACACAACCATAAGCAGTTGTCAACTCTCAAGACTAAAAGAGCTTGCGAAGAAAGTGAGAAACCTTGGCTATGAAAGCACATGAAGCGTCAGAACATAATCGAGCAAACTTGGACCTAGATTACCAGTGTCTGCTCCAGAGCCGGGTCAGTGGCCCTGTTTGTGAGTACTTGGACCTTTTGGAAAAAGAACACTGGGTTACCTGCGACCCGGTCGGAAGTCCTGTCGAGTACTATACTTTTTTTATACTTCGAGGGTATACCGCCACTGACAGGCTGCATACGCGTGCAGATGTGTGCGGCCAGAGTGCCCAGTGCGAGTACGTTCATACATGTACATGTACAATCATGTACATCAGGAAGTCGAAAGTAAGTTTACGACTCCCTGACACACAGTAGCCGCACTTGAACGCATCTGGCTCTTGCCCAGTGTTGCAGGAATTGTGCCAGGTAGACGTGTACCCGGTTTGTGTGAAATCTTAGAACAGGTACTGCATACCCTATCATATCTGTGTACATGGGTATACAGAGTCAGTGTTGTTGCGTCCCACTCAGCACCCTTCTGGTTCATTTCGGCACCAGCACTCTTTGCGTATGCAGAGTTGAGTAGAGTGCAAGTTCGGACCACAAGCACACTGTAGCAGCTAGTAGCAAACCTAACCTGTGCCGTGATGCACGGTACTTGTGTGCATCTACTTCATCCCTGAGTAACCCACCAGGTATATGGTGCACAATAGGGCACAGTAAATAGTCAGCATGCATCGCAGTTTTCTGCAACATACATGTATTCCTGAAGTCACTTTACACCTCAGAAGAATTGCGTCGCTAACTGTTAGTTATTCCCTGGGTCATTATGAATCATAGAAAACCCGTCATACAATAGGTTCAAGCTAAAGTACCGTATCACCATGATAATTCCTGGAAATTCGGTGTGTTTTCTGCCTTTCGTTAAACAAGCAGCAATGTGCAACAGAAATTACCATGGTGATACAGTAGATGACCGTGTGAAGCGGTGTGAGATGCAGCAAAGGTGAGCCTGTTACTGTGAGTCTATGCCCTAAACAATAAACTTTGCCGTGGGAGGCTCCTTGGGCTGCACACTCTGCACACTTATTGCTAGGTATATCATTGGTCTTGTTCGGATCGTCCATTACGTTTGCAGCTGTTCAAACTTGTTTTGTTGTTTATTATTTTATTGATTTATTTATTCTACTTGCCTTTCCTATCTTCTTGTGTTTTAGCATTAGGTGATTTGATCGTAGGACAAGAGAGGAGCTGATGGACGATCTCTCCAGTGTCCCTCTTGGTACGGAGCAGCGCTGAGTGCTGACGTTGGGACTTGGGTAAGGATGAGTGTTCCCTCATGTTTACAAGTTATCCGTTTTTTCCAACACTAACGGTTATATGCAGAATACTGCTGAGTCAAAAATGTGCAACAATTAGCACAAAAACTGACTGATGAGATCCTGACATTCAACGACCTGATGCTTAGCTGCATCACGTTTATATCCGTTAGTGTTGGACAAAACGGATAACTCGTAAACTGATGGTCCTCTTTTTTTAATTTTAATCCTTGGCTCTCCATCCGAGTTCCCTCGTGTGTGTAAAAAAAAAGTAAAGTTTGCACGTCCGCGTTACCACCGGCTATACAATTGCGTTGAGAAACACAACCAGCTTAGGAAGTTTCGCATGTGCCAGGCCACCACCATGCCTGTGCTACCAGGGTGGCAGATGCAGCGCCTAACGGCGAGGGTGAGGTGGTAAGTCTCACAACCAATGCCCGACAAGGGGCTAACCTCGTTAGCTGCATCCATGTTACCCTCACTCCGAGTAGTGAGTACCCAGTTGACAGTGGGTGTCGGCGCAGTTCACTGCATGTAAAGTGGTTCACGCATGCATCACCGCATTTGCTAGCACAGTATACGCTCCCTGCTCCCAGCGCGGGTCTCGAACTCGGGACCTTGTGATTCGCAGGCAAGCCCACAACCACTCGGCCAAAGCGCTGGTACTTTATTAATTTTGGTGACAGTCAATTTTTTCTTCAGACTTTTCCCGTTTGTGTCTTTCCCTCAAACTAGTCAATATTTTTATTTACTTATTTTTTTGCCCAGGGTCTACATTCTACATTTATTTTACTTAGACTAGGGTTAGCTGTCCGTTTACCAGTACTCATCCACACATATGTGCACATAGGGTCTACATAGAACTCTATCAGTAGATATTTTGTGTATAGGGGGTTGTCTATCCACCGAGATAGCACTATATACTCCCATTCTGTGTGTTCTCTGGTAGCTATGTCCCTTGGAGACTATACGGTGCCAGTGTGGTGACCGAGGTCAGGCCGTGTCTGCACTGGCATCGTCAACTTTGCCTACTGCTACGTGCTCCCCAGTGCTCCATCTGTGTCCTATAATTTGTTTGGGGAGGGGGGGGGGCAATACCGGTACTTCAGGTGCAGGGGGCAAGAGGGGAATGGGGTGAGGGGACCTCATGCCCCCAATGAACCTGTCCAGGCGTTGTTCTGGAGTAGACTAACCATAGGCGGAGTGTACACATGCAGCACATAGTTTGGGAGCTAGAACGCGATCAGGCATATTCAAAGGCAGTCTATTGTGATAGTAGTCCTGGACTGATCTCACTATGATGATATAGGTCGTGCCCAGCATCACAATGCCCAACATTAATGACTGTTTTTTTGCCTGAGGGGCTAGATGAGCATGCGGCTAGACTGCCGATGGCAACCAACAGGCTCAAGGCTGTGTGGAGACTTCGTGTGAGCGACCCAAGTCAATTGTTTACTCACCATGACTAGGCATCACATTGAGCATTGTATGCCCACTAGTATATGTCACTGTTCTTAGTCGCACCGGGGGCGCATGCCCGTTTTCAGGAGACTTCTCAAAACACATAAGCCCTGGGTCCTGAAGGTTAGGCCTATTGTTAGTCTGAATAGTCCTGGCTACTATCCCGCTAAGTTCATTCACTTTCTTCTGAACCCGCATGTATGTGAGGAAAGTACTGTTCTGACCTCAACTGCGGATTTCATCAACTTGGTAGAAGGTTTGCCTGTGCGGGACGATCATTTATATTTGAGTATAGATGTGACCAGCCTTTACACCAACATCCCCAACGAGCTCGGTCACGTGGCATTGTTGTGGTATATCACATACAGGTGTACAAGGTGGATGCCCCTGGCCCTTCGTACATGGTTAATAACAGCAGTGACTTCCTTGATGTCAGTCATTCGGAAGAAAAATGAGTTTGTGTATGGTAACGATGTGTTTCGGCAGATCCAAGGGACTGCCATGGGTTCGCCTGCAGCAGTGGTCTATGCCGACATTGTTATCATGCGGCTGTATTTGGAGAAGTGGTACGTTTTTCCGATCTTAGAGGGGGAGGGTTTAGAGGTTCAGGTTTATAGACGCTTTATCATTGCATGGTTGCGAAGGTCAAGTTCAGCGCACTTTAGATAGGATTAATAAGTGTTCGGCCCTCAAGTTTGCTCATGAACTGGCACATGATGGCATTGATTTCCTGGACACCACAGTTTTCCGTAGTAAGGGATACATGGCGGTGAAGCCCCATTTCAAGTTCACCAATCGTTTCCTGTATCTGCTTGTCGGTAGTAACCACCCCTGTAGTATGGGAAAAGGTGTGTTCACTGGGGAGTTGATCCGTATCCGTCGGTCTTCGACCCTTGACTACCACTACGAAGCTTCTGCCGAGCCGCCGGAGCAGGCTTTCCGGGTCCGTGTATACAAGCGCTCCATCTTTCATCTTTCAGACCCGTACACTAGGAATGGATGCGCAGGGAAGGTATGTTGGTCAGATTGGCATGGGTTTGGGTTATTTCTGTAGTTGTGTACAGTGCTCCTCATTGTATTTACCTGGGCCCGGCCTGCTGTCCTTCGCCCGTTGGTCTTGAGGTCCAGGTGTAATACCCCTACCATACAGTCCGGTGGCCAGTGCGGCCCGGCAAATTGTTGTTGCACGGTGGAACATCGGCAAGAGGTTGCTTGCTCGTTTGCCTCATGCTCAGTGTCCTCAGGGAGTTAGTATTTTCCTCCTGTTTGGATTTTGCAGTGTCTATGGTGTCGGTAATTGAGTTTTTGTTCTGTATGCTTTTCTGTGGTGTGTGGCCGTTGTTCACACATCTTTATTTGACTTGCTTCCTGGTGTGGTGTACCCTTTTGTTTTATATTGGTGTTGGTCTGGCTGTAGAGTTCTAGCATCCGTAGCTGCCTCAGGGGGTGCCACTTCTCCCATCAGCGTCGACTAGTCCGCCGGTACGTGGTGTTTTATTACGTTTAGTTGTCTGTTCCACCCTGTACGGGCTGTGTCCTGCTGACCACACAGTCTGGGTCTCCATACTTTGCATGTTCTCATCGTGTGTAGTGTTCACACATACATATATGGACTGTCACACCCATATGTTGTACATGTGGCTGCACGTGTTGTCTCTTTGTCGTACCTGCTGCTGTATTTGTGTCTCTGTGCTGCTGACCCGTACATGCTGCTGCGCTGCTTTGTTGTATTGCTGACACGTGCACCTTTTTGTGCTGATATGATATCGAGTACGCCACTTTTTGTGCTGATGAGGGCACCACTTTCCGATATCATGTTTCCTTTTGCCATGTCAGTTGTCAGTTCTCCCATCGTCTCCTGAAGTGTAGTAAATGAATAGCTCTCTCTCTCTAGCTCTAGAGAAAAACCACTTGACTAGTCCGTTGATGTGTGGCGTGGCGAGGGTATAGTAGAGGCAGCTCGTTCTCCAACCGAGACGACATTTGGCGCCCAACGTGGGCTCAAACCCACGACCCTGAGATTAAGAGCACATACGCATATCATCACTCTTCCTTGCAAACATCATTTCCGTCTCCACCACGTCCTTATCAGCCTGATCCATGGCTGACACCCCCAAGGCACTGTCCACTGTGCCGCCGGGCTGGTGGAGCGACGGACCGATTCTCCAGTGACGGTCGTCGTCCACAAGGCTGTTGGAGTGCGCATCCAAGATGTGCTAGAGCTGTTCAGTGTCGTGCAATAGCTATCGCATGAGCTGATTGTTTAGTAACTGGTGGTGTTAGTGGACAGTATAGCGTAACTTGTAGTTCCTTGGTCTTTCTCTTTTGTATAAACAAACTAGTAAGCTAACGATAAACTAGTTACACTGAGACAATTCGACTGGCACAAATTACAACAAAATCACATGCAAAAAGTCCTTTCACTTTTACTACTGCTCGTTGTGTGCCAACCACCATCATCAGTGTGCGCATTGCGCCTGGTTTGGTGCATGCCTGGTGGAATCTGACATAGCGGCTGATGCAGTGAGCACGTCAGGTAACACCTAACGCATTGAAAATGACTCAACTATGACTTGGTTCGATTGCAAAAAACCTAATGATAGTGGTACCGAAACATTCGGGTAACCGGAGTAAGTGCCAATTGATATTTTTGGCTCCAGTCAGTCAAGTGATTCAATTGCAATAAAATTATATACGTATGGTGGAACTCACTTAGTACGTACCCGGGTAAGACATACACCTGCATAACACGGTCCTCTTTTGTCGCACGGATTTTCCTCCCATAAGCGCATATTCAGATGTGTACGGATACGACTGCTTCCTTCTGTTCATGTGGTTCATTGTCGCTGTGTTACTGTATGCAGATCTCACTCAGCTCTGCTCTCCGAGCATGCTGCTTCCAACACGACTTCCCGAAAGGTATGTATGGTGGCTAATAATGCGAGAGTCTTTACAGATTCCAGTGCTCTCATGCCTTTTGCAAGTTCCTTTTGTAAGTCAAATGGAACATGGTTTGTGGTCAATACTTCAGCAGTAGTGGTGCGAGAATATTCGGGTGTCAAATTGCTCGGAATTGATGTATGATAACGGAGAATATACCAACATGTGAATCACTTGGAGATATGGTTTGCCAGGTTCTGTTCACACTCACTAGGCTAGACCCTCTCGAATATTGTACAACAGTTTTGGCCCAGGAGTAGTAAAGGGCACGGGGCAAGCTATGTCGGGACCTGCTGTAAAGTCCGCCATACACGAGCTGTACGTCTTATCGGATGGGATATACCCCTGATATTGCTGATAATGAATGGCCCAGTTTCATTGTACTGCTGTCCGCGATATTATATCCTTAGTGGCATTGTTAACTTCTCATTGCTTGTGGGGACGCATGGATCATACGTCCATCCAACACCTGCCAATCGGAACCCACCGACAACGCTGTCGGTTGGGTTGGACCACAATCGGTTGGTTTTTGAGTCCAAGATGCTGCCTAGGTAGCACACAGCATTGCTAATCTGATTTTAAATTAGCTGCGCAAATCCTGGCATACTGCCCGTAAATGCATCTAACTCCCATGGTGCTTATGAGTTTTTAGGTCTATGTGGTACTTGTGTCGCATTGGCAGCCACTGTTCCGTTCTGTATTTTCTGGTGTATGTGTCGTTGAATCTCCACAGAAAATGTGCTCGCGCATTAGGAGGTGAAAGATGCACCTGCAGGAGAATACATGCTAAAGAGAAGGCAGAAACATGCCCGGATCCACCAGAACTAGTGCTGGCAAGTCAACAGAGGCGAGTACTGATAATGTTCCAGATTGTGGTAGGATCACATAAGCAAAATTGACACTGGGAGACACGACGGTGGGTCAGCTCATGGCCAGCGCCAATTCCAGTGGATATCACGTGCATCCAGTTCTAGTACTATAGTATGACTGCTACAAAGTAGTGCGGCCCAAATAGAACTCGGGTCAGGTGCCGAAGAACTGGGGGGGGGGGGGGGGGACATGTGTCGATGAATGGTAATAACTCCGGAAATCATGCTGGTGTATCGAGGGCGTTGGCCAGTGAAGTGCTGGATTGATGGTGGACGACTGTACTGCAATCTTGGCTGGTCCCACTATCGCAGAGACAGCACTTCCTGGTGCAACCACCCTATCCTGCAATCTACATAATAATTATTATAAGAGATTTGTGTGAACGATTTTAGCATGATGCAAGTCAGCTTATTGTGCTGGGGGCCTGGCTACATGTCACTATAGCTTTTTATAGACTCAATCACCGCATTACGCTGCCTTGCGTTGACTTGATTGAGCACTCTTTTTGGTTAGTGTCAAAGGTATATGTAATATGTATCTGCCTTTGTGCAAAGCTCTCTTTGTACGTGTCTTGCAGATAGCTCGCTGACTTTGATGCTTTGAGCCATTTTCAAATTGCTTTTTTTTGTTCATTTCATATAGACCGTATTGCCATTTTGTTTAACCTCCCGCTCTGAGCTCCACTGATGAGACCTAAAAAGGTTGAAACAGCTGTCCGGAGATTGAGCGTCGGTATTATGGATTTAGAATACACGATCTGGGGACAGCACTAGTACTGTCTAGCTGTTTCGTCCTTTGTGGACTCATCAGCGAATCATGGAGAAATAACTCTCAACTAAGGATGAACCTAGCAGCCATGAAAATAGATAAATCATGCCTCCAAGCCAGAATTCAAGGCTACAGTGTAGGCCCGAATGTCCCTTGCCCGAGTGCTGAAACTGATAAGTCATTGAGATACGCATAGAACATCTGGCAAAGGAACTACTAAAGCCCCCACAAGCACGATAATCTACTTCAACAAGGAAGAATTTTGAAAGCATGCACAGCCCTACATGTATAATGTTGGTATAGGTAAGCCTTGTTTGATAAATTAACATGTTGATCGGTTGACAGCATGTTACAAGGCGGGGGACGCACTGTGTAAGAAAACAGTGCTCCTGATACACTAGTGTGTCCTCGGCTTTGTCACATGCTGTCACATGCTGTCAACCGATCAACACGTACAACGTTGCATGCAAAACGGCTGCAGCCTCGAAGTACGGAGTGCTATTTTGGAAAATGCTAGATATACAGCCTGTACTTATACAGGTGTTCTATCAACTAGTGCCATTATGACAACGGTAGCTGAATGATACATGTACATAAACCCGGGGTCATCATTGCAAGAACCTCTGGATCTAAGCCCGAAGTAACATTCAACTACATGACTGTATACACCATCATGTATACACCATCTTCGTAGACTACCCCTCACCCACTACTGCCACTGTGACCACAATTGCGCACAAACAGAGGACCTTAGAGGACCTACTTCTAACTAGAAATCCAATTTATGAATAAAATTGCGCCGGGCAATACGCAGCCCTAGTAGTTTACATACTGGACCGGTCTGTGCTCTAAGGCGCTACTTTATTAACGAGGTTGGATTTCTCTGGCCAGCACTGTACAAAATACACACATGCACACACAACACTGCTAGCACACAACACTGCTAGCACACAACACTGCTAGGCTTTCACTAGATTTTGAAACCGAAGAGTGGCAAAATTCAGGGCCAGACTTGAAAATCTGGGGGGACCTGATGGGTTTTTTAAGCAAAACACAGTCAACACTCTACAGCCTCACAGCCGGCCTCAGGCAGGTTTTCACGAGTGCACAAAATTAAAAATTGTTGATGCACCATGAATACAGTCGGGCGTCACAGACCGTGACCCAGGAATGTACGTGTATACCTCTAGGAACACCACAGCCAATAACGTTTTAAAAAGAAACGCAGTGTCAATAGACTCTAGTCTCTGCTTTTCTGGAATACAGATTCTGCTACACACGTATTGCTCACTATCCAGTGGGATGTGCATCTAAGAAAGTGGTACAAGAAGTCAAGGAACTAAGCCTAAGGCCAGATTGCTGAAAGGTTTTGTATAAATGACGAGCCTGACCCCTTGGAAACAACAGCCGTGGATGCGTGGCTCTACTGTAATAAATGTACAGGTACACAAACAATTTGAATGCAGAAATAACAACAAACAGGGAGAGGTGTAGGAAAATATACTCGGACCCTAGTGAATTTGCTTGTGTATTAGCTTGAAAACTTTGGGTACACTTGTTGAGAGACCTAACTGCATGCAGCTAAAATATGGAGTGCCGTTGTCACTGACGACTTTTCCAGTAAAGTCGCGGCTAAGATCTTCTCAGGTATTCCCGGGTCTTCGCTAAGGGGGGATGATATCATGTGCGTCTTCTATTGCTGATGTCGCTACGCTCGATGGTGGTGCTGATGTACTGATTGTGGTGGAAGATATCGAGATGCCGTATGTCTCGAACCTTTTCGCCAAGTCTCCGCGGCCATCGCGCAAGAGGGTCGGGAGCACCACAACTGCAACGCCACAGATCCAAGGATCGATTCTCGGACAAAACATTTTTCAGATTGCCAAAGGTCCGTCCCCAGTGCTTGGCAATACTGGCCTGTACAGCATGAACACACCACACATACGCCCACACACCATGTACCATGTAAACGCCCGTTCCAGAAGCATGCAAATCAGCAAATGAATTGAATGTGCACCCACAGATTTTCTCGCATAGGAACAATAGCTGATCTGAATCTGACAAAACAGATCAAGACTAGTGCCAGATAACAGTCTAATCCGCACAAGGCAACCGGCGCAGCCCTGTGAATCTCGAGCAAAATGGACAAACATGTCCCCAATTATCAGCAAACGGGTGTGCGTTACAGGATTGGCCTGGCAACTTCAAACAGGCACAATCCACTAACGTGGTGCCCCGTCAACTTCAACGGGAACACACCGATACAAACACAGCCCCACAACAGCAAAACGGGAACGCCGTTACAAATATGGTGCCCTGGCAACTTAACGGGAACGCACCAACACAAGCTGGTCTGGCACCTTCAAACAGGCACAACTGACAAAACACGGCATCCGGCAATAGCAAATGGGTAGGTACACCGTTACAAGAACAGTCCATCGCACCAAAATGCTGCTGCCACAACATTATAGCAGCAGCAGCACACCAGACATGCATACATGGCATTCCCAAAAGCAGATACCTGGAGTCAAATTCATCCATCACACTGTTTGTTACGGCTGAATTTTCCAGTGACAATAGCAAATCCCGCCTAAGGCACATGTGATGAGATCTGTGCACCAACTATAGTCACAGAATCAATGCACATTAGTAGAGCATAATAACTCACTTGCGCTCATACCCTGTCACGTAGAGATGCTACTCTACGTGTACTGTTCCGATGTCCATTGGGCTGGTCAGTGCTGCCAAACCGTCCGATTTTCGAAGGCTCTTCCGAAAACCGGTCCGAAAAGGGAAACGTCCGAAAAACAGCCAAAATGTCGGAGATCATTACTTTCATATGCAGAAGTCCTGTACTTTCACTTTTCAGCGCAAGTGAAGGCACAAATCACTGTACATTTGCTTCTAAAAAGGCTAGCGCTTGGCTGTGGAAGTGCAAAGTAACATGCCTGGATCAGGCTGGATGGCATGTACACTGACAGTCTGTACAGAGTCAGTGTGCGACCACACTCATCATTACAAAATTCATGATGACTCCGGGGTTACCATGGCAACAAAGCGAATTTTCATGGTGTTTTAGGCGATATTTTGAATTCTCTGTAAAAAAATTGCCGAGGAGAAAAATTCGTACCATGTGGCACTGGCCAGCCTTGTCGGTGAAGGGTGTCCGATTTTGGGCGAAAATTATTTGGCAGCACTGGGTGGTATACCGGCCACTTGCCAGATGTAGAGCTTTTAAGCCATACTTTGGCACCGTCTGCTTGCCGTATCACCACCTCACTTGCAACTCTGGATTCCAGGACTGTCGCTCCAACAATGGGCATGGAGCAGGAGCTAACCTGATAACAGTTGAGAGCGTGACAGAGTATTCTTATTTAAATAAGGCCGAGTAAGGTGGATCCCTTTGGCAAAAGTGAACACAGGCTTAGTGCTACAGGCATGGGCTGTTATGTACCGGAATAGCCAATACCGGGCATGTTTCGTCGACAGTAGATGGAACTGCGACGACTCCACCATATATGGCCGCGTCTTAGTGACCTTCAGGCGCAACGTGACCAAGTCAGGTGCGAGACTCCCAGCCTCCCACACAAATACTCTTTGGCTGTCAAACGAGTGAATACTAGTAGATGATGCTAAATACTCGCTGGCAAACAATAAGCCATACAAGGCCAGGAGTACATTTACCCACAGCATAGCCTGATCTACAATATTGTTGAGTTCGCAACAGGACGACTGACGACATATCCAGACATTACAACGGGAACAAGTTAGTGGGAACGACATTTATTATACTAGTAGACGACGAGACAAGAGACCAAGACGAACGAAACGACTACATTGAAGAGTGAGGAAAGAGAGAGAGAGAGATCAAGTCTGAACGGCAAGATAAAGGGCCTGGGTAGCTATGGCAAATATGGGCGCGCAAGTAGCTACCCAGGCCAACGGAACAAAAGGAGACAAAAGGTGAGTACGTAAGTGCATGCAGGCCAGCTAGAAAAGGTACGGGAGGAGGTACCTAACATACAACCCCTCCATGAAAAAAAATCCCGCGTCCTCGCGGACAGAAAAAAAAGAGAGAAAAAGATTTTTTTAAATGAACTGGAGGAGAAAACACACACACACACACACACACACACACATACTGCACGCGCGCATGGATCTCACGAAAGTGTGTACTAAAAATGCACTCGTACACATCATTCCTGTACTACTTATTGTGTGTAATAACTATTGGAGTTTGACGAGGAACGTGAATTACTAGTATTTTGCACGGCTAAAACAGCTAATTACACTTTTGCTAAACATCCAAAAATTAGAGCGTGGCTCACCATGATCGGACCCCTAACTTGGTTATGTTTTACGAACACACGCGCGCGCACACACTACAAAAAAATTCACGAAAATAAATTTGACGAAGAAGCATACAAAAAAAAAGAAAGAGAGAAAGGTAGCTGATCTGCATGGCTTGAACGAGAATAGACGAGGTAAGGTTGGCGTAGGAGAGACGAGGTTGATAGAGACGAGACGAGGTTGGCGTAGGAGAGACGAGACTGACATGGACGAGACGAGGTTGAAATAGACGAGACGAATGGTGGTTGAGGACGGCTGGGCATGGGATGATCTCAGGGTCGTGGGTCGATCAATAATCGGGCGCCAATGTTGAGTTCGAAACAGGACGACTGACGACATATCCAGACATTAGAGAGGTTCCGCATAACGTAATTACGTTAGTAAAAAACGTAGTCGATCTACGGAAAGTCTTACGTAAACTGCATGCGCATCTGCGTTCCGCCATACGGAGTTTTCAAATCACGTAGCTGCCCTTGGCAACTCCGAACGCGGCAGTGTACGACCAGATCGACCTGGGGAGAGAGTCATAAATTTGTACCCCAATCCACTTACGGACCAGCTACGTTATCAGAGCCCTATCTACGTACTCTACGTAGACAACTTTCCGTAAGTGGAGTGCAAACTCGCGAATTCACGGGTTTTCCCCGCGCACTAACGTAAAGTTGCTCAACTTTACGTAGTGCGGAACCTCTCTAGTACAACGGGAACAAGTTAGTGGGAACGACATTTATTATACTAGTAGACGACGAGACAAGAGACCAAGACGAACGAAACGACTACATTGAAGAGTGAGGAAAGAGAGAGAGAGAGAGATCAAGTCTGAACGGCAAGATAAAGGGCCTGGGTAGCTATGGCAAATATGGGCGCGCAAGTAGCTACCCAGGCCAACGGAACAAAAGGAGACAAAAGGTGAGTACGTAAGTGCATGCAGGCCAGCTAGAAAAGGTACGGGAGGAGGTACCTAACAATATGACTGATTGGATAATTGTAAGTATTGCCGAAAATGGATTAAGTCTTCCACTAAAAGCTCTTTGAAACTTGGCTGTTGAGCCAGTATGGCAATAATACAATTAATGTAGAAAGGAAAAGGACGTATGGATATGAGTAGGCACTTCAGGCGGTTTTTTCAAAACCAGAAATACTCGTATTTCTTTCTTGTATCCGATTCAGATAGGTTTAGGAAGACTCCACAGAAAATTTGAAGCAAAAAGAATAACTTGGCACAGAGATATAGCCATCCAAAGTCGGAGAATTGAATAACGGCAATTTCAGTATTTCGACGGCACCAGCAGCATATCAGAAATTGGTAGGACTTGCTTCAGTGTCTATAGTGGCAAAATACCAGGCTCGCTGGAAGCAGGTCAAAATAACCAGATGAATGCAGAAACAGCATGGTTTGGAAAAACTTCGCATTTTTCATCCGTCCAGCAGCTCAGACGAAGATATCGGGTGTGGTCACCATGGCAACTCCATCGCAACAGCATGAAAACAGTGCAGAGAAGCCTTTGGAAAAGCATAAGATGAGACTTTGAGGTAAGATAAAGTAACTACAATAATTCAGTGCCAGAACACATTGTTGCTACATGTACAGTACTGAAGTGGTGACGAATACGGAAGAACAATGAGCCGAAGACTGAGCAAACTAGAATTTTACCGCGTATTTGACGGAAAGAAATGACAAACTATTACATGTAGAACATCGTTTGCAAATGTTTGGGACTGCTGAAACTTCAGCAACTCCAGCATGAGAGATTTTGTGCATAGAGTGTGTGCTGGATTCTTGGTATAATATCACCGTCAATGCTTTTCTTGGTCGCTGGAAGCCACCTGCTGATCAGCTGACGATTTGTTCCAAGCAGGCCGTTTTGATGTCAGCTCTCTTGGTCCAGTCGCCGAAGTATATACTGTCCTACTCGTCGCCTGCAGGAGAGGACGACTGCTCCGATGCGACTCCAATATAATTATAACACCTGGCAATATTTCTTCTTGCGCAGCCATGCGCATGGGCTCCGACGAACAAGGACTACTGCCGGGAGGACGCCTGTCGCGGCTCGCTTTCAATAACACCTCGCATTATTTCTTCTTGCGCAGCAATGCGCAAAGTGTTGGACAAACGAGGACAACTGATTCCGAAAGGAAATACGACGCTGAAGACGATGAGCTACATGGCAAATGCGTGCAATCAAGTGAAATGCCCGAAAAATCCTTGCCGATTTTACTCGAACTGTACGTGAGTTCAAAAAATTGCCGCATCATGACGTATGTGGGCTCAAACGAAAGCTGAGGGCCTCAGCTACACGCTGCGCCACACGAGAAGGCCCTGCGCAGCTTCCGTGCAGCTAGAGATCGATCTATGCATGCGCCTTTCCGCGGTGCCACGCATGTACGCGATTCAGCGTTAGCACTTTTTGACAGGTCGTGTCACGTGACTGAAGTGCCTAATATGAGTGTAGAGTAACTGTCACTATACTAAATACAGTCAGAAAGTGCAACAACCAGGCACTAAAACATTTGACGACCTGACTCCTGGCTTCAACACATCTCCGTAGTGTTAAGGAGAGACCAAAGAGGGAAAGGTAATACTGGTTTCGTCATCGTCCAGTAACAATCAACATTTCTTGTTCATGTGGGACTGTAGCTTCAACTACTAGCTTGTGCTCATTTTCGGTGCGCTTACCTTCCCCCCTTTGGTCTCTCCTTTTAACCTTGAACCTTCCAAGTTGGAAGGCTGTTGGTTAGCGCTGCGGAGATGTGTTGAAGCTAGGAGTCAGGTGGTCGAATGTCTCAGGTCAGTTTTGTGCCTAGTTGTTGCATTTTTTTTACTATAGTATATAGTTACAGTGGTGGACAGTTACTCTTAAAGGGGAAGTCCGGTGAAAAATTTAAATCTCACAGTCCGTAGAGTTCGGGTCGCTGAGTCGAATGGTCTTTGTCCGAGGAGGCTGCGGCTTATGGTTCGTCAGATACGCCCAATCGAACATGTGCGAATTTGAGCGCGCATCACCCAGATCCAGGTGATGACGTCACAGCGTGCAGCCAGGTAGCCACACCATCTAGTTGTGTACAAAAATGGCCATATTCGGAACGCGTTCGATTGGGGAACCGTTTGTCGCAGCTTCTTCGGACCAAGACCATTCGATTCAGTGTTACAAACACTACGTACTCTGTGATTTTCAGCTCGGTAAACCTGGAGGTTATACCGTATTTTAGCCGTTTCCGAGTTGGACTTTTCCGTCAGCCCGTCTACCATGGTCTACGGCTCTACGCGCTCTGCGCTGCGTGCATGCAGTGCGTGCAGTGTGTTATCTAGCTGTAGTGCAGTCAACAAACTCATGTCACAACTGACACAAGACTCAGAAAACTAGTCAACACACGGACTTGTCATACACTCGACTCGCATCAGTCGTATTGTACAGTCATGTAGTCAGAGAACGTGCGTTTCTCCTTGCCGGTGCCGGTGGTTGTGCTTTGAGAAAGAAAATTTTAGTTTTCCGCACCCGCCTCATTATTTTATGCTACAGCGATGAGTGCACAACCGTGACAAGTGACAAAACAGCGAACAGCTCCCGGACCTAGAACTTTCAGATTCCATAGCGTTGCGAGCGAAGAATCGTGCCCGTGGTTCAAAGAGCCTGCACTGTTCTCCTATTGAGTAGTCCGAAATATTCCAAGTTCGCACCAAAACATCACCATGTGGCAGGCTACTGGAGTCTAAGCGAATCTAATCGGTATGGAACAACATTTAGAGCACTCGCATCACTCTTCTCCATTTTGGCGACCCTGCTCTCCAGCGATCTGATAATTACATCAGCCTCGTCTGCAATAGATGCTGCTTCTTCATCAGTCGGAAACTCAGTAGCGCTGACTCTTGACCGGCCCGTGCGGCCATTTCTTCAGCTGAATACCGAGGTTCTCAGCCCCAGACCGAACTCATGAAGGTCAGCCATGGCTGCATCCTCACTCTCACAAGGAGTTACAGGTCTTCGGGGTCGCTTGCACCACCTAATATCAGTCACCAAATCATTTGAAATAGCACTGACACTATTGCTTTCACGCACTCCTTTTGACCTAGCTGCACGCTATGACGTTGCAGAGGGTGTGGCGCGGCCGCATGACGTCATGGCGCAGCCCCCGAAACTCAGTTTTTCAAACGGAAATATCTCGAGAACGCTTTGTCGGAGACACGTGGGACCAACACCATTCGACTCAGCGCCCGAAACTCTACCGACCCTGAAATTTAAATTTTTCACCGGACTTCCCCTTTAACTCGTATCCATATGTCCTTTTCCTTTCTACTAAAAGCTCTATCCGTGAATATACCGAGGCGGCTTGCCGTCTCTCTCTCTATGCCATGCAACACCGCTGTTGAGCGAGCAGCTTTTAGGCCAGCCCCATTGCACAACAGGTAATAGGCTACTAATAGCGTGACGCAGCTAGGCAAACACGAATCGATGAAAGAGGCAGACTTCTCAGAACAAAGAGACTAGTTGTGAAGGACACAACATTTTCAGCAGTCAGCAGTAGGAGAAATTGCCACAAGGAAATTGTTCTGGCAAAACTCTTAAGTAAGCAGCAATACTAGGCTTACACGTTTGTGTCATGCGTTCTGAGACAAAGTCCTTGACTAGCTCGTCACTGGCCGCACTCAGAGCCGCAGTCGTCACTACACATGGGTCGGGAAGCAATGGACAAAATTGACACTTGCCATGCACACATGCACTGCTTACCAGCTAAGTTAATATGTCATACTGTACTGCAGCAAGCAAGGAACTGGCAATACCTGCACCAGGCCTATCTACTGTGACCCATGCCATTGTGAATGAGAAGAGGCAGCATTTGACAGTATGAGCGGTGTGATGAACGGGAATGCATAATACAAGCCAGTCGAGCATTGGTACATGTACTTACGGACGCAAGTTGGCTGCACACCGCTCCACTGGCCGTTGATTTCACAAGTACGCACGGCCAAGCCCATAAGGACATAGGGAGATGTGCACACAAACGTGGTCGTGTTGCTGAGCATCAAGCCGTTCACGGTCATTGAGCCCAGTGCCGGTGGTAACAGGACCTGGCAGTCGGTTTGACCTGCACAAGCACAGAGTGCACAGAGCAGAGGCATTCAGTGCATGCATGTTTGGCCTAGGGGTGAAACGAGTGCCAAAATTGAAGACTCGAGTACTCTTTGAAAAAACGAGCGAGTACGAGTATTTTACTGACAACATAAAACAATGTACTGCACACACTCTCGTAACACTGAACGTACTACACCTGATACACATGTAGCCTTGCATGCAGCCTAGTGCAGGAAATAGTCTGAACTACTGTCTTTTGTTGGTAAGTAGGGACAAGCAATAATTTCACGCTTGCATGGGTTATCAGTACTGGTCAGAGTAACAGAAGTGCTTGATGGACAAGCATACAGTACACTGTGCATAAGATACTTCGAGTATTCTGCGAAACGAGTACTCACTCCTTTCGGATTTTCGAGCGAGCGCTCGAGTATTCGATATACTCGTTTCACCTCTAATACGTTTGCGTAGGTGTGCGTGGCACATACGTTGGTTTTGAATACATTGTAGTACACGCATTGTGTAAAGGAAATTGATGCGAATACTGCCTCAACATGGCCATGCAAAGTAATAGAATAGATACAGCAGTGAATAGCGGTCAACAGTAGCTCTACATTTTGCTTGTAATAGAAGTCATGGTACTACTATCAGTGCTGCTGCTGGTGCTTACCTGGAGATGGTGTGACCTTGCCTGGGCAGTACTGTGCATCAGAGCCATCAGCACAGTCGTACCAAACACCGTCGCATCGCTGTGATGGCAGGATACAGCCACTGGAACGCAGGCAGGGCAGGTAGCCAGACTGGCACTGCAGTTGAATGGCTGGATACATGTACCCATACACACAACACACAAAGCAGTCAAGAGATGAAGAAAGTGTCTGCTCGGCACATCTTTCGTACAGTCAAGAGATATTAGTATATTTGGAGGAGGTGGTAGCCTAAAACAGGCTCGACAAAAGTCACCGGCTTATGCCAACAACTCAGTGTTCTGGTACCAGGTGAAAAACCCTAACCATACACCTACAAGTATAACATATATCCTAAGGACTCAGGCTGAGATGCCCGACTGGTCCTGGGTCCTGTGATTAGCACGATCATCATTTGTGATGATGAAAAGTGGCAGGTAACACCCAGACTATTACATGCTCTGTAAATAGGAAAGATCAACACCACCAGAATCTGCCTTCCTACAAGCCTGAAGCTTCTCTACACAAGAGGGATATATTGGCTCTCTTGAAATTCAACTTACGATTACATGAGGCAGCTGCCCCACTCCAGGAACCGTCAATCTGGCAGATGCGCACAATGCTTCCCTGCAGGTTGTATCCGGAATTTCAGCCGAAGACGACGCTGCCTCCAGCAGAATAGTTTGTGCCCTGGGAGTAGCCGTTGGTCGGTTTAGCTAGCGGTGTGCACACACCGGCTGTACACGTCACAGGCACGTACACACACAGGCACGTACACACACAGACACACACACACACAGGCACACACACACACAGGCACACACACACACACACAGGCACACACACATGCACACACACACACACAGGCACAGGCACACACAGGCACACACACACACAGGCACACACACACAGGCACACACACACACACAGGCACAGGCACACAGGCACAGGCACACACACACACACACACACACACACACACACACACACACACACACACACACACACACACACACATACACACACACACAGGCACACACACACACACACAGGCACACACACACACACACACACACACACACACACACACACACACACACACACACACACACACCATCAGGAAACCAATGCCAACAATTAACATCTGCCATTGTGTGTACTTTGCGAGCACAACGTAAGGAAAACCAAGAAGAAGTAAACCAGTGTCTTGGAGAAGCAGTGGCCTTGTAATGTCCTTACTCCACAATATGCATTCGTTGTGTTACATGCCGATTTGATCACATGCTTCAACTTACGTCCAATCGTGCCGCATTGATATTCGTCTGTCTTGTCGGGACACTCAAGAAAACGCCATTGCAGAACTTGGATGAGGCCAGGCAGGTACCATCACGACATGGCTGGAAGCCACTCTTGCAAGGCGAGACCACTGTGCACAAAAACGTCAACAAAACAAAATCAGTAACAACGCAAATGTAGAGTATCACATCTTTACCTATACTCAGCAGGCGAAGAAACAACACTTAAAGAACTTGCCAAATAAACATTTCTTGCATGTACGCACAAAAAATGTTAGGGTTAGCACAACCAAATGCACACAGTGCGCGAGCAGCACTGACTACATTGCAGTACAGTCACGTACATGGTCCCAGTGTAGATCACAGAAGTCACAGCAAAGGACATCAGTAACGTTCCTTACATGTGCAGACAGGTGGTACACCATCCCACTTGCCACTCAGCTGGCAGGTGCGGGTGGCAGGTCCCTGGAGAACGTATGGCTGGTAGCAGCCAAACGCAATCTGGCTGCCACAGCTGGTCATGCTGGCTCCCTGGATGTAGCCATTTGGTGGAGTCTGCTGGGTCAGACAGTCACACACACACACACACACGCGCACGCGCGCGCGCACACACACACACACACACACACACAAGAAAGCAAGCAAGAAAGCAAATGAAATAGAACACAAATATTTGTCTTTCAAAGATATTCATCCAGCATCTAACAGCTGAGCAAAGGCCACTTACGAGTTCAGTAAGGGAGGAAGCATGTCTTTTGGTACCAAGACAGTGGAAAGGAAATCATTGCAGACTAAGGGAGTTGCAATGAGCTCTCCAGAGACCGACAGCAGTTTTTATGCCATCAGCTGGTAAAGATTTGGTGGGGAAAAAGGTGTCATACGTAGCAGACCAACTGACACTTCACTGGTGCTGCATTAGCACCTTTCACAGCTGTAAATCGCCTTGCATCTGAACACACAGCCCATGTCACACTCCATAGACTGTAGCCTGGCAGGCCGGCTGAGGTGTGAATACCATCCATTGCATCCAGAACACCTAGCTTACACTCATACACATGCAAGCCATGCAGTGGGGCTGCATGCCTGTCAACAGTGTGTGACACATGCATGCACATTCAGCCGCGATGCAGGAGTCACAGAACTATTTCACACTCTACACGCTCGTCTTACCTGATGCTGCAGTGCCGCGTGTGCTAGTGCGGTTGCTCTAGTCGGAGCCATCCGGGCAGTCATACCACACACCGTCGCAGACCTTGGTGGTCGAGATGCAACCACCACTGCCACCGCACTTGAACTCGTGGTACTTGCAGGGAATATCAGGGACTGAAGATAAAAGAGAAAGAAAATGAACACATCCGTCAAGGGACAATTGTTAATGATACGCTGCTACAAGAGCATGCTTCGTTTATCTTTGCACAGCAGTAGCTATTTAATATCATTCAAATAGATATTCAACACAATATTTGGCCTGCCAGCCTGATAGCATGATGGCATGATACCATGATAGGAGGTATTAGGAAGTATTAGGAACACATGACAGTAGCATTGGCACCGCTTACTTGAGCATGTAGCAGGAACGCCGCTCCACGTTCCGGAGACGTTGCAGTAGCGCACGGCGCTGCCCTGTAGTACGTAGGGTGCATTGCAGGCGAAGAAGAGACCAGTGCCGGGCGTGAAACCTGTTCCGGTCACCTTGCCGTTGAAAGGCGCTGTCAGTGCTGTGCAGTTCTTACCTACAGGGGCCAGGGTAGGGCAGGGCAGGAAAGGGCAACAATGTGCTTTCTGAATTTTTTTATTGTTCAGACAGCACATTGCTAGTTTTAACATGTAATTGCCAGACTCAGCTTTAGCCAGCAAACAAGTTAAAGTTGTTGCCGTAAGAAGAATGCAATGGCCATTTTTTTCGGCAAGACCCTTTAAGCCAAGCTAGCAGAGCAGCCTCATTATCACAATAGAACATAAGCCGCTTGCCAGACCAAGTATGAGCCCAAACAGCGCAAGCTAGAGCAATTGCTGAATAGGAATCAGCTCCGCAGGAAAGGACCAACCAAACTGCATCCAACCATCTACCGCAGCACATGTGAAGGCAACAGTAGCAGCAGTGCCAAAAGCAAATTGCAGACCACACTCGGCGCATAATAATTAGCGGCATGCATCACGAGACCATCACTCAACACGCATTGATACTCCAAGCTGGCATGTACAGGCTCGCCACACTGCAGTAAGTGGGCGAGGACAAGTTGCAGAAATAGATTGAGGGTATCAACTATCAAGGTAATCAATAGATGGACAGTTCAAGGTATTCATCCTAGGGATCAATCTGCATATTATACCCCTGTCCCAGGGAACGTAATACAATCCAAGCTTGCTTTTAGTTTTAAAACAGGATAGGCGAGGAGCCGGATAAACGAACATAACATTACATACTCTAGAGTGTATTATGCACATGGCATATCAAAAGATGTGACATCGTGCGTACATGTACATGTAGATGCGCCACATGCAGTACAGTTACCATGCACATTCTGTAAAACAAGCGAACCATACAACAAACCCCTTTTGTTTGTGCAACTCCCTGGTTCTGGCTTCTGATATGCTATGTGAACCCTTTTAATCACAAAACCATGCCCGTTATGTGGGGTCTGGTTATGTTGTAAGTGTAACATATGTTGTAAACTGGTTGCCAGCAATCTTCTTCCGGATGGTGTGTAGTCCGGATCAATGAGGACCGGATAAGCAAGGTATGACTGTACTTGATACTGGTGTAGGTTGTTATATCTAACAAGAGGTGGAAAACGCCATCACAGCCACCAGGAAAGCATAGATATAACCACAAACAATCCTTTATCCCACAGAAGAAAACAGACACAAGAGACGGACTGCACAGCCCCCAAACGTACTTGATGTGAACACTCAGGCTTTGGCGAGACGGGGTGCTAGGACCACTCACAGGGATAGACACGGCACTGTAGCACAGCATGACAAGACACTGGCCCAACGGAGACCGGCACGGTGGCATAGGAACGCAGCAATGCTAAATAGAACTGAAGCCAACCACAAAGAAAAGGCAAACAACACAGAACATACGGCGGTGATGACCAGGAAAAAAGACGATGCCCTGCCTTAACAATGCCCCTCAGCCACAAAATAGAGTCTACAGTGAAGACTGACAGGGGCCACACACAATGCAGAGCATACTCCAAGTCAAAGACCTCAGAACACAGGACACAACACAATGAGAACATGCAACGTATGGAGACCCAGACTGTGTGATCAGCAGGACACAGCCCGTACAGGATGGAACAGACAACTGCACGCAATAAAGCACCACGTACCGGCGGACTAGTCGACGCTGATGGGAGAAGTGGCACCCCTGAGGCAGCTACGGATGCTAGAACTCTACAGCCAGACCAACACCAATGATAAAACAAAAGGATACACAACACCAGGAATCAAGTCAAATAAAGATGTGTGAACAATGACCAAACACCACAGAAAAGGACCCAGAACAAAAACTTAATTACGGACACCATAGACACTACAAAATCCAAACAGGAGCAAAATACCAACTCCCTGAGGACACTGAGCATGAGGCATGAGGCAAACGAGCAAGCAACCTCTTGCCGATGTTCCACCTTGTAACAACAATTTGCCGGGCCGCGCTGGCCACTGGACTGTATGGTAGGGGTATTACACCTGGACCTCAAGACCAACGGGCGAAGGACAGCAGGCCGGGCCCAGGTAAATACAATGAGGAACACTGCATATAACTACAGAAATAACCCAAACCCATGCCAGTCTGACCAACATACCTTCCCTGCGCATCCATGCCAGGCCCGTCGCACCGACTTTGGAGGTGGGGCGGCCATGCAAGGGGGTCCGGGGGCCCTCCGCGGTAAAAATGTCAAAAATTGAAGCCAATTGCAAGCATTTCCGGGCATTTGGTGCCATTTCAGTGTAACTACAATGAAAGACTCTTTTTTTCTGTAACAAACCACGGGGATCGGGAACGGGGATCGGTGACGGGGATTGGGGACAAGGATTCTTCATTATTTGCCACGTTTGCGCTGAGCTGCGATCATCGCGCTTTGTTGCAGTGTGCTAAAAAAACAAGAACAAAAAAACGGCCAAAAAGGTGGGGCGGCTGAGGCCACCCCAGCCGCCCAGCTGTGCCGGCCTTGCCTGCCTGGTGTACGGGTCTGAAAGATGAAAGATGGAGCTCTTGTATACACAGGCTCGGAAAGCCTGCTTCGGCTGCTCGGCAGCAGCTTCGTAGTGGTGGTCAAGGGTAATAGGATACGGATCAACTCCCCAGTGATCACACCTTTACCCATACTACGGGGGTGGTTACTACCGGCAAGCAGATACAGGAAACGATTGATGACCTTGAAATGAGGCTTCGCCGCCATGTATCCCCTACTACGGAAAACTGTGGTGTCCAGGAAATATATGCCATCATGTGCCAGTTCATGCGCAAACTCGAGGGCCGAACACTTATTAATCCTGTCTAAAGCGCGCTGAACTTGACCTTGGCAACCATGCAATGAAACAAAAATGTCACTGATAAAGCGTCTATAAACCTGAACCTCTAAACCTAAACCCTCCCCCTCTAAGATCGGAAAAATGTACCGATTCTCCAAATACAGCATAACAATGTCGGCATAGACCACTGCTGCAGGCGAACCCATGGCAGTCCCTTGGATCTGCGGAAACAAATCGTTATCATACACGAACTCGTTAGTCTTCCGAATGACTGACATCAAGGAAGTCACTGCTGTTGTTAACCGTGTACGAAGGGCCGGGGCATCCACCTTGTATACCTGTGTGTGATATACCACGACAATGCCACGTGACCGAGCTCGTTGGCGATGTTGGTGTGAAGGCTGGTCACATCTATACTCAAAAATAAATGATCGTCCCGCACAGGCAAACCTTCTACCAAGTTGATGAAATCCGTAGTTCAGGCCAGAACAGTACTTTCCTCACGTACATACAGGTTCAGTAGAAAGTCAATGAACTTAGCGGGATAGTAGCCAGGACTATTCGGACTAACAATAGGCCTAACCTTCAGGGCACAGGGCTTAGGTGTTTTGAGAAGTCTCCTGAAAACGGGCATGCGCCCCCGGTGCGACTAAGAACAGTGACATATATAAGACGATGCTCAATGCGATGCCTAGTCATGGTGAGTAAACAATTGACTCGGGTCGCGCACACGAAGTCTCAACGCAGCCTTGAGCCAGTTGGTTGCCATCCGCAGTCTAGCCACAAGTTCATCTAGCCCCTCAGGCAAAAAAACCCAGTCATTTATAATGTTGGGCATTGTGATGCTGGGCACGACCTATATCACCATAGTGAGATCAGTCCAGGACTACTATCACACTAGACTCGTCTGCCTTTGAATATATGCCCGAGTTTAATCGCGTTCTACATGTAACTCCCATACTATGTGCTGCATGTGTACACTCCGCCTATGGTTAGTCTTCTCTAGAACAACGCCTGGAGAGGTTCATTGGGGGCATGATGTCCCCCACCCCATCCCCCCCCCCTCCCTTGCCCCCTACACCTGAAGTACCAGTATTGCCCCTCCCCCCCCCCCAAATAAAGTACAGGACACAGATGGAGCACTGGGGAGCATGTAGCAGTAGGCAAAGTTGACGATGCCAGTGCAGACACATCTGACCTCGGTCACCACACTGGCAAGGTCGTATGGTCTCCAAGGAACATAGCTACCAGAGAACACACAGAATGGGAGTATATAGTGCTATCCCGGAGGATAGACAACCTCCTATACAAAAATACCTACTGATAGAGTTCTGTGTAGACCATATGTGCACATATGTGTGGATGAGTACTAGTGTCATGACCCGGATCAGACTCGTCGTGAAAGCGACCATGCATTGAGTTCAGCAGCCAAAAGCTGGGCTCCGAAATATTCTAGAGTTCTGTAAGAACCATGATTAGTCCTGCGAAGGATTTGGCACTTTCGTTAGTTGAGCAATCATGGCTTACAACTCGTGGCCTAGAGTCGCAAGTGTTGTCGTACGTCGGCAACACCTTCAGTACAAGTCATCAGCATTGTACTCACTACACTGTTGAGCTTGAGGGGACCCTGCTTAGTCCTGCAAAGGAGCTGATACCTTTGTTAGTCGAGCAAGCAAGGCCCCTCTTCTCGCGTCGTACGACGTAAAGGGTCCTGCAAGTGCTTCGCGCACTGCGGACTCCGTTATCCTTTTTTGGGAGAGGTCACGGCTTGACCGTGAAGCACCCTACGGGGCAATGAGACTTGAGAGGGAAGAGCCTACGGGCAGGAGATGAAGGGTGACCCAATCAAGACAGCGTACGAAGGCGGCGTGCTCTGGCTGCAGCAACTTCCGACAGCGTACTCCAGGCCCCGTCGCACGAAGAGCCTCGGAGTCCCTTTCATGTAATGTGGGTGAGCGAGCTCCCCGTATTGATTGATCTTTGTACTATATTCTAGTTTGGCTGATTGCACATATTGCACCACTGTTTGTAATATAGAAATAATCCTTACGCATTCTTGCCGCTGTATACTTTTGATCACATAATGTAGCATACAGAGGTCTAGCCAGGATTTTATGCCAGCCGGCCAACGTTCTAGTGAAAATGCATCGTTCTGGGGGCTGCGCCCCCAGACCCCCCCCCCCCCCATCAGTCACATATCCACACAGACACACACACACCACTACAAATCTTTCATTGCAGCTTGCATCTCCTTTCGCTTCGTCCAATTATGGACATTTATCAGGCAGTTGTGACAATGACATTGTGACTATAGGTAAATTAACAAAAATAATTAAAATTATTTTTGTTAATTTACCTATAGTCACAATGTCATTGTCACAACTAAAATATGAAAAAGGAAACAAACAGCTACATCAGCATGGATCATGTGTTCACTAAAGCAACGTGGAGGAACTATGTTCCAAAATGCAGCATGCACAAGACCCATCCTAGCCACGAATGGCCCACGATATGACAGTCCAGAGTCTGTAGCTGTCAGTGTCACTGCTAGCCGTGTACCTACCCACCGTAAGCAGCGAACCATGGCCCGACCTAGCACCTGTTACATTTTACTGGCACTCTGCGCACCAACGACATACATGTACTCAAGTGCATACTCAAGTGCATTTCAGGGTGAGTGAAGAGCTAGCACTGACTGAGCCTCTGCTACGTAGATCTACTGACTCAAGTGCTAGTATAGTGCAGTGATCTACGCAAGTACAGTGCACTGTAGTGCAGTGCCAGTACAGTGGAAGTAGTTTTCGCTGCTGCCGCCTTGCCGGTATTTCTGTTTCCACGATTATTCGGACATTGTAGTGGCAGAAACTGGACCTATTTTCGACAGCTGACAGTGGTCAACTCTTACCTTGGCGGAGGATAGTGGGCTTGGTGACATGATTGAAAGAAAAATGATCCCGAACACAGCATGCTACAAATACTTGTACTTGTAGAAACTGAAAATTTCTCTGAATCTCAATTGTTTGCCAGCCGGCCAAAATAACCCTTGGAGCTGTCTCAGCCGGCAGGTCGCCCTCCCAGCCGGCATTCTGCCGGCTGAGCCGGCTT
Source organism: Sycon ciliatum (assembly GCF_964019385.1). NCBI lineage: Eukaryota > Metazoa > Porifera > Calcarea > Leucosolenida > Sycettidae > Sycon > Sycon ciliatum. Next base: position 4,932,377 of record NC_088643.1, read on the forward strand.
TGGCTAGGCCTCTGAGCATATATAAGGAGCTGTTTTGCTAACATTCATCCTCGATTCTCGGGGAGCTCACTACTCCTCTCGATTCTGAGAGAGTCACTCCGACTCTCTCCTGCTTTGGGTCTTTTGACTCTACACACTTGATCATTCGATCTAGTACTGCAATGGTTCAAATAAACACTGTTCAAGTGGAATTAGAAACCTGTCGTTCTGTGTGAGCTAGCAACTTGGATGGCGACTATATTGGTCATCTACCTGGGTAGCCACTAGACTGATCTAAGCCAAGTCACAAACCCGCCAAGCGCGGCCATGACATTAGTAAACGGACAGCTAACCCTAGTCTAAGTAAAATAAATGTAGAATGTAGACCCTGGGCAAAAAAATAAGAAAAATAATAGCAAAACATGAGGGAACTCGGATGGAGAGCCAAGGATTAAAATTAAAAAAGAGGACCATAAGTTTACGAGTTATCCGTTTTGTCCAACACTAACGGATATAAACGTGATGCAGCTAAGCATCAGGTCGTTGAATATCATGATCTCATCAGTCAGTTTTTGTGCTGATTGTGGCACATTTTTGACTCAACAGTATTCTGCTTATAACCGTTAGTGTTGGACAAAACGGATAACTTGTAAACATGAGGGAACACTCATCCTTACCCAAGTCCCAACGTCAGCACTCGGTGCCGCTCCGAACCAAGAGGAACATTGGAGAGATCGTCCATCAGCTCCTCTCTCGTCCTGCGATCAAATCGCCTAATGCTAAAACACAAAAAGATAGGAAAGGCAAGTAGAATAAAAAAATCAATAAAATACTTCGAAGTAATAAACAACAATACAAGTTTGAACAGCTGCAAACGTAATGGACGATCCGAACAAGACCAATGATCTACCTAGAAATTCTAGAAGACTAGGAAACATCCATACCTGCTCAAACTGAAGAGGAAAGCATAGAAGAGGGTAAAAGGGGGCACTACTGAAGTGTTCCTGGGATAGCTATGGTCTTTGCTATGCTATTTATTTGCAGTCTGATTCATCTGAAAAACGAAGTTTCAACTTTCAAGCATTTAATTTACAGTCCTACCATACCCTCGTTAGTATGACATCGGTTGCAAGACAAACCTCATTAGTAGACAACGATCCAAAATCCCATGAATCATTAGCAGTCGTACATGCAAGTCCGGATAAGAGATAATTCGTTTGTAGACCAAATTCGTTATAACGTCCCTTTCAGCTGTCCCACAGGTTTGAATTCTCATTACAAGAAAATGCGGATGGCCGAGGATAGCTCCATTGATATTTCATGGTGTCTTGTATCGGGGTCCGATGAAACATTGTCTGATAATGGGTTGTCTTGTACAGGGGTCTGGTGGAAAACACTGTCTAATAACAAGGAAACATCAGTTCTGATGTGGACACAATTTGGATGATGCAAAGCAGCAGAAAAATGTACTTGTTATCGGACAAAAAAAGTTGATACCCCCAGGGTTGTCTCCTAACAAGGGTAGACCTACGAAATAGTGGTTGCGACTTCGGCGATGATTGTTAGGAAAGGGTTTGCTCTCGACACTGGAGCTCACGCTATTCTGCCGCCTTGACTTTACACTTGACTGACTGACAGCTGCCACCCAGAGCACATGAAAAGTCCATCCAACCTTCCACTCGGAAAACCAGCAAGAAGGGACCACTCCCTGCTCAATACACAGTGTTTCGGGAAAATGAACCCTCATCAGTCGAGTTTGAGTAGGCTGAGGAAGATTGCGCCTGAAGAGCACCATTTATAATATTATAGTGCTCTCTAGGTCCAAACATCACCAGGGATACAAACTTACAGAGACGCTCCGTTTGCAGCGCGACCAACACCTCGTGAGCACCAGATAGCAGTGCGAGTCAGTGTCGCTCCTGGACGGTGAGAGCTGAGAGAGAGAGAGAGAGAGAGAGAGAGAGAGAGAGAGAGAGAGAGAGAGAGAGAGAGAGAGAGAGAGAGAGAGAGAGAGAGAGAGAGAGAGAGAGAGAGAGCGGGGGGAAAGAGAGAGAGAGAGAGAGAGAGAGAGAGAGAGAGAGAGAGAGAGAGAGAGGGAGAGAGAGAGAGGGAGAGAGAGAGAGAGAGAGAGAGAGAGAGAGAGAGAGAGAACGAGAGAGAACGAGAGAGAGAGAGAGAGAGAGAGAGAGAGAGAGAGAGAGAGAGAGAGAGAGAGAGAGAGAGAGAGAGAGGGAGGGAGGGAGGGAGAGAGAGAGAGAGAGAGAGAGAGAGAGAGAGAGAGAGAGAGAGAGAGAGAGAGAGACACACACACACACACACACACACACACAAACACACAGAGACAGACAGGCAGACAGAAGGAGAGAAGACAGAGATCCGGGATGTGACATCATCATGACATCGGCCGTTGCTGCGTATGTTGGATCCAAGGTAACGAAAAGATGACACATGGGCAATCTCCATGGTTCGAATCGCGAGCGGCTCTAGATCGTCGTTAGAGGTGTTGGGGCCAGAAACCATGACCTTGGTTTGGGTGGGGGGCACACGCACGCACACACACACACACACACACACACACACACACACACACACACACACACACACACACGCAGCCAACGCCATACTCAGCACGTGCGGGCCGCGCGAACAGCGTTACACTTGTGCCTCGCAATATCCTGTGGCCGACGAAAACTGCGCGCACAAGTGCCACAAATGAGGGGCTTCGCCACAGGCTCCATGCGGGACTGGACAATAGCGTCGACAGCGTCACGGCAGGTGACCCGCCATCCCTGTCGATCTTGGACGATGTCACCAAGCTGCTCCAGAGGAACGCCAACACACACACACACACACACACACAGACACACACACACACAGACACACACACACACACACATACACACATACACACATACTGTGTACCATGTATATGCCCGTCACAAGAAAAGCACGCAAAGTTGCGGAAGTCAGGCCTCGCTGGACCAACCAGAATGGAGCTGCTACGGGCCTGAGCACGCAGCTTTCCCCATGTTGCAGAAGGCAATGCAGTGCTGCAAGTGGCAGGCAATCCTACGTGAAAAATTGGCACATACACCTCCATATTAATAATTCCAACGAGAGAGCTCAGTTGAAAGCTCAGGGCCCTCACTATGCTTTTTTGCCTAGGTTATCATGCATTATGCGATAGCAATAAACAACAGTTTTATTCGGCTGAAATAAAGGATACCAATAGACCTCACTTGTACTTGGCTGAAATAAATTGTTCATCGTTGTTATTGCATTTAGTTTTTCATTTCGATATCACACGAATAAAGAGCGCTTGGGCTTGAAGGCTAGAGAGGGCTTGACCGCCCAGGAGCCCTCGCTATGCTTATTAATAATTGCCTAGGTCATCATGTGTGTTATTCGAACTGATAGAAACGTCTTTGCAATACAAAAACATGTGCATGACAATCAAAACTTTAGTTCATAAACGCACATCGATACATAACTCAAAACTCAAACTCTCAGACAGGTACATTCTACCAAGTAAAAGTAAAATATAATAATAGATTACGCTATGGTACTAGCTTATTTCATTTTTTCCAGCCCTGTTTCAACATGTGGCCAGCAGTCTTTGCCAGAATGGTACGGAACATCAACGGAATAGGGCCAGGCTGGTGCGTAACATGATGATGGCCCTACCGACCGCACACCAAACAAGTTCGAGCATGAGAGCATATATTTTCTCCTGCTGAATGGATGCCTGTGCAGCGGTCTCTAGCTGTCGACGCGTCTTGTCACGAAGGCGGTGAGTCTCCAAACGACGGGATATTTGCTCCGTCGTTTCTTGCTGTTGGCATAGCCTTTCGCAAGCACGGCGACTCTCGAGGCGGCGGGACCTCTCTTCTCCCTTCTTCTACTCTCTGTGTAGGCACTCCTGCCGACGCCGTCTGCTCAGAGCTTTAACACTGTCACCCCTGTCATTTTGCTCTTCCTCATAGTCCTCTTCTCAGCATTCTATTTATACAACAACTACGCCCATTAAAACACTGCAATCTACCTGATCCTTACATTCCCAGCCCATTAGTACCACACCCCTAAACTTTCGACCGATAGTACGACACTTTCTATGGTCTTTTGAAATCAAACCGCGACCATTACAATAATGTGATCTAAACCATAATGAGCGTTAGCAGGCAGCCCAGCGAGCTGGCCCGACCTGCACGCATGCGCGAGTCACGTGGTCGTGCGCCCTCCAAGATCCTGTACAATGTCTCTTGCATGTCATTGCCGTTTTCAACTTTCGAGCATGCAACTTGCGGAACATGCGTTCCCAAACAATTTCCTCTACAATTGTGCTCGCCCCGGTGTATCTTGCTAAGCTCAATGTTAAAAGTGCATTCTGCCGAATTCCTGTCCGCCCGGAGGATTGGTCCTTGTTGATCCGCTGGCAGGATCAATACTTTTATGAGAGTGCCCTGCCCTTCAGACTGTATTACACTCCAGTCCAGCTATATGGAACTCTGTCGCATCCGCCAGTGAATGGACTATGTGCTAGCAGTTCGCACTCCCACGCCTGTTGCATTACGGGGAATACCTCAACTAACGTTACTTCGTCAGTGCATGCTCTGGACTTGTGTTAGCTTGCCAGCAATTCGCTATTCTGCTCCGAGCGTTTACATACTTCGATGTTTCTCTGGCCCCAGCAAAAGTGGAGGGTCCAGCTCAAGTCCTGACGTTATTGGCATCATCCCATTACGGGGAGTACCTCGACTAACGTTTCTGTCTCGATGCATGCTCTGAACTTGTGTTAGCTCGCCAGCAACTCGCTACTTGGCGCCGCACGTTTACATACCTCGGTGTTTCTCTGGCGTCAGTAAAAGTGCTTCCTCAATGCATGCTCTGGACCTGTGTTAGCTCGCCAGCAACTCGCTACTCGGCGTTTTCTCTGGCGTCAGCAAAAGTGGAGAGTCCAGCCCACGTCCTGATGTTTATCGACGTCATCCCGGACACCCGCCGCGCTAACATCAGTATGCCTATGGACGAACTTGCCAAGCTTCGTGATCTCCTTCGGGCCACAATTCACACAGCTTCAACTACCCAATGTCAACTCGAGTCTCTTCTGGGAAAGCTCTCGTTTGCTACAAGAGTGATAGCCCCTGGACGCAAATTGCAGATTGTGGTCACTTGCCAACTGGTACCGACAGCCGTATTACCTGATCAAGCTCTCCAAAGAGTGCCTCAAAGATCTTTGCTGATGGCCTGAGCTCCTAGATTAGCGGAACGGCCGGTCCTTCTTCCTACACCCTAAGTGGACGCCGTCCCCCGACTTGCTGCTATTCACTGATGCAAGTGGTGCACTTGGCCAGTGCTCGTACAATTGCGACCGGGGATGGGGCGATGGACAGTCAATCAAGCAGAGCAGCAATCGCAAAGGGTTGTTTGCAATTGTGGCAGCCCGCAGCACCTGGGAAAACTAGCGGCATCAGCTGCGAATGCCAATCGATGGGCATTTACAGCAACTGCGAGGATATTGCTCATAAGTTGTGGCTTTGGCCTGGCGTTGTACACCGGCCACTCGTTTCGAATCAGCTGCCGGACTCGATATTCAGAGAGGCGGGAAGGTGGAAAGCGATGTCTGCCCGAGTAACATTCGGACACCACCTGCAGCCAAAGTATGGGTGGCTGCGGCAATGGCCTCAGCCCATGATATCAAGTTCTGACAGTCTTTACCTAGCTTGCACCGTTTACAAATTGCACGGGTAGCTGCACTTTGTGATCCGCTCCGGGAGTGCCGATTTATGGAATATATGCTCTCAACTGGTTATGCATACCAATGTATTTAGCATTTGGCGGCTCTACTCAAAGCCATTGGCGGCTCTACTCAGAGTCATTGGCGGCTCCATGCGGAGTCATTGGCGGCTCCATGCGGAGTCATTGGCGGCTCCAAGCGGAGTCATTGGCGGCTCCATGCGGAGTCATTGGCGGCTCCATGCGGAGTCATTGGCGGCTCCATGCGGAGTCAATTTGCGGCTCCATGCGAGGTCATTCGGCGGCTCCATGCGGGGTCATTCGGCGGCTCCATGCGAAGTCATTCGGTGGCTCCATGCTGAGTCATTTGACGGCTCCAAGCGGAGTCATTTGCCGGCTCAGCTGCGAGCCATCTAGTGGCTCCAAGCAGAGCCATCATACCTGTTGCTCGAATCGGCACTCCCAGCTTAATCCAAAACTCGGTTGCTCTGTTGTGAGGTGGGGGGATGCTAACCTAGGAATGGGTTTGCTCCCCACACTGGAGCTCGCGCTATTCCGTCGACTTGACACTTACCGGACTCACGACTGCCATCCAGAGTCGCCACCACTATTTCTAAACCATACGGCTAATTATTTTAGTTAGCTATCCACTTACCGGTACAGTAAAACCTGTGACTACCGACCACCCCTTGGTGCCAGCAAAAGCGGTCTTTAGTAGCAGGTGGTCTTTAGTTAGAGGTTTGCACCGCGTGACCATAATATGTGGATCCCATTATATGATATGTATGTCAAAATGCAGCAAATACAATTCCCCAGGACTTGCGCAATGTCATTCTTATTTCAGGTCAAACAACACTTGGAGAGAAAGACGGAGAGATGGAGAGAGAGACAGAGAGAAGATTAATTTTTTGCAGACTTCAAATTCAGCTGACGGCAGGAGTCAAACGTTCCCTGGGGAAGTTTCGTTTTGCGCTGGGCTTCAAATTTGTTCATGCGATCAATCGTACCGACTGTCCTTGTTGTGACTTATCGGTTGCTTGAACGCGATCCTTCAGCATCAGGACCTTGTGGTGCTGCTTTGTTTTTGGATACCTTGATGCCATCGTCGATCCGTCTGTATGACTGGGGTGACAGAGCCGCCCAGTCTTCGTTTCTCCTCCGAGTAGTAACATCGATCAGAGTGCGCTTTCGATGCGCTCTCCAAGACGTTTCCTATCATGTTTTTTCTTGACAGCGCTTGAAATTTTGACAGGTGTAGTGCAGTCCACACCTACTCCACAGCCAAAATTACCTGCGTTCATTTGTTCAGCTGTAGTATCGAAATATTCCTTTCAGGACCATGGAAAATCAGTAAAATTTCAGGAAGGAGCTTCGAGCAACATTTGATTTCCTACATCGCGGTCGCTAGTTACGGGTCAAAAATTGTCTTTGGGACAGGAAAAAGCGGTCGCTGGTCGCATTCAGCAGGTAGTCGCTAGTCACAGTGCATTTTGAATGTGAGACCGTCCATGCCTGGCCAAGTGGTCGGTAGTACCAGGCTGGTCGCTAGTCACGGTGGTCTTTAGTTACAGGTTTTACTGTATATCCCTTACCGAAATTGTATTCTTGAACGCAATATTCTTCTTTCTTTTTCTTCTACTCCGTTCCATCAGCACTCGGCCGATGGCAGGGGATTGGCACCCACTGGGCTAGCATGCAGCAGCCAAAGCTGGGGCCTTTTCTTACTCCGTCAAACCCACTTCTTAAAACGAAACTGACGTGCATATTCACATTGCATGTTGTGAATGTCCCCATATTTGCCCCGACATCTTAGCTCGTACAGCGCTCCAGATGCATCTATGCTACGGTGCGCACCGCATACTCGAATTACGGTACGGGACACATACGGGATACTGCACCAACCATGGCATGCCACGTGAACCACCCTACCAGGCACCGAGACACGCACCGAATTATAGCGGTGTGGATACTGGCTAGCACCAGATGCTACTAAAGTACAACTGAATAGCGTCTTTTGCATAGCTACGGGAATAAACTCATATCCCAAGCATTGCAGCTCTGCTAATAGAATAATTCAGGTTACTCCCACTCCATTTCTCTAGTGCTTATTTTCTGAAAAATTATTATCTCTGGCACCAGAATGCTGCCACCCAGAGTACATTAACCAGAGTGTGCAGCCCAAGGAGAATCATCCCACGGCAAAGTTTATTGTTTAGGGCATAGACTCGCAGTAACAGGCTCACTTTTGCTGCATCTCACACCGCTTCACACGGTCATCTACTCTAGCACCATGGAAATTTCTGTTGCACATTGCTGCTTGTTTAACAAAAACGTAGAAAACACACCGAATTTCCAGGAATTACCATGGTGATACGGTACTTTAGCTTGAACCTATTGTATGACGGGTTTTCTATGATTCATAATGACCCAGGGAATAACTAACAGTTAGCGACGCAATTCTTCTGAGGTGTAAAGTGACTTCAGGAATACATGTATGTTGCAGAAAACTGCGATGCATGCTGACTATTTACTGTGCCCTATTGTGCACCATATACCTGGTGGGTTACTCAGGGATACAGTAGATGCACACAAGTACCGTGCATCACGGCACAGGCTAGGTTCGCAACTAGCTGCTACAGTGTACTTGTGGTACGAACTTGCACTCTACTCAACTCTGCATACGCAAAGAGTGCTGGTGCCGAAATGAACCAGAAGGGTGCTGAGTGGGACGCAACAACACTGACTCTGTATACCCATGTACACAGATATGGTAGGGTATTCAGTACCTGCTCTAAGATTTCACACAAACCGGGTACACGTCTACCTGGCACAACTCCTGCAACACTGGGCCAGAGCCAGATGCGTTCAAGTGCGGCTACTGTGTGTCAGGGAGTCGTAAATTTACTTTCGACTTCCTGATGTACATGATTGTACATGTACATGACCCTTGTATGAACGTACTCGCACTGGGCACTCTGGCCGCACGCATCTGCACGCGTATGCAGCCTGTCAGTGGCGGTATACCCTCGAAGTATAAAAAAAGTATAGTACTCGACAGGACTTCCGACCGGGTCGCAGGTAACCCAGTGTTCTTTTTCCAAAAGGTCCAAGTACTCACAAACAGGGCCACTGACCCGGCCCTGGAGCAGACACTGGTAATCTAGGTCCAAGTTTGCTCGATTTCGTTCTGACGCTTCATGTGCTTTCATAGCCAAGGACAGGTTTCTCACTTTCTTCGCAAGCTCTTTTAGTCTTGAGAGTTGACAACTGCTTATGGTTGTGTTGGCTGAAACATGTCAGCTAATCTGACAACAGTCCAACCCCATTTTACTTGTAAGTAGTCAGCGAGTGGCTTTGATGGGGCCATACTAGAGGGAAAGTTACGCGGCATATTTGTGCTTCCTTTTTGAAAACACGTTCTCGCTCGAAGGGTTTCTAAACTTTATCCCTGCGCTCATTGATGGAGTTCATCGATGGAGTTGCCAGCAGCACCCTACAGAAGAACAATGTTGTCAAGTGTTTTATGAAAATTGTCAAACATTTTCAAATTGCTATAAGTTTGGTTAGGGCCGGGTTCCACTGCGGCTCCGCAGCTCCGCTGCTCCACAGTACAGTCAGTATCGCCTATAGCGTTGGTGTTTGATTTTGAGCATTTTATCACTATAAGCGATATATCACTATGACCGATACTGCATGAAATGTATGCGAGTGGGGTGTCAAACGACTCAGGGTGCCGTGCACATACGCACTGCATAGCTGGCTACAGCTCATGTCACACAACATCAGCATTTCCTCACGATGGAGGCATATTTGGCAACTTGTACAAGCAGAACTCACCAAACAACACTGGATACCGTAATGTCGCGTGCATTAGCCGGGGCTTATATGCCTATAAGCCGGTGATGGAGTCAGGCTTGTACACAAGACAGGCTTATACACGAGACAGGCTTATATGACAAGCACCACTCAATGACCAGGCTTGTATGCGCAAACTGCTGACTTTTGGACGTCAAAACCAACATTTTCCAACGGGATTTTTTTTCTTTTTTTTCGCAAGTGTACGGTACCATGCAAACATGAACATGTAAAAGGCGCGCTCACCAGTCTTGCGTAGTAGCCCGGCTTACGCACGCGACACGTGGCGCGTCTCGTGTACTGGCCCGGCTTATGCATGCGACAGGCTTGTACGCGAAAAGCTGTTGCAGATTTCATGCTTCTACACGAGACAGGCTTATGCACAAATCCGGCTTATGCACAAATCCGGCTTATGCACGCGACATTACGGTAAGTTAGTTCTTCACGAAGAAGTAACACCCTGTTCTCCTCTGACACCACTTGATTTTACAACAATCACTATAATCGATGCAAAAATAATGTAATAAAGGTCTTTTGAAATATGAATTTGATCACTATAGGCGATATATTACTATAGACGATTATTGCTATACGCGATAACTGTGTATACTTAGTTATGGCAAATGAAAATGAATTTGAGAAATTGATCACTATATCCGGTATATTACTATAGCCGCCAACCTTATAGGCGATACGTACTGTACTTGGCTGCATGCAGCAGAGCGGCGCGGTTCCAGTGACACTCGCCATTCGCGGTACCGCGATCGTGCTCAACGTTTTTGATGACATTTAGCCCACCTGCGCGCGCGTGAAATCCCAAAAAAATCCTCGTGTTCTGCCGGGCCTGTGCAACGAATTAAAACTCCCCCGTATAAAACAATTAATTAAGTGCGGGAAACAATGCAAGCCGTGACCGCGGCTTGCATTTTTTGTATCAAGCAGCGAAGCGAAAGCTGGTGATGAGCCGCGGCCTCGCTGGACCAGCTCGTAATGATGACGTTTCATGCCGTGGATGTGCGGCGGAGCGGCAGTGGAACCCAGCCCTTAGGCAAAGGAAATTTGTCATGAATTTGTTTATGCTGCATAGATGGAGAGCTGCACACTCTGGCTTATGGACTCTACAGTGTAGTCGTACTGCTAGTGTACTGGCATTAGACTATCACATGCAGTATACTGTCTGGCAAGAGGACTCAGGAGGGAATAATGGGACTGACAGAAGACACGAAAAACGAGAACATAATTATGGCGAGAAAGTAATTACTGGCTAAGAATTGCCCTAAGACTTACCGCTTCTCAGTGCTCCATACCAGGAAGTAGTACAATACCTACTCCCTGCTCCATACGAGTGTTTTCTCCTCATTCTCTGCATCCTTTACCCCAGGAGTCTCGTCCATTTAGCGGCTCAAATGCTTGAGCTCCGGATAGCGGAAAATAGCTCGTTGTCCATTAGCGGCTCTAATAGTACCTGGTCTGAAGTGTCGCAGTCTAGCAACTATGATTTTTTCCAGGAGGGTACGGGTTGCAAACCCAAAGAGACCCTAAGCTTCGTCTATCAAACAAAACAATTGCCCTAAAAAAATGGAAGAGGAAAAGAGTGAGCGAGCTGGTCTGAGCGCGCTACTTTTCAAAAAACAGAAGCTGAAAGCCATCAAAGTCAAAGCATTCTGGCTTGCGCATTTGTGCAGGTCACGAGCGCTAGCGCGCTAGTACATAGTCGCAGCAAACGCTCGCAGGCCAGAGTTGGCGCTATTTGTGCTGTTTGCCGCACGCGGCAGCTGGATGGATCACGTGATCCAAGCTGACAAATAAGGTCCGATGGTTCAGCTACATTGAGCCACAAGCGACCATGATGACTGATGAGTCTGATGACGTGACGATGCACCATAACATCTGTCCACGTAGATCTACGTACAGCGTACTAATGAGAACGAAAGGAATCTGATTGTTTGTTTGCATTCTGTTCTGTCAGTGCTGACTCGCTGTGTAGCTTTTTGTTTTGAGACAGCTATGAAGTATGATGAGGAATGACCTCTGCTGAGGCTCTAGCTCTGGCACTGTCCTTCGTGCAAAATCGTGGTCCTTGGCTTGGGTCGAAGTGTAGACAGTCTGTCTAAACGTAGATAAATTTTACAAGACTGTCTCGGCTGAATGAAGGTCATGCCATCTTTTTTTTTAAATTTTGATATTCAAGTAATAGTCGGTGAAGAAAGCGACGCCAACTGAGTCCTGAGTCCTAAGGATCCTATCCTCCTTCTATCTACTGTAGTACTGAGTTAGTTGTAGATGATATTCTACCAACACCGTTGTCGGTGGGTATTTTTTATTTAGAAAAATTAATGTTGATGTTTGGGTAAGCCTTGGTAAACTTGCATCCTAGGTGAGTGGCTTTTAAAGTCGGTTGGACTTATGTCGTGCTGTCATAACCGGGACGTTCACCTAGGTTTGGCTGGCGGGCTTAGCAAGGTCGCTCTCCTCAGACTGCGCTCCCTGCAGCCACGCCGCGGCTTGTTCCAGGATGCCTTCTTGAAGCGGATTGCACGCGAAAAGAACACGAGCCTTTCTCTAGTGGCTAGGTTCAAGAAGCCTGCGGTGTACATCACGGATGGGCTGTTTCTAGTGGGCCGTTCCGTGGTGCGCTTGAGACCTGGAATATCCAATGAAATCCTTTGCCACATTCCCCGTAGCATATCGCTGAACCGGAGCCCGCCAACTTTTCTCATCCAGCAGAAGCCATGCTGGAACACGTCACAAGGCTGGCATCCAATGCTGTACGGACTGATGAAGCTGTGCGGCAAGCTGGCCAGGGTAGACTTGATCACGGGCTCGTACCAATGCGTCACGCTGCCGCGGTCGGTGCGTTTTGCCTCGCTGACCTGGGCAACGTATGAGAGCATCGTGGCTGCGTCGTGTAACAGCGACGGCCCTGCCAGTGCGCTGGGCCTGGCCGTGTTCAATGTGGAACCGTTCAGGCTGGTGTGTACGCTGCAGCTTTGCCGCTCGGGGGCACTGCAGGGTCAGCGTCTCCACAAAGCTACGGTGGACAATGACCTATTAATCGCCGAGTTTAAGGAGCGCAAGCGCGCTAAGGCAACGCTGAAACTATTCGACTTCAGAGAGGTGGTGCGGAGATTCACAGACGAGAAATTCAAGTGGCTGCTGCAGCACTCCGCTGTCGATGTGTTCTGGGAGAGCATTCTGCGGGAGGACGGGCTGCCGTTCACGACAACAATAGACTGTAGTGGTGAGCGCATGATCGCGCCGCTTTTGACTCTAAGCGGAGTGGAATTAGACTCGCTGGAGATTGGGGACACGAAACCGTTTCCCTTGCTGATCAAGCGTCGGCTAGACAACAGGGCACCGTCAAAGCAGTGTGCAGCGCTCCACTCCATGCTCTCCGGCAGGATAGCAGAGTACGGTGAAGGCACGGGGCCGTTCGTCTGTGACGATACGTTTGCGGAGGAGAACGCCACGCTGGTTGGCATGTGCCCACTGCTGCTGCACCAGTCGAGCGATTGCGTGTCGATGCTGCGGTACTCGTCCACACCGGGCGGTGTTGACCTGCGCGTCACACCATGCTATGATATACACGTCGACGACAGCGTGGGCGCCGGCGAGCACCGGCCGGCCAATGTCAGCGACGACGTCTACACGAGATCCGGTCGCCTGGTCAAGCGTTTGGTGAGCCTCAACGAGTTTGAGGAGAGCTTGGTGAACAGCCTATACTGCGATCCGGATCTAGGCTTTCTGGTCATCACGCTAGCGTCCAGGCAGTCGCCAGGCACCGGGAGCGTTTGCTTCTATGATCTGCACACTGGCGTGCTGCTGAAGAAGCTTGCGCTGGAGAATTGGAAAGAAGGTGGCCATCACAAAGCCAAGCTCTTCAAAGATACTCTGGTGCACGTGCACTCCAGTGGCTCTTTAACGCAGACCGATGTCTACCTGCTGGCCAAGCCGGCGCTAGATCTTTGAGCCTGGCACGGCAATGCCTGCCGGCTGCTGTCGTGTGGTGGCATCACTTCACACAGAGCTTCGGCAAGTGTGGCCGCTATTGCCGGCGTCTGGAATGCCATGGGCTCTGTCCTGCCGTCGTTTTCATCCAAACATGTGCTTGCAACGCGTCACTGAATGTGGCCGTGGAGGCCCACACATGTTCTCGGAGGACGTGGATCTCGATACGGCCCGTCGGCGGTTTCCTGCCGTTCGTCTGGTCTCCTGGATGCGCTCGACAGCTTGAACAACACTACCCGGTAACCCCGCAAAGGTTACGGATCAGTGTCGGCTCTTCTCGCGTTTCTTCTCGGAGATATCGGCGCACAGGAGTAACGATGATTCCGAGACCTTTGGTCGGAGGAGTTACTTTTGCCCCGCCCCCAATTCCATCCAATATGTCACCGCCCCCGCTGTGCAGCATCTGATGGTACTGTGGTATTCAGTAAAAAAAAAAAAAAAAAATGCTGCAGTGCGTCGTGGTGATGTGGCAGTGTTATGCACCTCGCAGGTATTGTTCCTCACCAATCCCCCAGTCCACAGCGCTACAAGCAATCCGCACTAAACGATGGCGCTGATTCCCTGATGCCTTTCCTCTGTGCAGGTCGACCGCACTATTGTTTTTAAGATTAACATCATTATTACTTCTGCATGTGCATTACATACTATGATCATGCTGGCTCCATCCCTTATCTGGCTCTTTAACGCAGACCGATGTCTACCTGCTGGCCAAGCCAGCGCTAGATCTTTGAGCCTGGCACGGCAATGCCTGCCGGCTGCTGTCGTGTGGTGGCATCACTTCACACAGAGCTTCGGCAAGTGTGGCCGCTATTGCCGGCGTCTGGAATGCCATGGGCTCTGTCCTGCCGTCGTTTTCATCAAAACATGTGCTTGCAACGCGTCACTGAATGTGGCCGTGGAGGCCCACACATGTTCTCGGAGGACGTGGATCTCGATACGGTCCGTCGGCGGTTTCCTGCCGTTCGTCTGGTCTCCTGGATGCGCTCGGCAGCTTGAACAACACTACCCGGTAACCTCGCAAAGGTTACGGATCAGTGTCGGCTCTTCTCGCGTTTCTTCTCGGAGATATCGGCGCACAGGAGTAACGATGATTCCGAGACCTTTGGTCGGAGGAGTTACTTTTGCCCCGCCCCCACTTCCATCCAATATGCCACCGCCCGCTGTGCAGCATCTGATGGTACTGTGGTATTCAGTAAAAAAAAAAAAAAAAAAAAAATGCTGCAGTGCGTCGTGGTGATGTGGCAGTGTTATGCACCTCGCAGGTATTGTTCCTCACCAATCCCCCAGTCCACAGCGCGGCAAGCAATCCGCACTAAACGATGGCGCTGATTCCCTGATGCCTTTCCTCTGTGCAGGTCGACCGCACTATTGTTTTTAAGATTAACATCATTATTACTTCTGCATATGCATTACATACTATGATCATGCTGGCTCCATCCCTTATCTCCTAAGCTACCACCCCCCCCCCCCCCCCCCCCCCCGGTGCGTCTGCCCAGTGTTGACTCCGAGACCCATGGTCGGACGAGCTGCCCAGGCCTCACCACCACTGCCGTTTCCGTGCTGCCTTCTCGATACATACGTATGTACACTGCATATCATGTGCACATTCACATGTCTGAAGGTTTGTGGTTTTTCAATAAAAAAATTAAAAAAAGCGTGGCACAGTGCCATGTGTCATCGGTAGTTCGTCCCGGTATCGGGCTGACCTGGTAGTCCCAGCTGTGACTGAAGTGCCGTGTTGGGTGGAGCGTCCTCTTGTCTAAAGGCCTCGCCGTAAGTCGCCCAGCCACCCACGCAGGAACTGGATGGTTGTGAGATTGAGAGAATCCAAATGCCGAGAGCTTGAAAAAGCCCCGTGGTCTATTCGTACGTAGTCTTTGCGCTGGTTTGGACTAGTATTCGGGATTGTGGGACGCCCTCTCCGGCTCCACGCTCCCCAAGAATGCCTCCGTAAGCGGGCTTAATAACCTACAAGTAGCTGCCCGCGACTGGATTGTATACGCATGTGCTCACTGGGTGCTTTCCTCATCTACTGCTCAGTCTTTTCTATGCTATTCTCTCCTGTAACAGAAGTGACCTGCCATACACTTTTCGTGGACTTTTAATAGTAGGCTATTAATAGACCTATTTGCAGCTAGAGTGACTAGTGCATGTTTCACTTCCGTTTCTTTGAACATGTACGTTTGAGTTTCCCTGCAACCAGTGGCGGAATCTACCCGACCCGGTCTCAGTCTGCACTCTCAGTAGAAGCCAGCTCGACGAACATGTTTGAGTTTCTCTGAATTGTGAGCAAGTGGCTGACCACTGCTCTCAGCAGCTGTATTACTGCATTGCACGCAGCACGGTACTCACCGGCGCGGTTAGAGCCCTGCTTTTTTTCCTTTTTCTTTTTTTGATGACACGACCACCCGTTTTTTTTTTTTTCTGCGTGAGAAAGAACACAAAACGTAAGAAAAAGGCCTAATCCTGCCCGGCCAGTTATGTGGACTTACGGGGGTCGCCATGACAAATTAGAGCCCTGGCTTGAATACTGTTGTGTCCTGGACGCAAAGAGACAATGAAAACAATGCCCTGTCTTGAATAGCTACCCGGGGGCTTTTAATCTAGTGGATGTGCGCTTGATGCTATTGTTCTTGTCCATGCTGTACACAGTCTATGTGCTGTACGCAGTCTATGTGCTGTACGCAGTCGTGTGCAGTACACAGTCTATATGCTGTACACAGTCTACCGTATTTCCTCGATTAATGGACCATGCTCGAATAATAGACCATGCTCAAATAGTAGACCCTCCTAGAGGCCTCACGGAAAAATAGTAGACCATGC
This sequence comes from Sycon ciliatum, assembly GCF_964019385.1. Classification (NCBI taxonomy): domain Eukaryota; kingdom Metazoa; phylum Porifera; class Calcarea; order Leucosolenida; family Sycettidae; genus Sycon; species Sycon ciliatum. The sequence continues at coordinate 4,948,775 of NC_088643.1, forward strand.
CCGAATAAGAGACCCGGTCTCTTATCTGAGTTCATCGCCTTGCGCATGCGCACTAAGAAAGCACGTGGTGGATCAAAAAAGGACGCGATTTTAGGTTGCGCAACTACAATTTTTGTAGTGGCTAGTGCTTTCTTTCATTATTTGAGCACGGTCCACTAAACTTTCATCCGCACATCGCTGGAAATGGTGGATTTTTAACACGTCATAATATAGAAGAACTTAGAAGTTGCGACTTCGGCGGTAATAGTCATGAAGTTGATTGTTCCAACTAGGAACACACGCTTCTAGAATATTATAGAAGTTCTATAATATTATGACGTGTTAAAAATCCACCATTTCCAGCGATGTGCCGATGAAAATATAGTGGACCGTGCTCAAATAATGGACCATGCCCAAATAAGAGACCGGGGGTTAGGGTCCAGCGGATAATGCTCCGAAAATGTTCGTATAATGCTAACCATAATGCTCCAAAAATTGCCTTATAATGCTGATTATAATGCTTCAGCAGGGGTCTTGGTCTGGGACAAAAATGGAAGAAAGTCTGCACATTGTCAAACTTCCAGGAAATTATGGATATCGTCGAGTTGCCACCTTGTCTCTCACGAGCTCCACCACTTCTTGGCACTATAAGACATGATCGCTTCTCCATTGATTGCTCTCCATTCCAACTTTGATGCAGGGTTGTGGCAGAATAGACGGTGTATCAAATCTTTCCCCTAATTATCATGTAGTGAGAGATGAAACCATTATTGCAGGTAGTCATTCATTGTTGGGATGAAGTTTATCTTTGCAAATAGTATTCCTGCCTGCATACAAGCTGCCACTGCGTCCACTCTGTGAATAATGTCTTCATCTGAAACACCAGACGTGAGGCCAGCTCCTGAGATCCGGTCTCAGATGGAGAGCCCTCCCATTTGCGGAAATCCTGAAAACACGTGGTCAGAAGTTATTTTGCCACTGTACATCCTTTGCTTGTGCTCTCATCTTCTCCTGAGTTGAGATGGTGTGTAGACGTATGGCTTGCCACAATACTCTTCCTTTCTGATAGCACTTGACTGTAGGCCTGGTATTACAACCGTCCACAACTAACTGGACGTGCTTCATCAGGAAAGTAAGACAGGCGTTGCTGAGCAATCGACTTGGTACTGAGTCCATGAGAAATTCTAGTTCTTTTCGAGCCTCCTGAGCTGGACTCGGCAAAGGCAGTTCTTTTGGAACGAGCTCTTTCTGTTTATAGCCACTCCTTCATCCTGGTCCAAATTTAGCAATGCATCAGTGTCTACTTCAGTATCGCTAGAGATGCTATCGCCAGAGCCTCTGGCACAACTAGAAAACTCTTCTTCGTCTGTTTGATATTCACTTCGCGTATGTCTCCTCCATAGCTCTCCATTATTCTAAAAGTAAAAGAAACCTCGTAAATATTTTCTCCGGATTTGTGTCACTTGAACTGCCTTGGCGCGGCCTCGGTTGGGCATGCTTCACAAATGGCTTGTACTGTATACATTTACCTGACCACATCGCTACGATCATAACGTTTTTATGTAGCAATAGTTATGTAGCGTTAGTGCTAAAGGTGTTACGTGTCTACACAATCACAAAGTCATGCGCCGGTACAATGCATAGTGCTCAAACGCCCGCAATGGGCGGAGCGTAGTACGCAAGAGGTGCACAAAAGGAGTAAAATAGGGCTGTTTCGTTGTTATTCAGAGTTTCATGACAAAAACCAATCATCAGACATCATCTCATAATCATGATTGTTGCCAAAAACCTGGGATTTCCAGATATTATCCACTATGAAACTCGTTATGCCGCTCAAACCTCACATAATAAAGGTTCCTTTTGAGTTTTTACATTGTTTTCGCATCGTCTCCACCGCTTGGCATTGTTTAATAAAGTAATCCAATGTCAGTTCAGCTCGTCCTCCTTATTGCCATATAACAATGGAAACATAAAAGCTATAAAAACCCTGCAATCGCCACGCAAAGTGGTCATTGGCTACCCCAGCCATGTATTGCTTGGAATAAAATAAAATAATAATAATAATAAAGTACTGTACATGTATGTATGTGCATGCTGGGGAAATGGGGGGGGGGGGGAGAAAGTGCACAATTTTGTTTTGAAAAAATTGCAGACAATTGACTGGTTCCTTACAGGACAGTTCGTGAATAGATATCTTACCCTGAAAGGAGCTCCCGGATGGTTTTCTTCAGTTTTGACCAACGTAACGATGCAGCTAAAGTCAATTGTTTCCTTCTGCAAGTAGAGCAGGCATTATAGGAAGGCCCCATTGTTCACACAGACACCCCCCCCCCCCCCCCCCACACACACACACACATACTCATACTCCTGCCTAGCGCTGAAGCGATGATTGCGAACAAGCTATGTTAGACATAGCAACTTGTGCTGGGATTACACCATTCAACAGCTTGCAAGGCTGATGAATTGACCGCCACTAATTTTAGCCTGGTCTACACCACATGGCTTGTTGAAGTGGCTTTTTCTGGCCAATGAATCCCTTTTTTTAAATTTGTTCTTCTTTTTTTTACACACACACCTCAAGCAGTAGAGTATGGTATCATCTGGAAATGCCTCTGAACGCATCGCTATTCACATCTTTCTAAACTGCAAGTGCATGAAGCTGTGCCGGTGATCCGGTGTATACAGCTCCGTTCTTCTCATAGAATTGCTTCACTAAAGATAGTGATGCTACGCTACTGAAAACCTTGGAAATCGGACACATTGTGTATAGTACAAGACTGTGCAATAACTACCGTATTTTCCGGAGCATAAGCCGCGCTAGAGTATAAGCCGCACTGGAGTATAAGTGCCGTGGACGCAGCAGGACAATGGTTGAAGGATTGGCATCTCCTCGTCAACACCACGAAAACCGTCGTCCTTTCCTTCCAGCCCCAACACACCCTCCACATCACGCTCCACTCGACTCGGCTGCAGTAGGTCCACTAACATAGGCACCTTGGTGTTACACTCCAAGACGATATGCGATGGACCCAACACATCATAGAAACCACCAACAAAGCCAAAAAAACTACTACACCAACTCCACAAGACACGTGGCACAATGAACGCTTCCAGCCTATTGTTAATATACACGACCTACATCCGACCCGTTCTCGAATATGGCAGCCTTGCCCTCTCCAACACCACTCAGCAACAGCGGGACACACTGGAGAGAATTCAACGCCGTGCTATACGCATCTGCCTTCGGATTCCCCTCTTTGCACCAGTTCACCACAGTTCCCTCCACCATCATGCAAAGCTCCCCACCCTTAGCTCACGACTCCTTGTTAAACAAGTCCTACTAGCATGGGACATCCACCACCAAACCTCCCCACCACACCTGCAACAACCACATCTTGCACCACAACGTCAACACCAACCATACACCCTTCGACAGACAAGGACCTAATCCATCGGACACGCACACACAAACAGGCACCGAGATTCCCCCATCAACAGTGCCCTCACCCTCTACAACTCACTCCCTATCGACATCACAACCCAACCTCGTAGAAATTCTTTCCCAAACAATGCACCCAGTCTTCTTTTGAGCAGTACCTGTTCCTGCCCCGGGCATCCCCCTGGTTTCTGATATCTCGAACGTGTACTTAAGGGGGCACATCACCCAAAAATTTCGCATTCAATTGACCGCAACTTTGGTGTTTCTCAGTGGATTTGAGTGAAATTTTGACCACACACTCCTGCCACTATGCTGGTCCTCAGGACATGATTTACAAGTTCTTGCGCCTCACTGACAGGCTTTCCAGGCCGGAAAAACTCAAATTTCCGGCATAGTGCCACGGTGTGCGAGCCACCCAGGAGCCAAACAAATGCATTTACATTTTTTTCACATTTTCGTGCCCATTCTGTCCGTGCGCGGGACCCAAACCTAAAACAAGTCCAGAAGCAGCCATGGGTGGTGGGGTAGGGCCCCTCTACGTGGCCCTGGAATCTGTCACAACGGAACGAGTGGGCGTTCTCTCGCGGACTCCCACAGGCCCAAGTCAATTTTTGAATTTTTTTTAGGTTTAGCACGTGCTACGAGGTCGTACCTTTGATACAACATCCAGTGCTGGGACCTCCACAGCAAGCCATTTCCACAGCGCTGCACACCAAATCCAGGATGCCCTCAGAAACCGGCAAAGACTGCCACTCACGTTTCACTACTGCCTAGTACTGAATCCTACCTGACTTCTTGACACGACTCAAACTTGCCAAAGTCACTAAATCAACGTCAACTACATGTACAATAATCAAGCAACATATCTGCAACGTCACGAGGGTGCTGGCAAAAGTACTGCTGCACGGCGGCGGACTTCGCCCGCCGCCGTGCAGCCCAATACGTGGTTTTTTAACGTGATTTTTTGGACTTTTTTGGACTCGGGGCAAAATTCTGCACACTTTCGCGTGTTTCCATAATACGACAAGTTGCGCACGGTCTGCTCACATTCAAATACAGTGCTGCCAACAAATGACAGCATCCAACAAAAAAATCTTTCCTTGCAAGGGCACATTTTCGGCCATAACTCTTGAACGGCTGGTCAGATAGGGACACAGTTTTCAGAGAATTTGCAGCTATTCATGCTCTTTCAACTGACGTAGCACTCAATATGAATTTACAAATTCGATTTTTCAGCGAATTTTGGGTGATGTGCCCCCGCTTGTTTTTCATGATCCATTGCTTCTTGCCTCCCCGGTTAATTTCCATCTAGCTGTTTCTGGCTAGTACCAGTTCTATCGCACTTATCAATCATCCTTATTGGCGTCACGCCATCGTGGAATAAAAGAATAATAGAATAATAAGCCGCACTGGAGGATAAGCCGCACTGGAGGATAAGCCACACTGGAGTATAAGCCACACTGGAATATAAGCCGCACTGGAGTATAAGCTGCACTGGAGGATAAGCCGCACTGGGGGATAAGCCGCACTGGAGCATAATCTATAAGCCGTACTGGAGGATAAGCCACAGCCCCCATTTTTTCCCACGAAATACAGACATACACCCTATTTATCACCGTTAATTTGATCATCGGAGTATATGTATATCATTAAGTTGCACCCCATTTTGGGGTGGATTTTGAGTGTTCAAAATGCGGCTTATGCTCCGAAAAAGACGGTAAGCTTCGACTGGCATAGTCCTTCTTATACAGTAAAACCTGCGACTAACGACCACCCCTTGGGGTCAGAGAAAGCGGTCTTTAGTTGCAGGTGGTCCTTAGCTAGAGGTCTACACTGCATAACCATAATAATTATAACCGTCCGTGCCTGGCGAAGTGGCCTGTAGTACCAGGATGGTCGCTAGTCACGGTGGTCTTTAGCTACAGGTTTTACTGTAGTATACTAACAGGTGCCGGTCGCAATGGGCTTGTATGGCCCAATCACGTGACTGTACACTCATGATGCGACCAAAAGACTCTGAGATAATTAATTATGAATTATTGTTTTCACATGTGTCTCTCTCTCTCTCTCTCTCTCTCTCTCTCTCTCTCTCTCTCTCTCTCTCTCTCTCTCTCTCTCTCTCAATGGGCTTCTATGGCCCACTCACGTTACTGTACACTTATGATGCGACCAAAAGACTCTGAGATAATTAATTATTGTTTTCACATCTCTCTCTCTCTCTCTCTCTCTCTCTCTCTCTCTCTCTCTCTCTCTCTCTCTCTCTCTCTCTCTCTCTCTCTCTCTTCTGGGACTGACCTGTATGCTACGTAGACAACCACTACTAGGAGAATGGTGACGACATCCCACTTGCTTGGAGAGAGCACTAACTGTAGCAACAGACTCAGTGGACTCTCGCTCGCAGAACCTACGGTTGCGTCGCGGTCGATGTTTTCAGCCATGGCTCGACAATGATTATTTCGGAGCCAGGTCAAGGTACTCTGGTACACCCACTATACTACAAGTACAAGTACAACGTAGCCAGTGCGACTCCTTGAGCTGCCGTCACTTGCACGTAGTCTACATCCTCTATAACAAGCACGTAGTCTACGTGCTGGAGTGGAGCATTCACACGACCAACCGCTATGCTAAAATATAACACCACCAGTGCTATTACTATGTATTAGCCGCGGCAGACTCCGAAAATCAGATTTTCTTTTATCCTAGTCTGCGTACATGATTGTAGCCGCGCGGCTTGCACAAGATTCATTTGTTAGACCTTAGGCAAGTTAGGGTCCACTTATCCGCAACTAAGGTTGCGTTTGTTCATTCGGACACCATTCCCAAGTCATTCCGCGATTCGGAACCAAAACACAGCGGAATGACTTGGGTGTCCCAATGCGCATGACACCACTCCCAAGGCATGAATGCATTGTGCAATGACACGTGTCATGTCACGTGATGGGGAAAAGCGATCGCACGTCATGTCACTGCCAATGACTTTCTAAATACATGTGTGTCGACGGTTTGTCACTTGTGTCCGATGTTAGATTTGACACGCGCTATCACCACCGCAGAGCGATCAAAACCATGCACAGTGAAAACAGTATTGGTGATAGGATAGGACCAAGAGTCCATAAAACGCTTATGGACTATTGATAGGACTGGTATACAGAAAAACCTGTCAAGGCGACCACTCGGATAATTGATTGATTGATTGATTGATTTTTTATTTCACGGATCCTCCAGAGGCAAATAGATGCCTATCGAAGGGAGTCTCCTAAGTAAGTATGGAAAATGAGAAAGTATGTTCGTAAGGGAGAAGAGGTAGAAGATACATTAGATTATAGAGAACAAAAGAAAGGTTAAGGCGACCACCTGTCCTAGAAGACCACTGAAACCAGGACCAAGTGATGCTATTTCCAGTCAATTGACCCTGTATAGGGAGACCACCTGGTAACAGAGACCACGCTTTGAAGGTCACATGAGCGGTCGTCTTAAACAGATTCCACTGCACCGGTAGTACAATGTAGATCTACATTTTTTAATTTTTTTTACAGTGATCACAGCTCACAGGCAAAGACAAAATATTGCATAGTGGGAGCATAGCGATGGTGAGGCGTTTTGCCCTCAGTCGACCTGAGGTCTCGACGTCATGGGGACATAAAACACACCAAAAAGAACTGAGAAGAAGAAAAATGAAAGGAGTGACAGGTACATGATACGAAATGTTCGGAGTAGAGACAGTACATTAGAAGGAGGGGAAAGATAAGACAGACAGTGTTAGGAGGAGAAGGAGAGAAAAGAAGAACAGACGTTATTCGGAGGAGTATGTGGAGCGGAATTTGAAAGTCATGGGGTGAGGCAGATAAAATATGATGCTGATACTCAGAGATGGTCGTGTGCCCACGACCGTCGACCAGTCGTTGGTCTTGAAATGGCGGTTGGCTGCAACCTTGAAATGTTGCAAGTTCTTGGTGCAGAATGGACCAGAGAAGACTCCGGCGGGCAGCTGGTTCCGGACGGGGACAACCGTGCGTGAGGGTAGGCTCGACACAGGTTGCTTCGGGAATGGATTGGAAGGTCATTTGCCAGTTGGTGTGCGTGGGCATTACATCTCTGAAACGTACTACGGGTGGAGTGGACTGTTCGGTGTTGGAGCTGCTGGGGTGGCAACATCCTCTGTAGAAGGGGATGTGCATCTGGACAATGCATCTTGTACAGGAGGCAAAGCGCTGCAACCATCCGACGAAGAGCAAGACTCGACATCCAAGACATTGGGGCAATGGCTCGGATGGCCCTGACTTGCACACCGTCGAGTCTTGCAAGATGGGATGAGGCCGCTCCCATCCAGACAAAGGGGCAGTACTCCATCACTGGGCGCGGCGGCACAAAGGCGTTCGTTCGCCTATCCGTGACTTCGGCATGTCGTAATGTTAGTAGGCACGGTACTGAAGGTGAATATAGCCCATAGTCAATTCTGACCACAGGGGGCAAGAGGTGGTACAGGCCTCTTCTGTCTTGTTTCAATGAGCTGGACATTGTTAGGGCGGTGGTACATGCTCGTCTCGTCTCCCTCGTCGCCTTTGCTTCTGAGTGTGTGTGTGGGGGGGGGGGGGGATTTACACTCACAGCTGAAAGGGAGATAGATCATTGGTACCGTCTAGACGGCCTAAGTCAACAACGGTTAAGGTAGCCGTTGCCTGCATGCTTGGTTTTTCAATCCGCCATTTAGTCTTTGCTAGCTAGATAAAGCCCATAGTGGAAGACGTGCCAATTGCGGTAGCTCGTATTCGACACAGAGGCTAGTGACGCGCGGATATGTCAGATCGATTACGAATTAGCTCCTTCTTTGCATCGGACCTTCAGATTCTACTCAACGTCCCAAGCATGCCGTTTGCCAGCTAACACAATGATATTGCGTTACATACATGTAGATTGTATGTAGCGGTTGCCTCCCTGGTCCCGCCATACTTACATTATTACCAAATGCCTTTTGTGCCGCCCCTTCATCCTTTGAAGTAACAACATTGCATCATCTTGGTACCTCTTGTTTGGGCTAAATCCGAAACCACTGGAAACTACGGGGAACAGCTGATCCTGCTATATAGTCTCCTGGCGCTCAGTCTGCCCGGGTCCACAGTCCATGTTGTCTGTCCAGAGCTGGTCTTTTGCCAAGGAAAGGCAGTCGACATCTTTGTACTTCGAAGTAGTACCAATATTTAACTCGGATGGTGAGCCAATTAAATTATTGTGGAAAGAAGAAGGACAAAATGTTACGAGTTATGACTAACTGTCCACCAACGTAACCAGATCTTATACAGTCAGCGAGTGCGACAAAATGGCACAAAACTGACACGGAGTACTGAGACATTCGGCGACCTGACACCTAGCTCCAACACTTATCCAAGGCACAAGCCAACAACCTTCCAACTTGGAAGGCTCAGGTTCGGAAAGGTTCAAGAGGGGAAGGAAAGCGCAACGAAGAAGAGCACGAGCTACGCATCACGGCAACAAGGAATGCCGAAAGTTACTGGATGATGACGAAACTAGCAAGACTATTGGACATACCGGCCTTACTGCAACTCGACGACGCAAAGCAACAGGTCGCCGAATGTCTCAGTACTCCTTGTCAGTTTTGTGCCATTTTGTCGCACTCGCTGACTGTATAAGATCTGGTTACGTTGGTGGACAGTTAGTCATAACTCGTAACATTTTGTCCTTCTTCTTTTCACAATACAGGTGGAATCCTGATAATTCGAATATGGCTTAATTCGAACATACCGAGAAAGTTTTCCAGGACCGATTTCTATCAATACGATTCCCACATAAAAATTCTGATAATTCGAACCTCGAACTGGACATGTACGGTTAATTCGAAGTCCCACAGATTCCACTTACATAAAAAATGTGTGGGATTTGTGCTGATAATTCGAAGCTAGCAAAGTGTAATTCGAAGTTCACTGTACATTGTACTGGTCAGTTCAGTTTGCATGAGCAGGCTGTGCCGGTCAGTTCAGTGTCCGTAAAATGTGTGTCTAAGGTCCATACCGCAACTCTGCGTGACCATGGTGACCATGAGAGCATTTTGACATACATATTGAGTTGTGGGTTCATGTATATATGATAATAATATATGCAGAGCTCACTGACTTGTCAGTTTGAGCACTCTGGCAAGGTACGTTCGGGCCTGATTGGAAATTTTTTATTTCCATTGCTATCAGGTTCGGCCTCATTTCCTCTGTGCTACGCTGACGAGTCCACAAAGGACGAAACAGTTCTGTCCGCAGATTGATAATAATATAATATATAATTTTTGAACGGATTGGGAGAACTTCAAATACAAAGGATCAGTTGGGGAAGTGAACTGCCTGAAAAGAGAAAAAACCGCCAGACCCACCAGGACTGACTCGAACCTGGGACCCTGCTTGTCATGAGCAATGCTCTAACCACTGAGCTATGGGACCAGGCTGAACCCAGAAGGCGCTGACAAGTTCTTCACTCCAAAGGCAGCTCACAACACGTGCCACACATACTGATGGCACTTGGGTCTTTCTCCCTCCCCCAGGGGACCAACCACGGTCAGTTTCTGGACCCTACCAGAAGTGAAAGAAAAGTGATTAATTTTTGAACGGATTGGGAGAACTTCAAATACAAAAGATCAGTTGGGGAAGTGAACTGCCTGAAAAGAGAAAAAACCGCCAGACCCACCAGGACTGACTCGAACCTGGGACCCTGCTTGTCATGAGCAATGCTCTAACCACTGAGCTATGGGACCAGGCTGAACCCAGAAGGCGCTGACAAGTTCAAACCCCCAAATTCGAAGCATTTTACCATAGGAACCCAAGCTGAAGGTGCCCGGTAGAGAGACATGCCCGTATCTGAGGCGTCCGGATAAGAGACGTTTGAGTGTACTACATTTTTTTCTCTTTTACGTTTACTTTATACCAGGCGTGGGCCATCCCGATCCCCTGTACATAGGTGCCACCATTTTTCTTTGTTTGAATTTTTTTTGCCAGGGAGTGAATGCACCATTTCTGGTGCATTCACTCCCTGGCAAAAAAAAAAAAATTTTGAACGGTTGTGCTTTATGACTTCGTGAATTCCGGACAGAACTGCAACATTCACATGCACAAGCTAGGGTGGCAGACCACCCTCAGAGGGGACAAAAATCGAATTCGGGCTTTGGGCCCCGAAAGAGTGCCTAACCTAAGCATAAATGCCTCAGGATCTGGATTTAAAATTTGAGCTCAAAATGTTCAGCCATTTCTGAGATATGCCGTTGTGAAGTTGATGCAATTGAAACAATTTCCGAATTTGGAAATTGTGCAATTGTCAGCGCACCGTATTATTCTGTGCTTTTCGTCAACCCTGCCGATTTCGATCGGCTTTTTTGTCATGGTGACTTCCTTCGGTTGTTCTGAGCTGGGCTGCGTGACAGGCTACGTCACGTATCAAGGAACAATGACTTTGAATGTGATTTTCTCTTGTACAGCGACATTTCATTGTTCTTTGGTAATACTTGTGTTCACTTGCATCAGTTTGACGACTCACACAGCGATGGGTAATAAAAGTAGTGGTAAGCGCTTGAGTAGGCCTAAGAAACGTCGTCTATCCCATGGATCGAAGAAAGAGGCGCCGCCACGAAATTTGCGATGACAATTTCGAAATTCAAGGTGACGATCTTTCACTTGAATTGTTGGCGAGCGGATCAGATGATTCTGACATTGGCCTTCTTAGCTCGTCATCGGAGTCTGAGGATGAGTCAGGGGAGGACAGTGACTCTGATGATCCCGAGTGGCGCAGTGGCAATCGATTTGCTCACATTGACTGTCTTCGAACTATGAGTCGTCATGTGTTTGTTCGAAATGCAAATCTGGGTCACTGCAGTTACGTGAGACTCATCGCCAAGGTCTGGCGTCATCTGTTCAGCTATTATGTAGCAATTGTGGCATTGCGTTCGAGGGACCGCTCACCAAGAAGAACGCACCAAGACAATATTTCGAAATCAACCGACAGTCTGCAATTGCCATGCGAGTGATTGGCAAAGGAAGAGAGTCCCTGAGAAAATTCTGTGCTGTCATGGATCTGCCTGAACCTGTAAGGAAAGATCCTTTCCAGAGTCACACCAAAGCGTTGCGTGATGCAGCGGTTGAAGTTGGCACTGACAGTATGAGAGGTCGTGCTGACGAACTCCTGAAAGCCGCAGAAGACAAAGAAGAGGGACATCCAGAGAGAGCTGTCGTGAGCACCGGCGGTACATGGATGCGGCGGGGATACTCTTCGCTGTATGGCGTACAGACCGTCATCGGGTTCAACAACAAGGTTTTGGATGTGCAAGTGCTATCCAAGCACCGTAATTTCTGCAAAGTGTGGAAGCGCAAGCTGCAAGATAGGCAGAAGGCAGAATTCGATGCATGGCTGACGGAGCACCGCAGTGACTGTCAGATTGACACTACTGTGTCAGCACCCGCCATGGAGACGGAAGCTGTGAAACTGCTCTGGGCGAGGTCTGAGGAGACCAACAAGCTCCAGTACACGTCATACATAGGCGACGGTGATAGCAAGGGCTACACCGCTGTTTCCGCAATGAAGCCGTATGGCGACGTCAATATTGAGAAGGAAGAATACGTCGGCCACGTCCGCAAACGGCTTGGCAAAAACCTGAGGGGCCTCAGACAACGTCTCGGCAAACAGAAGCTCAGCGATGGGAAGCCGATTGGTGGACGCGGCCGGCTAACTGACAAGCAAATGGATTCACTGCAACATTATTATGGAAACTCCATAAAACAGCACGCTGGAAGCATCACCGAAATGAAGCGATCGATTTGGGCTTCTTTCCGTCACAGCGGCTCAACCGCCGACCATCCCCATCATGAGTATTGCCCACCCCGATCACAGTCATGGTGTGGTTGGAGAAGAGAGGAAGCTGGTGGGCCAAAGTATTCGCATCACGATGCGCTGCCCAAAGCTGTCCTTAACGAAGTGAAGCCGGTGTACGAACGCTTGATGGCCGATACCTTGCTGCGGAGATGTGAGAGGTCTGCTACACAGAATGCGAACGAGTCACTGAATGGACTCATCTGGACCATGTGTCCCAACGAGTCATTTTGCAGCAAGCGGGTTGTCAAAACGGCCGTGCATCTAGCTGTGGTGACCTTCAAAGAGGGCTACGAGACTGAAGTCTCTGCTGTGCTGGCCGCATCTGGGTGCAACGTGTCTCCATCCTCTCTTCGCTTCCCGAAGAAGTTTGATGATGATAGAGCATACCATAGGAGGCGAAAGTCAAGTGAAGATGAGAGGTCATCCAGGAAGAGGAGACGCGCAATCAGGAAGAGATTTGCAGACCGAGCCCGAGAGGAGGAAAGCGATACCTATACTCCAGGTGGATCTTAGATAGCAAAACTTCATCATGTTTCAGCCCAACGGCCGATCTGTGGCGCAGGATATCTCGGGCTGTGTGCATCACAGACCAATAAACCTTATATGTAAACGCATCTACATGCAATTGCCGAGGTGCTAACGTTCTTCGCTTCTTAGAAATCCCACTCCTATAGAATTAGTGCATCATAAACCTTTTCATCTAATGCGCACATTTTTCATACCTACGATATCCAGACTTTCTGTTATCCAAAGCCGTATTGTAATACATGTCATTGCGCTGGATTCTGTAGTTCGTATGCTACATGTGTTCAAAATTTGAAGGAAATGTATGAACTATGAAGGCACATTGTTATGGTATTTTGAATGGCGGCGTGTCGTGCTAAAGTGCTGAAGGTGGTCTGCCGCCGCTGAGGTCAAGATCATTAATATTGCTTCGATCGACATCACTCACGATTTGAAATGGCGAATTTTCTCCTCGTCGCTTGATCGCTTGTGGACGAAGAAATAGTAAACTAGGAATCCACCGAAGGCCACTAGTAACAGCACATCCCATACGCCAATACTACTACAGATACATCTAAAACAACTCTAATAGTACCGGTACTACCAAAGTATTGCTGCTAGATATCTGATCGATCCCACAAAGGAAAACAAAAAATATCAGATTCTGCAATTATTTATTTGCGTGGAAGTTTGGCTTCGACTTCCTCCCGAATCCTTGTTCTCTCCTGGGAAAGACCAGCCAGACAGTCGACGGACACTTCAATCAGTTCAAACTATTTGCCACCGCCAAGTGCAAGTCAGACGCAGAGTGAATGAGTCTGAAGTGGTACCGTGCGAGCTGAGTGATGGCCCATCAACCCCGCCGTATACGCGTATCTTTCTTGTTTTCAAATTTCCGGAGCTCATATCGATAATCATTCATATCATGGTGGGTTGTATTGTTACTTCTTTTGCTGCCAATCACATGATTCACGTGCTGGTGACGTGACAAAATTAATAGAAAATATTTTTCGTCGAGTCATTTGCTGGATTCATGCATGCATGGTCGGTCGCGCGCGGTCGATGCGTGCGCGTATGGACATGTCGACAGCTGCTTGTGTGATGAGTCATGACTCTGATGACTGATGAGTCTGATGACGTGACGATGCACCATAATTTTTTTTTTTTTTTCGGAGTTGCCAAGGGCAGCTTTTTTTATTTTTTTACACGTAATACCAATGATCAAGTCAAAGGAAAAAGAAGTTAAGAGAAGTGCAAAGTAGAGCTGGAGTGCAGCCGCCCGATAGCGGACTGAAAACTACTAGTAGTAGGATGAAAAGAGCACAGACGAAGCAAATACAGACAAAACCAGAGGCAAATGGTATCAAATGCGAATGCCCGCCTCAGTGACCGCCAAGGTGGGAGGTGAGTCCAACTGCACCGGCCGAAGATTCCGGGATCCGCGCAAACACATCACGCTGGACCGGAGTAGGGCAAAACTCAATTTGCATCGAACCCAAGACATAACACAGCTGTATGCTTCTCCAGTCTTCGCGGCTTGAAGAGAAGCTATCCGCTTGTAGAGCGACTCCGCGTGTTTGCCCAAACCACCAGTGGTAGAGAATATGGCCGGAACAAACGACGAATGCTCTATGTCGCGGACACGTTGCTCGTAGCAGCGCCGCTTCTCCTTCTCGTGCTTGGTGTAGCAGGAAGCAATGGAGGTGGCGCGGTTTGAGGTCGCATGAGGATTGAAAACCCTCACATCGATGAAGGTGCGCTCAAACCGGCCACCCCAGATGCCACTTGCCGCAACGTCGAGACGGGCCTGCTCAGTCTGGATAGCGGTGCGATACCGGAACTGCTCCCCAGTGACCGGCTGCAGGTGGGGCTCCACGGAGACATTGTGAGCCACTCGCTTCAGCATATGGGCAGTGAGGTCACGCACCTCATTGTGCCGCACCGACGGAAACCCCCCTGTGGGGCAAGACAAAGCGTGAGCGACTGAAAATGTGGCTCCACAGCTGCAAGATGATGGCAGTCGCTGTGGAAGCCAGCCGTAGCGCAAGTGGATTCCGTCGCGGAACTCACCCTTGGTGAGGGTCAAGCCATGCCGCTTCAAGGGTCGACAGGTCAGCCAGGAAGAAGCTCCCTTCTCCGACGCTAGCGCAATGACCCGCTGCAACTCAGTATCCACAGATGAGGACAGAAGCACAGCATCAGCCCGAACCGAGGCGTCAACTGTGTTCTTCGCTTGCTTCTTGGCAGCGCGTACATCGTCAATGGCGGTGCCTAATTCCATATCTTGGACCAAGATACGGCTTGTCAGGGGCGCGG
The DNA here is from genome assembly GCF_964019385.1 of Sycon ciliatum. Lineage (NCBI taxonomy): Eukaryota > Metazoa > Porifera > Calcarea > Leucosolenida > Sycettidae > Sycon > Sycon ciliatum. Next base: position 4,963,872 of record NC_088643.1, read on the forward strand.
TGATGTCTCGAGAAGACTGATATTGGGAGGCTCGCGACGATGGGTGGGGCAGCCCGAGACCGCCGAAGCGACACGGAAGAGCAAGGAGGCTGCGCTCCTGGGTATTCACCGGTCGTCCCAGAAGGGCAGGGATCAGCATGTTGGACACAGCATCATCAAGTGGAAGCAGGTACTCATCCATAGCTGGCATGCCTCGGCAGAGAAAGGTCCACTTACTCTGTAGGCCATGGGTGTACGCGGCATACGCAGCTTGAGGCTGAGAGCGGGCATAGTCACTCAGCCGTTGGACCTGTGCGACCCACTCCTCGACCTTCTGCTGCACGTACTGCGTGGCGAACGCGGATGACCCGATGGCTGCACCAAGGTAGCGGCATCCATCTGCCTGGATGGAAACACCAGTACCAGCGAAAATCCGGATGGCCTCGTCGAGGAGTGGGGGCTTGACCACTAGGACAGACTTAGCTGGATTTGGGAAGTATATTTGGGGCCCTTCTCCGTCAGCTGATCCCACCACACTCGGACGCTCTTCAGCTTGCCACCGGATCCGGCATCATCTGCAGACCATGCCTGTACTGCTCCTTCTGTTGCAACAGCTTTCATAAGTGGGATGATGCCAATGGCATACATCGCCATGGCGACGGGGTCGCCCTGTGTGGTACCCTCACATGACAAGATCTTCTCGCCGCCGACGAAGAGGCTAGCGGGCTTTCGGTAGGTGTTGATCACGAGTTTGGCGAGTGATGGGCATAGGTACTAGGTGCTGGATGTTACGGAGGCACACTTCGCGATTTAGGCAGTTAAACGCGTTGGTGGCGTCAGCCAGAAGAATGGCTTCAGTGGAAGGGTCATCAAATACGTCGCACATCGCATGGATTGCCGCCTCTATGCCGCTATCTTGCCCCGCACAAAGCTGGAGACTGCCAGCAGCTTCCATGATTTCGGGGCGGATCACCTCGAGGATGGCCTTCCCCACTATGCGCCGCAAGACTTCCCCGATGCCTATTGGCCTGACTCCAGGGCATTTGTCGAGTGGAATCAGCCTGCATGCAGTGTAGGCATCTAGTGACGCCGGGTCCACGTACGTAGTAGCGAGACGACGAGCACACTTGGCCATAGCGTCACCGAGTTGGTCCGATGTATCGGCAAAGGATGTACACATGTGCCGCCAAGAGGCAGCATCCACCCCGGAGGGACCGGCAGCTCCTTGGGTGTGCAGGGCGGCCTTGCGTAGTGCGTCTCGATCGAGTGACTCAAAGCGTACAGGGTGGGGAGGCACGGGTGCCTGACCCTGAAGCAATGCTTCCGCATGAGGAGGCTGCGCCTCCGGGTGCTTGGCCTTGAGGAGATCCCGAACGGTGCTTCCATTGATGGAGTCATCCAAGTCCAGCACTCCTCCACGACCACCATCTGCCAACATGTGGGTGGCGGACCTCAGTTTCCCATTGGTCACGAGGTTTGCAAAGTCTCTGGCTTCATCGGCCCTGCTTTTCGGGGATGACGCGTGTGCTCGCAGGAGGTGCTGGATAGTGCGGCATTCATAGAGCAGCTCGTCAAGCTCACCACGATTCCAGAGGTCAAGGCGCGCCTGGAGACGCTTAGAGAATGACTGTGACGAGGATGCATGGGGTTGTTGTAGGAGCAGTTGCTGGAATACCAAAGCAATTTTGATTGCCTGACCCTCATATGGACCTGTATCTCCAAAGCATTGCAGATAGCTGCTGAGTGTGGAGATAAAAGCTCTGCCCGTAGTTCCATGAGGAACATCAAAGGTGTTTGGCCTGAAGTGCACTGCTTCCTCGTATGCTGCATGAATGGCAGCTTGTGTGGCTTGACTGTCCATTGTTCCAAGTGTGAACGGTCCTGTTGTTGATTCCACATGTGGAGGAAGTGAAACGTGTGCGTCTGCAGCGATTTGATCCTCACGCTGGCTGGCATCCAATGTGGCGAGCAGCTGGGCTGCTTGACTGTCTGAGGCCACGTCCTCGGGGATGTCAGAGTCATTGGCATTGCTCGCTGTGTCACCTTCCAGCGTGTCCCATGCAAATTGCTGGGAGCTCGATATCGAGACAGGAGTCGTCGACAGCGCCGCGGAGAGCGCAGCTGAGGCAATCTCCTCAGCGGTTGTTGCCTTCCTCGGGGTCTGCAAACCCTGCACTACCGTACTCACAACACTGCCGCTGGCCCGAGGCCCAGCCGCCGTTACCGTATCGCCCGTACCCGTACACTGCGAAGATGGTTGGCTCGCCGCGGGTGGTTGGTTCTTGCACCTTCCATTTTGAGCAGGGCCGCAGTTTTGGCAGTTCCTTCCACTCTTGACACAAGCACAGCCAACACAGGAGCCTTTGCCGTTACACCGACAACATTGGTGGCCACCCTGCATGGCGCGCTTGGCGATATGACGCGCACCGCACTGAAACCAATCGAAGATCCGCTCAAAAGCCCGGAGCTGCAAAAAACTCAACTCATCTCAAATTCGAAAAACTCCCAACTTTTTTCATGCACCACACACGGCTGTCACGATGGTCATGTACTCAGCCAGAAAATATGGCGTCCAAAAATTTGAAAATTTGAAAATCTCATCACCGATCTGTCATTGATTTGCACGAAATTGCTCTTTTTCTCTTGAGGAAACCTCCACTTCCCCCTTCCAATCGACTGGGGTTCAAAGTACAAACACGATTCATGACTTCCTCTCGCGATCCTCTTTCATCTGATACCCGTCTTGGCCGTCTTCTTCCAGGAACGATTCCTTCAGAGGTGCGTTTCCTTTGCCTTGACGACTTGCTCTTCGTCACTTCTATCAGCCCTTTTCACAGCTACCTTCTTCTCTTGTACAAGTTTTCCCGTCTTCTTCGTCAGTTTTCCTGGTGCCTGGGCGATTTCATTTACCGATTTTTTGAATTTGTTAGGCTGTGTTTACATGAAGCGTTTCAACCCGGGTTGAGTTCGACCCGGGTCAGATTTCAACCCCCCATGTGCACAAAGTGAATGGCGCGTTTACATGACGCACTGCGCTTGACCCGGGTTGAAATTTCGCCCCGGGTTGATTTCAACCCTCCCCCCAAGGGGAGGGTTGAAATCAACCCGGGTCAAGAAAATCGTACAAACGTACTTCTGTGCGTATCTCGCGCCAGGTTTGAACAGCACTGCAGATGTGACACGCGACTGACATATCAGCCATGCAGGGTGGCCCATGTTGCCGGTGCAACGGCAACGGCACCTGCATGGGATGTGCGTGTGTGAAGGCGAAACGCCAATGTTCCAACTGTGCGCCTGGGAGAACCAGCCGGTGTCAGAACCTCCCCGTCGCAGACCAAGTCCCGACGACCACCACCAGTGAGGCCGCGGCTAGGGTAGTTAGCATAGGTTCTAAAAGCGCAGCTGTATCTGATACCTCCACCAATACGTCTTCTTCTCTTTCTCTTTGTAGTTCACTTGCATTATCTGCCCGCGCTGCTTGCTGTTCACAAACATCTTTTCAAAAAATGTCTAGACCTGTCTCCGAAATTTTGAATGACAGTACGAGTACATGCACCGTAGCAAACAGTGGAAACATGCAAGAGTCACCCAGCCGCCCTGACCATACAACCATACACACACGTACACCCACACAAGATACGGTAACGGCTGCTTCCCATGAAAGCACCGTCACCAACTCCCAACAGCACGTGTGGGACATGCTGGATCAGCACGCCGGCACCTCCGCCGAACCAGTACCGCACACAGTCTCCAGCTCCCAACAGCACGCGTGGGACATGCTGGACCAGCACACGGACACGCACCTTGACACCCACATCGACACCGATCTTCCAGCCAACCAAAACGCCGACACTACCGACACGCAACTCCTGGCCAATCTGAACACATCCCAAGTTCGTGATCCCCCTTCTCCTACACTGTCAACCGCGAACGGAAATGTAAGCCACTCCGTCATTGCACCTGGGCTTCCTAAGTACGACCCCGCGGACTCAAGAGGCTTCACTCTTGGAACACACTCACATGACGACACCATCGTGATGATAAGCAAAGCGTATGCAGAGGCAGTACACTTTCGACCCAATGCCATCCCCGTCCCGAAAGGCGAAGCCGGTCGGAACTTCATCCAAACTCTTGCTGGCTATTTTCGCTGCTTTGGTACAGCTGGAGGCTACGAAAAGCATGCACTGATGATCGCCATGACGTTCCAAATGCTGTTGCTACAGAAGCCGGTGGATCCCAAAGCCTCGCCTCAATCGCACTCCAAGCGACTGGAGCACCGGTTGGACCTCTGGCGACAAGGTGACATTGATGACCTGCTGCACGAGGCCCGCACGATCCAAGAACAGCTCCGCGATCGAGCCAGCACCACCAGACAGAAAACTAAACCAAACGAAGATCGCGCACGCCAGTTCGCGTCGATGGTGCATGATGGTAAAGTGAAGTCAGCGCTGCGCCTTCTCAGCGAAGATTCCTCGGGAGGGGTCCTGCACCTCGAGGACCGCATTGGGGACAACTCTGTTCTGGATTTGCTCCGAGACAAGCACCCCGTGGCAGAGCCTTTGCATGACGACGCTGTCATTACTGGCGATCCACCACCACAACCCCACCCAGTGCTTTTTCACTGCTTAAACCGGGACGCAGTACGGAGGGCTGCCCTTCACACCCATGGCGCAGCTGGGCCATCTGGGGTGGATGCCGATGGGTGGCGAAGAATGACAACTGCGTTTTCCGGTACCTCCGATGAACTGTGTGATAGCTTGGCTAACTGTGCCCGCCGCATTGCCACGGCATACGTCGATCCAGAAGCCCTAGAGGCATTTACAGCTGCCAGGCTGATCCCGCTGGACAAGAAGCCTGGCGTTCGGCCGATAGGTATTGGAGAGACGGTCCGCAGAATACTGGGCAAGGCGATCCTTGCAGTGACTGGGGACCTTGTGCAATCTGCCGCAGGCTCTCTTCAGCTCTGTGCTGGCCAACCGAGTGGGATCGAAGCTGCTATACACGCCATGAACGACACCTTTCACAATCCGGACGTGGATGGAGTGCTCCTTGCGGACGCCTCCAACGCCTTCAACCGGTTGAACCGCAAAGCCTGCCTCCTGAACATCCGCCATCTCTGCCCGGCACTGGCCCCAGTGGTCATTAATACGTACCGATCCCCCGCTCGTCTCTATGTCGACGGAGAAAGTATTCTATCGTGTGAAGGCACCACCCAGGGTGACCCCATTGCCATGCCTATGTATGCCTTGGGTGTCACCCCGCTTATCGCTGATGTTGCTTCTGCCGACGTGGTACAGGAATGGTACGCGGATGATTCTTCAGCTGGCGGCCGCCTACGCCCGCTACGGCGATGGTGGGATGACCTGAATGCAAAAGGGTCGGATTATGGGAACTTCCTGAATGCAACAAAGTCGATCCTGCTCGTGAAACCCGAGGCGTACGAGGAAGCCACTGTGATTTTTGCTGGTACTGGTGTGCGTATTGAGAAGGATGGTTGTCGTCATCTAGGAGCAGCCCTTGGCACGCCGTCCTTTGTGGAAGAGTACGTTGCTAATAAGGTCACCGACTGGGTCCAGCAGATTCGTCGTCTAGCTGAATTTGCATCGACTCAACCTCAGGCAGCCTACAGTGCCTTCATTCAGGGACTACAGCCGCGGTGGTCCTTTCTCTCAAGAACCCTTGAGGATGCTCCTGCACTGTTTGGTCGTCTTGAAGACGTGATTCGGGACATCCTGATCCCAGCTCTGACAGGCCACGCGCCACCGTCTTCTCAGGAGCGTGCACTGCTGGCCTTCCCATGTCGCCATGGTGGTCTTGGCATCACCGACCCGACATCTATGGGCGGCAACTACCGCAATTCACGCAAGATCACGACATCCCTGTGGGAGAAACTAATCGCCCAAGATTCCTCCCTAGATGGCACCGCGGCGCAAGTTCTCCGCACGAAGGCAGAGGTACGTACGACTTTGCGAACCAACCTCCTGGCAGCTGTGAAGTCTTTCAAGGATGGTGCTGGAGCAGAGCTTGAGCTGCAATTGACCCTAGCTTCGGAGAAGGGGGCCTCCAGCTGGCTGACTTGCCGCCCTCTAGCCATCCATGGATTTCGTTTGTCCAAGGCGGAGTTTCGCGATGCCCTCTGTCTCCGGTACGGGTGGACACCAGCACGCCTGCCATCAGGATGCGTCTGTGGCCACGGTAACTTTGACGTCACCCCTGCCTTGTCCTGCAGTACTGGGGGATTCCCCAGTATTCGACACAATGAAATTCGAGACCTCACGGCTGATGTTCTGCGTCAGGTCACGCATGGTGTGTGCACAGAACCGATGCTGCAGCCAGTCACCGGAGAGAAATTCCGGCTTCTGTCCACAACGACCGCTGATCAGGCTCGTCTTGATGTTGCCGCCAACGGAATCTGGGGTGGCCGATTTGAGCGCACCTTTCTTGATATAAGGGTTTTCAACCCCTACGCTGCCTCACATCGCGCTGCCTCAGTTTCCTCAGTATATGCACGTCATGAAAAGGAGAAACGCCGGAGATATGAGCAGCGTCTGCTTGAGGTTGACCGCGCCACGTTCGTGCCAGTAGTGCTGTCAGCCACTGGTGGCACTAGCAAGTGTGCATCGGCCCTGTTCAAGCGTCTTGCCAGCATGCTATCTGACAAGCTGAAGGAGCCGTACTCCGTGACGATGGCATGGCTTCGCTGCAAGCTAAGCTTTGCATTAGTCCGAGCTAGCGTGATGTGCCTTCGTGGGGCAAGATCATCCGCACACCGGGTCACCAGGGACCCCGCGTCTGTAGTGGTAGCCGAGGCACGTGTTTCCTTGCAGGACTGTTGAACTTAAGTCAGACATGTACATTTTTGTCTAGAGGTCTAGTCATGTACTTGTCATGATTCTTTTCTATTTTATTCTTTTTACCAGGCGTGGGCCATCCCCTGGATTAGCAAAATGAGTGCCTTATTATTTTCTTTTTTTCTTTTTCTTTTTCTGTTTATTCTTTTTACCAGGCGTGGGCCGGCCATCCCCTGGACTATCAAAATGGGTGCCTTATTATTTTTCTGAGTGCAATAAAGAGTTGTGACATTTAAAAAAAAAAAAAAAAAAAAAAAACAGCACTGCAGATGCAAATTTCGCGCGAACGGATTCACGTGACCATACAGGACTCTAGAAGTGGACTTTTGGCGGCATATCAGTATTTGACCCGGGTCAACTGTCTTCATGTAAACGCTCACCTCTTTTGTCTATCGTACAGACTTTCAACCCGGGCTGAACTCGACCCGGGTTGAAATTTCTCATGTAAACACAGCCTTAGTCTTTCCGTGCTACAACTACAAGATCGATTTCCGTGGCCATCGATTCTACCGTATCCCGTACTAGTAGTAGTGTGTAAAATGGATGAACACAGTGCATTGCTGTCTACCTGCTGTAGAATTGGTGGCAAAAAGTTTGCCAACATGGCTGTGTCCACGAAATACAACGTGAAGGACTATGCCAGAAGCATTCAAGCTGTGTACGAGGTCGACATTTCTCAGGATGACCCTGCGATCCACCCTACACACATTTGTCATGTATGCAAACGTGTGCTGGATCGTTGTCTGAGTACAGGTAGCCTGGACTCATTTGTAGGGGGTGGATGTGGAGCGAGCAAAGTGTGGAAGCCACATCACCGCACATACTGCGACATATGCCACACTGCACCAAACAAGGGTGGACGTCCACGAAAAAAGCAGAAGCAACTTGCTTCAAAGCTTTCTGCTGTAGAAAAAAGAAAAAAAGAAATGGATGACACAACAGTCCCGCAACATTCATCCACAACAGCAAAACCCCTATCACACTCTCCTGGACCCCAGACAGCACACAGTACTAGTGGAATGGATGTAGACGAAGGAAATGTTTTCACGCACGCAACACCGACATACAGCGCAAAGCAGAATCTGGACAGGACTAGGTTCGTGGACAACAATGCCGTTGTTGTGTGCACATTGTGCAAGCTAGTAGTAGATGGTGCTGTGTATGCGCCTTGCTGCGAAAGTCTCTTTTGCAGCAAGTGTATATGCAAATGGCTGCAAACCAGCCGCACTTGCCCCGATTGTGAGCAACACTTGCTGGCGTCCAGTCTGCAGCAGCCTAACCGAGTTCTGCGAGACATTGTCAGCAACTGGACAATCCACTGTGATTACCACAAGCCAGCTCTTGTCGGTTGCCGTCAAACAGTTCCTCTGAAAAGGCTCAAGCTGCATGTTGACAGCTGCACATTCAACCCTTCAGGTTCAGGAACACCAATCCGGACAGTCAATCCCTCGGCAACAGTTGAGGATATCCTCACAGCCTCCCCGTCAAAGCTGCAGGGCAATGTCGCAGACAGACTAACGCACCATCTAATACAGTGCAAGAGTGATGGCGGCAGACTTGAGGTAAAGCCAGGGAGCAGAGGTAGGTCACTTGTGTTCCAGAAGGTGACCTTGTCCACCACGCCATCGAATGAGGCATCAGCGTCCACCATCCGCCGACGTTCAGCTGAACTGACCACAATCAACCATGAAGTATGTGGCGGTTCAGCTGGTGCCAGAGCACAGGAAGTTGCAGGCCTGAAGAGGCTATCAACAGCTGACCAGCAGACAATCCTTCAGGATATTGGTTTGCAGGCAAAGGCTTCAGCCCCGGGGACAGCACTGGCTATTAAAGCGGATCTTGCATTGCCATACAACAAGTTCCGGCTGCTGCGGAGATGGCTCAAGTTGCTTGGTGTCGAGCTCGAGTCCGAGAGGAAAATGAGACAATTTGTGGCAACGCAAATTCCCAAGTACTTGGCCAAAGAACTGCCCATGATGAATAGGCATGGCGAGATCAGCATGGCGCCGGCAGTTTACTTTCCTGACCTGGTGAACATTGTCACCTATTTCCTGGACAAGTTGGATGAAGCAAACTGCCTCACTTGGAGCAATGGCATACCACAGTCAGAAGTGTGGATCAAGATCGGCGGTGACCATGGTGGCGGATCATTCAAGCTTTGTTTTCAGGTGAGAAAAATAAAATAAAACAATCTAGATGAATTCCAGAACAAACCACTGTAACGTAGATAAAGCAACTCATCACCTGCAGTGCTATGCCAGATCAGGAGGCAGGCAGGAGAGAAAGAATAATACGAACGATATCACATGGTTCAAGAAGTTTGGATAGGAATACCGGTATAAACATTTTGCTACTAAACAGAGAGTCATATGGAAGTAAACATATGTACGATCTGCTACAAAAACCTCAACTGCACTCAAAATATCATCCATATACAAGTTGTGCTATCTTCATAAAGAACTACAGGAGCAGTTAAAATTAACCCGGAAAAGTAATATTGCGTCTCTTTTGCACTGCAGATTGCAAACACACATCACCCCAACGCAGTCAAGAACACAGTGCCCATCTGCATATTCTGCGAGAAAGACACACCAGGGAATCTCAACATAGCTCTGGATATGTACAAGGAACAGATAAGAGAATTGAGCAATACGACATGGCAGAATAAACAAGTGCGTGTGTACCTCTTTGGCGATTACGAGTTTCAGTGCCACAACTACGGTCCTTCTGGGGCAAGCGGCGCTAGGCCCTGTCTGCACTGTCTTTGTTTGAAAAAGTCCATGCTTGTTCAGCGCAGCAGCAGAGCACCTGGAGACGTTGTGCCCAGGACTCTTGACAACCTGGAGAGTGATTTGCAGCGCTACCAGAGTGCTGGTTCAAAGTTAAGCCAGGCCAAGAACTACAACAACGTAATCCGGCCGGTGATTCTGCCAATTCCTGTGGCGAACGCTATTGTTCCAAGTCTTCACCTTGACCTTGGCATTTTCGTTTGGCTATATGAGCGACTGGAGAAGGAGCTGCAGGAGCTGGGTGCAAAGCTGGCAAGCCAGAGCGCGACACGCAATGGAGACAGAGATGTTTTTGCCCGACTGTCGAAGTTGCACGACGAGCTGAGAACGGTTCAGTCGAAGTTGACTGAGGCAGAGCAGCAGTACACAACATTTCAGCACCATCTGCAGTTCGTTGCAACACAGGCTGGCGTTGGTGATGATGCTGCCTGGCAGCCTCTCGTGCAGGAAGTCGAAGCTGCATTCCACAACGTCGCAGCTCAACAAGCGCAGCTGGCAAAACAGAAGAACGAACTGACAGAGGAAATCAAGAAGGTCAGTGGCAGAAAGGAGTTCTGTGGACCATGCCAGCTTTCCCTCGATCCTGTGCTGCAGAAAAATGGCATTCAGCGCCAGGTGTACCACGGTGGAGCCTTCAATGGCAATCACATTCGAGTTGCACTGAGGCCCACTGTGGTCACTGCCATCACCCATGCAGCAATCCCAATCGTCTCAGAGAGGTGTCCAAACCTGCTGCCAGACGTAACTGCTATCGCTGAGAGGTACTCGAAGCTACTGCAGAAGTATGCTGAGTGCAGTAATATATTCAGCAGAAACTCCACAGTAGGAGATGACGATCTGTCCAAACTTGACGCCGCAGTGAAGGACTTCATGTGTATGTGCAGAACGGAGATCGTCGCCAGGGGCTATGGGAATATTACACCCAAGCTGCACCTCCTCGAGGAGCACACCATAACCCTGATGCGGACACTCCGCGTTGGCATTGGTCTGCTAGGAGAACATGGCGCTGAAAGCATCCATTCAGCTCTCAACAACCTGGATAAATCGTTCAAGAACATACCTAATCCTCTCCAGCGTCTGAAGGCCATCGCTGACCAGCATCTTCTCTCCTGCGAGATGGAAACCCGCAACCTACGTCCTCAGGCTGTGAAGCGTAATCGCCAAGCCAGTGACAAGCGTCCAGGTAAGCTAAGCTCGCACTAACGATAATTATTGAGTATTGTGAATAATAGTTTCCTCGATCTATTTTTCAAACCTATAAAAACTGTAACTACTTTTTGGGCCTTCTGCATTCAAAAAATAAATGCGTGAGTGATGGTAATTCGAACAATACCCGGGTTCGTCACGCATTTCCCGTAATTCTGACAGACTTAACCAAATTCGTGCAGGTTCATAAATTCGAAAGGTAAACCGCGTCAAAGGGCGCCATATTATAAAGTGGTGCACGCGAACCAGCCGTGAACATCTGTCTACGTAGATCTACGTACAGCGTACTAATGAGAACGAAAGGAATCTGATTGTTTGTTTGCATTCTGTTCTGTCAGTGCTGACTCGCTGTGTAGCTTTTTGTTTTGAGACAGCTATGAAGTATGATGAGTGACCTCTGCTGAGGCTCTAGCTCTGGCACTGTCCTTCGTGCAAAATCGTGGTCCTTGGCTTGGGTCGAAGTGTAGACAGTCTGTCTAAACGTAGATAAATTTTACAAGACTGTCTCGGCTGAATGAAGGTCATGCCATCTTTTTTTTTTAATTTTGATATTCAAGTAATAGTTGGTGAAGAAAGCGACGCCAACTGAGTCCTGAGTCCTAAGGATCCTATCCTCCTTCTATCTACTGTAGTACTGAGTTAGTTGTAGATGATATTCTACCAACACCGTTGTCGGTGGGTATTTTTTATTTAGAAAAATTAATGTTGATGTTTGGGTAAGCCTTGGTAAACTTGCATCCTAGGTGAGTGGCTTTTAAAGTCGGTTGGACTTATGTCGTGCTGTCATAACCGGGACGTTCACCTAGGTTTGGCTGACGGGCTTAGCAAGGTCGCTCTCCTCAGACTGCGCTCCCTGCAGCCACGCCGCGGCTTGTTCCAGGATGCCTTCTTGAAGCGGATTGCACGCGAAAAGAACACGAGCCTTTCTCTAGCGGCTAGGTTCAAGAAGCCTGCGACGTACATCACGGATGGGCTGTTTCTAGTGGGCCGTTCCGTGGTGCGCTTGAGACCTGGAATATCCAATGAAATCCTTTGCCACATTCCCTGTAGCATATCGCTGAACCGGAGCCCGCCAACTTTTCTCATCCAGCAGGAGCCATGCTGGAACACGTCACAAGGCTGGCATCCAATGCTGTACGGACTGATGAAGCTGTGCGGCAAGCTGGCCAGGGTAGACTTGATCACGGGCTCGTACCAATGCGTCACGCTGCCGCGGTCGGTGCGTTTTGCCTCGCTGAGCTGGGCAACGTATGATAAGCGCATCGTGGCTGCGTCGTGTAACAGCGACGGCCCTGCCAGTGCGCTGGGCTTGGCCGTGTTCAATGTGGAACCGTTCAGGCTGGTGTGTACGCTGCAGCTTTGCCGCTCGGGCGCACTGCAGGGTCGGCGTCTCCACCAAGCTACGGTGGACAATGACCTATTAATCGCCGAGTTTAAGGAGCGCAGGCGCGCTAAGGCAACGCTGAAACTATTCGACTTCAGAGAGGTGGTGCGGAGATTTACAGACGAGAAATTCAAGTGGCTGCTGCAGCAGTCCGCTGTCGATGTGTTCTCTGAGAGCATTCTGCGGGAGGACGGGCTGCCGTTCACGACAACAATAGACTGTAGTGGTGAGCGCATGATCGCGCCGCTTTTGACTCTAAGCGGAGTGGAATTAGACTCGCTGGAGATTGGGGAGACGAAACCGTTTCCCTTGCTGATCAAGCGTCGGCTAGACAACAGGGCACCGTCAAAGCAGTGTGCAGCGCTCCACTCCATGCTCTCCGGCAGGATAGCAGAGTACGGTGAAGGCACGGGGCCGTTCGTCAGTGACGATACGTTTGCGGAGGAGAACGCCACGCTGGTTGACATGTGCCCACTGCTGCTGCACCAGTCGAGCGATTGCGTGTCGGTGCTGCGGTACTCGTCCACACCGGGCGGTGTTGACCTGCGCGTCACGCCGTGCTATGATATACACGTCGACGACAGCGTGGGCGCCGGCGAGCACCGGCCGGCCAATGTCAGCGACGACGTCTACACGAGCTCCGGTCGCCTGGTCAAGCGTTTGGTGAGCGTCAACGAGTTTGAGGAGAGCTTGGTGAACAGCCTATACTGCGATCCGGATCTAGGCTTTCTGGTCATCACGCTAGCGTCCAGGCAGTCGCCAGGCACCGGGAGCGTTTGCTTCTATGATCTGCACACTGGCGTGCTGCTGAAGAAGCTTGCGCTGGAGAATTGGAAAGAAGGTGGCCATCACAACGCCATGCTCTTCAACGATACTCTGGTGCACGTGCACTCCAGTGGCTCTTTAACGCAGACCGATGTCTACCTGCTGGCCAAGCCGGCGCTAGATCTTTGAGCCTGGCACGGCAATGCCTGCCGGCTGCTGTCGTGTGGTGGCATCACTTCACACAGAGCTTCGGCAAGTGTGGCCGCTATTGCCGGCGTCTGGAATGCCATGGGCTCTGTCCTGCCGTCGTTTTCATCCAAACATGTGCTTGCAACGCGTCACTGAATGTGGCCGTGGAGGCCCACACATGTTCTCGGAGGACGTGGATCTCGATACGGCCCGTCGGCGGTTTCCTGCCGTTCGTCTGGTCTCCTGGATGCGCTCGGCAGCTTGAACAACACTACCCGGTAACCCCGCAAAGGTTACGGATCAGTGTCGGCTCTTCTCGCGTTTCTTCTCGGAGATATCGGCGCACAGGAGTAACGATGATTCCGAGACCTTTGGTCGGAGGAGTTACTTTTGCCCCGCCCCCACTTCCATCCAATATGCCACCGCCCCCGCTGTGCAGCATCTGATGGTACTGTGGTATTCAGTAAAAAAAAAATAAAAAATGCTGCAGTGCATCGTGGTGATGTGGCAGTGTTATGCACCTCGCAGGCATTGTTCCTCACCAATCCCCCAGTCCACAGCGCGGCAAGCAATCCGCACTAAACGATGGCGCTGATTCCCTGATGCCTTTCCTCTGTGCAGGTCGACCGCACTATTGTTTTTAAGATTAACATCATTATTACTTCTGCATAATGCATTACATACTATGATCATGCTGGCTGCATCCCATATCTGGCTCTTTAACGCAGACCGATGTCTACCTGCTGGCCAAGCCGGCGCTAGATCTTTGAGCCTGGCACGGCAATGCCTGCCGGCTGCTGTCGTGTGGTGGCATCACTTCACACAGAGCTTCGGCAAGTGTGGCCGCTATTGCCGGCGTCTGGAATGCCATGGGCTCTGTCCTGCCGTCGTTTTCATCCAAACATGTGCTTGCAACGCGTCACTGAATGTGGCCGTGGAGGCCCACACATGTTCTCGGAGGACGTGGATCTCGATACGGCCCGTCGGCGGTTTCCTGCCGTTCGTCTGGTCTCCTGGATGCGCTCGGCAGCTTGAACAACACTACCCGGTAACCCCGCAAAGGTTACGGATCAGTGTCGGCTCTTCTCGCGTTTCTTCTCGGAGATATCGGCGCACAGGAGTAACGATGATTCCGAGACCTTTGGTCGGAGGAGTTACTTTTGCCCCGCCCCCACTTCCATCCAATATGCCACCGCCCCGCTGTGCAGCATCTGATGGTACTGTGGTATTCAGTAAAAAAAAAAAAATGCTGCAGTGCATCGTGGTGATGTGGCAGTGTTATGCACCTCGCAGGCATTGTTCCTCACCAATCCCCCAGTCCACAGCGCGGCAAGCAATCCGCACTAAACGATGGCGCTGATTCCCTGATGCCTTTCCTCTGTGCAGGTCGACCGCACTATTGTTTTTAAGATTAACATCATTATTACTTCTGCATATGCATTACATACTATGATCATGCTGGCTCCATCCCTTATCTCCTAAGCTACCCCCCGGTGCGTCTGCCCAGTGTTGACTCCGAGACCCATGGTCGGACGAGCTGTTGGCATTACAACCGTCCACAACTAACTGTACGTGCTTCATCAGGAAAGTAAGACAGGCGTTGCTGAGCAATCGACTTGGTACTGAGTCCATGAGAAATTCTAGTTCTTTTCGAGCCTCCTGAGCTGGACTCGGCAAAGGCAGTTCTTTTGGAACGAGCTCTTTCTGTTTATAGCCGCTCCTTCATCCTGGTCCAAATTTAGCAATGCATCAGTGTCTACTTCAGTATCGCTAGAGATGCTATCGCCAGAGTCTCTGGCACAACTAGAAAACTCTTCTTCGTCTGTTTGATATTCACTTCGCGTATGTCTCCTCCATAGCTCTCCATTATTCTAAAAGTAAAAGAAACCTCGTAAATATTTTCTCCGGATTTGTGTAACTAAACTGCCTCGGCGCGGCCTCGGTTGGGCATGCTTCACAAATGGCTTGTACTGTATACATTTACCTGACCACATCGCTACAATCATAACGTTTTTATGTAGCAATAGTTATGTAGCGTTAGTGCTAAAGGTGTTACGTGTCTACACGATCACAAAGTCATGCGCCGGTACAATGCATAGTGCTCAAACGCCCGGAATGGGCGGAGCGTAGTACGCAAGAGGTGCACAAAAGGAGTAAAATAGGGCTGTTTCGTTGTTACTCAGAGTTTCATGACAAAAACCAATCATCAGACATCATCTCATAATCATGATTGTTGCCAAAAACCTGGGATTTCCGGATATTATCCACTATGAAACTCGTTATGCCGCTCAAACCTCACATAATAAAGGTTCCTTTTGAGTTTGTACATTGTTTTCGCATCGTCTCCACCGCTTGGCATTGTTTAAAGGGGAAGTATACCCTAAAATCAAATTTTCACCAGTTGTAGTCTTCTGGGTGCCGAGTCGAATGGTCTTGGTCCGAGGAAGCTGAGACGCTCCCTTCCTGCTTGAATCCCAATCGAACTTGCGCACTTCCACCGAAACTGGGTGACTGCGCCCTACTAGATGGGGATTTGTATGCAAAATGTCACTAAAAGCGCCATTTCGTTCTTATAAAAGCACGGATGACCGAGATTGGCCCATATGTTGTAGTCTTTTGGACGCTGAGTCGACTGGTTTTGGTCCAAAAAGGCTGCGATGCAGCGTTCCTCCTTTATTCCCAATCGAACATGGTTGAAGAAGCGGTCACGTGCTCCTGGGTGCCCAAATCACCTGGCCACAACTTTCACACCAAAGTTCAACTCGAGTTCAACTCGAGTGACAGGACTGCACCCAAAAAAGGTCAAACAGGCTAGTACAGTGTAAGTTAGTTGTACCCTGCAGGTACGGTGACCAGGTGACTGGTGTACGCAGGAGCACGTGACCGCTTGTTCAACCATGTTCGATTGGGAATAAAGGAGGAACGCTGCATCGCAGCCTTTTCGGACCAAAACCAGTCGACTCAGCGTCCAAAAGACTACAACATATGGGCCAATCGCGGTCATTCGTGCTTTTATAAGAACGAAATGGCGCTTTTAGTGACATTTTGCAATAAATAATGCATACAAATCCCCATCTAGTAGGGCGCAGTCACCCAGTTTCGGTGGAAGTGCGCGAGTTCGATTGGGATTCAAGTAGGAAGGGAGCGTCGCAGCTTCCTCGGACCAAGACCATTCGACTCAGCATCCCGAAGACTACAACTGGTGAAAATTCCCCTTTAATAAAGTAATCCAATGTCAGTTCAGCTCGTCCTCCTTATTGCCATATGTATAACAATGGAAACATAAAAAGCTATAATAAAGTACCGTACATGTATGTGCATGTATGTGCATGCTGGGGAAATGGGGGGGGGGTATGGGGAGAAAGTGCACAATTTTGTTTAAAAAAATTGCAGACAATTGACTGGGTCCTTACAGGACAGTTCGTGAATAGATATCTTACCCTGACAGGAGCTCCCGGATGGTTTTCTTCATTTTTGACCAACGTAACGATGCAGCTGAAATCAATTGTTTCCTTCTGCAAGTAGAGCAGGCATTATAGGAAGGCCCCATTGTTCACACAGACACCCCCCCCCCCCCCCACACACACACACATACTCATACTCCTGCCTAGCGCTGAAGCGATGATTGCGAACAAGCTATGTTAGACATAGCAACTTGTGCTGGGATTATACCATTCAACACTGACGAATCAACAGCTTGCAAGGCTGATGAATTGACCGCCACTATTGCACTAATTTTAGCCTGGTCTACACCACATGGCTTGTTGAAGTGGCTTTTTCTGGCCAATGAATCCCTTTTTTTAAATTTGGTCTTCTTTTTTTTTACACACACACCTCAAGCAGTAGAGTATGGTATCATCTGAAAATTCCTCTGAACGCATCGCTATTCACATCTTTCTAAACTGCAAGTGCATGAAGCTGTGCCGGTGATCCGGTGTATACAGCTCCGTTCTTCTCATAGAATTGCTTCACTAAAGATAGTGATGCTACACTACTGAAAACCTTGGAAAGCGGACACATTGTGTATACATGTAGTACAAGACTGTGCAATAACTACCTTATTTTCCGGAGCATAAGCCGCGCTAGAGTATAAGCCGCACTGGAGTATAAGTGCCGTGGACGCAGCAGGACGATGGTTGAAGGATTGGCATCTCCTCGTCAACACCACGAAAACCGTCGTCCTTTCCTTCCAGCCCCAACACACCATCCACATCACGCTCCACTCGACTCGGTTGCAGCAGGTCCACCAACATAGGCACCTTGGTGTTACACTCCAAGACGATATGCGATTGACCCAACACATCATAGAAACCACCAACAAAGCCAAAAAAACTACTACACCAACTCCACAAGATACGTGGCACAATGAACGCTTCCAGCCTATTGTTAATATACACGACCTACATCCGACCCGTTCTCGAATATGGCAGCCTTGCCCTCTCCAACACCACTCAGCAACAGCGGGACACACTGGAGAGAATTCAACGCCGTGCTATACGCATCTGCCTTCGGATTCCCCTCTTTGCACCAGTTCACCACAGTTCCCTCCTCCATCATGCAAAGCTCCCCACCCTTAGCTCACGACTCCTTGTTAAACAAGTCCTACTAGCATGGGACATCCACCACCACCAAACCTCCCCACCACACCTGCAACAACCCCATCTTGCACCACAACGTCAACACCAACCATACACCCTTCGACAGACAAGGACCTACTCCATCGGACACGCACACACAAACAGGCACCAAGATTCCCCCATCAACAGTACCCTCACCCTCTACAACTCACTCCCTATCGACATCACAACCCAACCTCGTAGAAATTCTTTCCGAAACAATGCATCCAGTCTTCTTTTGAGCAGTACATGTTCCTGCTCCACGCATCCCCCTGGTTTCTGATATCTCGAACGTGTACTTAACTATCTCGATCACCCCTGCTAACTTTATTGCCCTGCTTGTTTTTCAGGATCCATTGCTTCTTGCCTCCCCGGTTAATCCATCTAGCTGTTTCTGGCTAGTACCAGTTCTATCGCACTTATCAATCATCCTTATTGGCGTCACGCCATTGTGGAATAAAAGAATAATAGAATAATAAGCCGCACTGGAGGATAAGCCACACTGGAGTACAAGCCACACTGGATTATAAGCCGCACTGGAGTACAAGCCGCACTGGAATATAAGCCACACTACAGTACAAGCCGCACTGGAGGATAAGCCGCACTGGAGGATAATCTATAAGCCGTACTGGATGATACGCCACAGCCCCCATTTTTTCCACGAAATACAGACATACACCCTATTTATCACCGTTTAATTTGATCATCGGAGTACTGTAATTTCACAAATTTTCGGTGTACTTTTATTTTCGGTACTTTCGGTGCGTCTGTTTCATACCTAAAATTTCAATACACCGAACAAATACTAACACACATACCGGTAATCCAATAGGGAACTGCTTCTCTGTACCGAAAATTTCTGTTCACCTAACCTGGCCTTTTGCCCTCATACCGAAAATATTGAGCACCGAAAATTTCTGAAATTAGAGTATATTATTAAGTTGCACCCCATTTTGGGGTGAATTTTAAGTGTTCAAAGTGCGGCTTATGCTCCGGAAAAGACGGTAAGCTTCGACTGCCATAGTCCTTCTTATACAGTAAAACCTGCGACTAACGACCACCCCTTGGGGTCAGAGAAAGCGGTCTTTAGTTGCAGGTGGTCCTTAGCTAGAGGTCTACACTGCATAACCATAATAATAATTATTATAACCGTCCGTGCCTGGCGAAGTGGCCTGTAGTACCAGGCTGGTCGCTAGTCACGGTGGTCTTTAGTCACAGGTTTTACTGTAGTATACTAACAGGTGCCGGTCGCAATGGGCTTGTATGGCCCAATCACGTGACTGTACACTCATGATGCGACCAAAAGACTCTGGGATAATTAATTATTTTGTTTTCACCATGCTAATTGTGGTGTATACAGTATGTAACTATGAAGTATGATTGTGATGCCCGTTACAGCGGAGGCTCTCTCTCTCTTTTCTGGGACTGACCTGTATGCTACGTAGACAACCACTACTAGCAGAATGGTGACGACGTCCCACTTGGTTGGAGAGAGTAGTAACTGTAGCAACAGACTCAGTGGACTCTCGCTCGCAGAACCTACGATTGCGTCCCGGTCGATGTTTTCAGTCATGGCTCGACAATGATTATTTCGGAGCCAGGTCAAGCTCGCTGGGTACTGTAAATATACAAATTTTCGGCAGCTATTTAATTTCGGCTATATTCGGCACCGACCCAAAACGCCTAAATTAAAACGCCGATGAAATTTTTCACAGCATCTGTCGCACTATACTAGCGCCTCTACCCCACGCTGAAAATAAATCGCCGCCGAAATGTCAAAATTCGTGAAGTGCCGAAATTTTGCAGCGCCGAAATTTTGTATATTAATTTTACAGTACATGATTGTAGCCGCGCGGCTTGCACAAGATTCATTTGTTACTTATCCGCAACTAAGCCTCTGGTTGCGTTTGTTCGGTGTCATTCGGACGCCATTCCCCAGTCATTCCGCGATTCGGAACCAAAACACAGCGGAATGACTTGGATGTCCGAATGACACCATTCCCAAGGCATGAATGCATTGTGCAATGCCACGTGTCATGCATGTCGTGCTGGGGAAAGGCAATCGCACGTCATGTCACTGCCAATTACTTTTTAAATACATGTCTGTCGACGGTTTGTCACTTGTGTCCGATGTTAGATTTGACACGCGGTATCACCACCGCAGAGCGATCAAAACCATGCACAGTGAAAACAGCATTGTTGATAGGTAGGAGTCAAGGAGACTGCCTGGTAACAGAGACCACGTACGTACGCTTTGAAGGTCCCATGAGCGGTCGTCTTAGACAGATTCCACTGCACCGGTAGTACAATGTAGATCTACATTTTTTAATTTTTTTTACAGTGATCACAGCTCACAGGCAAAGACAAAATATTGCATAGTGGGAGCATAGCGATGGTGAGCCTTTTTGCTCTTAGCTGACCTGAGGTCTCGACGCCATGGTTTGGTTTGGTTTGGTTTTAATTATTTCAGTTCGTTGCCTCAACAGAACAAAGTACAAAATTTGTACTTTGTACTGTTGAGGCAACGAACTGAAATAATTTAATATCAAGAGGGACGAACGAAAAGGGAAAATAAAACAGAGCAGAGAGGAAGATGCAACTGAAAGGAAAGAAAAACGGAGAGAAAAGGAGAAGGAATGTGGACTGGGCGGATTCATGAACCATTACTAGAGAGAAACGGAGAAGGAATGTGGGACTGGGCGGATTCATGAACCATTACTGGAGCAGGGCAATGCATGAACCGAAGGGGCAAGTCCGTCGATATTCATGTTTTTAAAAAATTCCAAGCCTTATTTTATTGGTGAAATACATTTTCAAAAAGGAGGGGATTATAGGGATATAGTCAATTTGTCGTCATTTAGAGCGTGCAAAAGTTCTGTAGAAAATGATCTAATGTCTTCACTTCCTTTCAAGTGAGCAGGGAGGGCATTCCACATTATAAGGGATGCTCTGGAGGAAAAGGAATTGTACCCTACCATAGATTTATACAAGCAAATTGACAAATTGTTTGTTGTAGTTCCACGAGTTCCATGGGACCATAAAACGCACCAAAAAGAAAGAAGAAGAAACAATTTAATGAAAGGAGTGACAGGTACATTATACGAAATGTTCGTAGGAGAAACAGTACAAATAGAAGGAGGGGAAAGATAAGACAGTGTTAGGAGGAGAAGGAGAGAAAAGAAAAACAGACGTTATTGGGAGGAGTATGTGGAGCGGAATTTGAAAGTCATGGGGTGAGGCAGATATGATGCTGATACTCAGAGATGGTCATGTGCCCGCGACCAGTCGGCAGTCGTTGGTCTTCAAATTGCGGTTGGCTGCAACCTTGAAATGTTGCAAGTTCTTGGTGCAGAATGGACCATAGAAGACTCCGAGGGCAGCTAGTTCCAGACGGGGACAACTGCGTGAGGGTAGGCTCGACACAGGTTGTTTCGGGAACGGACTGGAAGTTCATTTGCCAGTTGGTGTGCGTGGGCATTACATCTCTGAAACGTACTACGGGTGGAGTGGACTGTTCGGTGTTGGAGCTGCTGGAGTGACAACATCCTCTGTAGAAGGAGATGTGCATCTGGACAATGCATCTTGTACAGGAGGCAAAGTGCTGCAACCATCCGACGAAGAGCAAGACTCGACAGCCAACACATTGGGGCAATGGCTCGGATGGCCCTGACTTGCACACGGTCGAGTCTTGCAAGATGGGATGGGGCCGCTCCCATCCAGACAATGGGGCAGCCCTCCATCACTTGGCGCACAAAGGCGTTCGTTCGCCTATGCGTGACTTCGGCATGTCGTAGACTCGTAGTAGGTACGGTACTGAAGGTTAATATAGCCCATAGTCAATTCTGACCACAGGGGGCAAGAGGTGGTACAGGCCTCTTCTGTCTTGTTTCAATGAGCTGGACATTGTTAACGTTAGGGCGATGGTGCATGCTTGTCTCTCTCGTCGCCTTTGCTTCTGAGTGTGTGTGTGTGGGGGGGGGGGGGGTTACACTCACAGCTGAAAGGCCAGGGAGATAGGTCATTGTTACCGTCTAGACAGCCAAAGACAACAATGGTTAAGGTAACCAGTAGGTCCGCTGTTGCCTGCATGCTTGGTTTTTCAATCCGCCATTATTTTAGTCTTTGCTAGCTAGATAAAGCCCATAGTGCAAGAGGTGCCAATTCCGGTAGCTCGCATTCGACACAGAGGCTAGTGACGCGCGGGTATGTCAGATCGAGTACGAATTAGCTCCTCCTTTGCCTCGGCCCTTCACTTCAGATTCTACTCAACGTTCCTAGCATGCCGTTTGCCAGCTAACACAATGACATTGCGTTACATACATGTAGATTGTATGTAACGGTTGCCTCCCTGGTCCCACCATACTTACATTATTATTACCTATGGTTGATAAATATGGTGGTAAAGACACACCTGGCAATATGGCGGTAAACACACGCCTGCCCATACACGCTCTCTAGGCTGCAAAGTTCTGGCACAGAGCTCTCCTTCTCACCACCACCACCACCACCATCAGTTCGCGCCTGGCGCCTGACCATCGACCAGACGCCAGGGGCGAACTGATGGTGGTGGTGGTGAGAAGGAGAGCTCTGTGCCAGAACTTTGCAGCCTAGAGAGCGTGTATGGGCAGGCGTGTGTTTACCGCCATATTGCCAGGTGTGTCTTTACCACCATATTTATCAACCATAAGTACAGCTGCAGTGCTGTCTTCAACTTTATTATTACCTAAATGCCTTTTGTGCCACCCCTTCATCCTTTGAAGTAATAACATTGCATCATCTTGCTACCTCTTGTTTGGGCTGAATCCGAAACCACAGGAAACTACGGGGAAGAGCTGATCCTGCTGGTCTCCTGGCGCTCAGTCTGCCCGAGTCCACAGTCCATGTTGTCTGTACAGAGCTGGTCTTTTGCCAAGGAAAGGCAGTCGACATCTTTGTAGTACCAATATTGTTTATTATTATTACTATTGTTTACGGGTTCTCGTTAGAGTTACGTCGATCAATGATCCACATGTTCTCTTATGCTGAAAAGAGGAAGAGACACTATATCAAATTCGATCAAACGGTGCCAAAAGAGGTGTGAAACAATACGGACACAACGAGACGTTTATGTGCACACTACTGCTTAGGCGGTGAAGCTATAATGGCAGTACCAATACGAGAGTAAAAGAGCTCAAGAGCTTATACTTCAAAGTACATAATATACTTAATATACTTTTATAACATGGAAATTGTGGGCACAAGTTATGCGATCGAGTCCACCAACTAAACCAGATTTGAACAGTCAGACGTGCACAATCTAGCACAAAACTGACAAGGAGTACTGATTGTTCATGTTACAAATTTTTCCTTGGCTCACCATCTGAGTTCTTTTAAAAATTAATATACTTTTAGTAGTGCATTAGGGATCTAGACGATAGGCATTGCTGCAGTCATATACGTATATAGTATGGATGCAGCTAATGGGGTCGTTTTCGGCACTTGTGCCAGTGGTTGTGAGACTTGCCCACTCACCACCACCGTTAGGATCTGCATCTGCCACTGGGGTTTATCGGGTGTTAGCGGCCGTCGTGAGTTCCCTTCGGGAACGGATACGATAATTTACTTTTACTTTTTACTTTATAGAAGTTTGCCCTAACAGAAACTTGATCCTGGCTCTGGCTCAACACTCAACAGAGCAGTATCAGTAGCATATCGTTCTACACACAGCATATATTTCCTGCACACCATTCACAATTGCTGTGTCTGCGGAAGGTGTCAAATACAGTTGGAACTACTCCTGTGAGAAATGTGTAGTGTGCGTCATGTCTGAGAGAACAGGCACTGCAGGTAACATATTCTACTCCAGTTTACCTACCTGCCATGCACAACATATCTGCCTCTCTATCTGTCTGTCTTTCTGTCCCTCTCTCCGTTCAGTTCTTCTTTGTCTGCATGTCTCTCTGTCTCCCTCTCTCTCTGTCTCCCTCTCTCTGTGTGTCTCTCTCTGTCTCTGTCTGTTTCTCTGTCTCTCTCTCTCTCTCTCTCTCTCTCTCTCTCTCACTCACTCTCTCTCTCTCTCTCTCTCTCTCTCTCTCTCTCTCTCTCTCCCTCTGTAAGATTAGTGCTCGCCTCGGTGGTGGTTTGTCTGCTGCAAATGAGAAGAGCGCCCACTTTCCCCTCCACAAACTATTGCATCCCTTTAAACACTGTACTCAATCTGCGGACGGACCTGTTTCGTCCAACAAAATGTAAATCTAACATTCCGTGTCTAGCTGCTGTGTACAGTATTCAGTCTCCACATGCGTCAAGAATAGTGTTGCAGAGTTATCGCAACCTCAGTAGACAAGTTACTGGTGGTCATGTACGATGTAGTATTTTCACCTAGATAAGAGCATAGATATCACGTACACGCTTGATCAAATCTACGCCGCGTCGTGTCATCACGGCATGGGTTTCCAAATCCACGCGGTACCTGCCAAAGGCAGGCTCTTCCTGTTTGAGCACCGATGTTACAATATTCCACTTCACGCGCCATTTTGTTATCAAGCATGAAACGGATGGACTTCGAAGTCGACAAGACAGGAATGTACGTTTCTCACCGCCTGTAAGCGCAGAGAGCATCTGTTACAAGTCAAGTCGATCGGTGAGTGTGAGTCTAACAAAATTGGTTTTAGGAATGTCTGCTGGAAAACTTCTGACAGTGTAAACGGTGCAGAACGGACCAGTATTGAGGGGAAATGCTTCCCATGCTTGTTAGTAAGTTGTTACCCCTGATGAACGACAGTCCCAATCATGCATATGTATAATTAATTATGTACCCACACGAAAGCAAGGAGAAAGGGCGAGAGACATTATGATCTTGGTCTGCATACAGTATAGTGCTGGCAACTGAAATCCGACCCCGTTGGCGGCGCGTTCAGTTGCCAGCTAGCACTGTAGTAATACGTGTGCACTAGTGTCCCGTGCATGCCATAATTCGCACAGACGCTTGTTGGATGTGATGTGGTTAGAAACTGCCAATGTTCGCAATCCAATAGTCGCATCAGCGACCTTCCCCGCGGCAACAGATTGAGTGGCGACGAGCGAAGTAGCTTCCAGTATTCCCATCTGCTGCTTCAAGATCCCTTCCAAAATCAGCGGTTATGGACCTCGTCGGAACTGGAAAAAGCCGAGTACACGCAAACTCCGTATCGGTAACACATACGTCGAAGTTGAGTATCTGGCACGTTTCACGCGATTCCATGGATCCAGCAGGCCCTGAGGCCGTGAGGGCTGCTAGCCTAGAGAATGTGGCGGCGGAACGAGTTGGCGTTCCGTTTCTTGTCCAGCCGAGCAGTCTTCGAATAATAGACAGATCAGATTGGAACGTTCCTTGGCCGTGTATTGCTCACCAGCTATACTCGCTCTCCCGCGGATGGGCCTCTGCGAATTGGCCATGAATGATAATGTTGGAATTCGTCACTGTGTGTTTGTTTTATCGCAGGTGTTTCCTGTCTCCAACCCAAAAGACAAGTTATTGCGACTGCTGTAGGAGTAACGTGCGTGGTGCCCCTGTTTTCGTGATGGTGGACTCGTATATCACAGTTTCATCTGTAGCTTCCGATCTCTATCAAACCTGATCTCAGCAGCGACTCGTACCCATCCGAACACTAGTTACGCCAAGAAAGCAAAATAATAGTCATACAATGTATGTACAACACGTGGTCGACGTGTACGTCGAAGGAAAAGGTAGTTCTGTTTCGACGTGTTAGTTCGTGTCCTCCTGCTGACGGCTTTTACGAGGCCTTCCGCAAACATTCCGCTTCGCTTCCACGGACAGTTGGTCACGAATGCCTTGGCAAAGAGTTACGATTGTTTACATAACTCTTCAAATACCTCTCAAACAGTCCCAAAACGCAAATCAAATCAAAATAGACACAAACAAACAAACAACTGCGATAATGTTCTAACAATGTTGAGATGCCTTTTGTTGGCTCTTCTGCCTTGATTTCATTGACAGATGCGTTAAGCCCAAGGATCCTTCCATGAGTGACATGCGAAATGTAACTATTATTATTATTATTATTAAACAAACAAACAAACAACAACTCCATACTTGGTTACATGGTATCACCACAGACCAATGCACAATTGACTGACTTGAAGTTTAGGGAACCTATATTATTGGTGAAGGTGGCCAACAGTCAATAGTCCCTGAGACAGCAGGTGCTAGATGAAGTACCTCATTGAGATCGATTAACAAGTACAAGTACTTGAAGTACATATACATGTATGTACATGTATATGTACTTTATAATGTAGCGAGCGTAATGCTTTCATGGTATCTCAATTTTTTTCACGTCTACATGACTGTATTTTGCCCGTAAAAGAGGCCGTTACCCCGAAAAAAGAGAGCGTAATGCTCATCGTGTCTCCGTTGACAAGGCTTCATTGATTGATTTGATTGATTTTTATTTCACGGATCCTCCAGAGGCAAATAGGGCTACGAGGGAGAAACGGCGATACATTGTACATAATTATCATGGCATAGGGGACTGGATTTGTGGGGAAAGAGATTAGAAAATTTAATGCGCTCTCCGTTGTTAGTTATTCAGCTGATTGGGACGGTGGGCGCTTTTCGTAATATCGATATCGAATTTCGATGAGAGAGAGAGAGAGAGAGAGACAGAGAGAGAGGAGGAGGAGGAGGAGGAGGAGGAGGGACTGGAATGTGCGATTTCTTTACCTCCTGCTTGAGCTGCGATTTGAAGTATCATTCAACTACTTCCCAACAATCCCCTTGCTAAAGCCAGCTCTGATCCGGATTTATTTAATCATGTAGATAACATCCCCTGGCTCGTCAAAAGACTTCGACTTGGGTGGACGGGTGAGAGCCAAGAACGGACTACACAAAACGGCACGGACTGAGAATAGAGAGACACCTCGCTGGGATGATCGTGTAAGTGTGCATACACACAGTCTTGCGATCCATGCACCACCAGAATGGTACACGTACATGTACATGTATGGGCTGACGGCCTATTTTTTTTCTGGCCGAAATTTAAAACAAAAAAAAACAAAAAACAAAAACGGCCTATTTGATCGGCCGTCAACCCATACCATAACAGCCATAACCGTACTAGTGTAGCCAATCGTATCCTCATGACCTGGCGTCACCTGGCGACCAGTTGACTGGAGGGGCACACTGGTGCACTGCAAGCAAGAAAATTAGACTGAGACTGTAAATAGAAAGCGGGTCAATGCGGGGCACTGGGTGACGGTATGGTACACTGGAACATGTCGGGGCAATTGCTGCATTGTAATGTGTACCTTGTTCGTCCGTAGGCTGTATGTAGTACAAAAACAGGTCTATATCTACCCTACGCAGTGTAGTAGTGCTATTGCCTGTAAAGTAGTGGGCTGTTGGTACGATGTCTGTCCATTATTGGCGTTATGCATGGCACCTCAAATGGCAGCAATTATGTACCGGTAGCAGCCATGTCGGGACACACCATGCACACGTGCTGACACGCGGCTGGTCGATGGAGCTGTGTGTGTGTGTGTGTGTGTGTGTGTGTGTGTGTGTGTGTGTGCGTGCGTGTGTGTATGTGTGTGTGCACATGGTACATGCTGTGTGTGTATGTGTGTGTGTGTGTGTGTGTGTGTGTGTGTGTGTGTGTGTGTGTGTGTGTGTGTGTGTCAAGGAGCTGAACATTAGTCCAATGTCCCCAAACACATGTGCTGTACATTGAGTTCATGTCAGGCATTGCTGAGCGACGCTGTACACGGTAGCCAAACTGCATACGACCTTGTTTTTTTTTAAGAACTTACAATGAACTCGCTCACAGAGCTCGAGATACTCAGGGCACCACCCGACACAGCCCCTAAACGTTTCCTCGCAAACATCCCAAATGCGTGGGTGACACGGTAAATTGTTCCAAATTTAAAGAGAGCAATTGCCGATGTTCATGGTTAAAGTGCAGGATGCTTCAAACGGAGCCGTGACTACCGTCAAGCGACGTTCTAGGGTTCGTGCATTGGTTGGTAGTGAACTTACTTGTACCCAGGCAACCCTGAGTGAATGAGATTGGTACAAGGACCACAGTACTAGCACAAGTTCACCGACGGCAATGGCAATGGCACCAGGGGAACGGTACAGGATGTGTGTGACTGTGTATACTTCCGGATGTCTCGATACTGTTCTTATACGTGTAACACAATACTCTAAACGGGTTGTGTTTCTCAACACAGTTGTCTAGCCAGTGGTAACGCGAATGTGCGAACTTTGCTTTTACAAGACATCAACACCGAGCATAGCCTAAGTTCTGTTAATACTTGTCTTGTACATGATTCCTGATGAGTCCACATACTGCATGAATCTTCGGAGAAGAACGGGAAAAATACACTGGATCTGCGTGTGTGTATGTGTGTGCGTGTGTGTACATGTATGTGTGTGCGTATGTGCGTGTGTGTGGACAAACCATAGGCTATGATGTAAATACGTACCGGTATAACACAGCTACGGCCTTGACATGACTGGAGTAGTATCCCACGACCTACATATTTGTATAGATCAGGGAGTCGTATAGGGAGATGTAAGATGAAATCCAACCTCATGGACAAAGCCGAGGCTCACGGTCACATCACAGGCTATGTGTTGTGTGTCTCAGGAGCAGCAGCCTTCATGAGGTTGGATTTCATGCTCCACCACTGTAGTACATGTGCATGTATGATTCACGCTGATCCACCTTAATTATTACTTGCCCATGAGAACAACTCTGATCAGACGTAGATCTACCCACCGTGGCCAGTAGGAAACTGTTCTTACTAGTATACGAGATACTTCTTAACCAAACCGTCTCCAGTATGTCAATACACCAGTGTTCCGGACAATGTCTGTACTAAGCAAGAGTATGTATTATCAGGATACGTACTTCTTCGAAGTGAGTGAGTTCCACTGTATAGCAATGTGTCCTCTCCACTGACTAGTGTTTATACATCTGTTGTCGTTCCTACCAGGGAGTCGTAAAATACCAGTATTTTACGACTCCCTGTTCCTACATGTACTTTCTACACCACAGGTATTAGACTTCCTCTCAAAACGGGGGACAGTGGTGAGTGGGTCTCTGTGATTGCATACTTGGGTCTTCGTGATTGCTTGAGCGTATTGCGATCATTTCATGTAGCGCAGTCCTCCTCTCGTGTTGATGATGCAACGCAACGTGAGTAGCGTTAAAACATTCGCGTTATGCGTACTACTAGTATACAATTGTGTTGAGAAACACAACCAATATGCATGTAGGAAAGTGTCGCTTGTGTCAGGCCACCATCATGATGTGCTAGTACTAATAGTAATACAGGCAGAACATGATAGAACAGAACTAGGGAGAAATGATGAATGCATGTGAGAACGGGAAGCAAGGCCAGCGAGAGGAAAGGATAAGAGGGACAAATCAAGCTTCTCATTGTGCGAACAAATTTCATTTTTCATTCCATCGTTTATTTTCCTAGTTGAACTCCGGTACTGACAAAATATGGCAATATAGACGGAGCTAGAGGGACAATTGTTATGTTTTATTTTAATTCGCAAACCAAACGGGCAGATCTGCCCTAGGAAAAGGTGGCAAATGCAGGTAGAAAGCAGTAATTAATGAACTTGGGGAGGGATATAATAAGGATAGAGGATTGGATACGCGAGTTTGAGTAGCTATACAAAACTGGTACTGGGCAATAGTGTAAAGTAACAAAAGTCATGCATCACTAGGCACAACGAGTTGGTGGACAAGCCATTGCAATGTTAGCCACTCTCATCGTCAGAAAAAGAAACAAAAGGCACAACACTGACAAAATTATCAGGTACTTTGGCAATCCACAACCTGTCACCTACATTGTACAGTAACTGAAACACAATTCGAATTGATACATGTATGTAAGACTACAGCCTTCCAACTTTGAAGGCTCAACGTTCCTTCAAAGTTGGAAGGAAGGAGAAAACGCTCAGACACGCTCAACGAATCAACAGCCAAAACTGGTTCCGGAATTGGAGATATTCGACGACCCAACACCCACATGTAGTTCCATCACATCTGTATTGGAGTTATGGGCGATTCAGACTGCGGCCAACTGTGACCACGTTTCTACGACTCAGACGTGTTTGATCAGGGATTGTGCATAACATTTTGAAACACCATGGAAATTCAAGTTTACACGTGATTTTGGCCGTAGTCTGAATCGCCTATAAGACTTAGTATAACATTGTACAGTCATGTACATGTAGGTATAGAAGTTGGCGAACGTCTCAGCACAGTAAGCACTTTTCCAGTCGTGTATCTACATGTACATGTACATGTACAGTCAACTTCGCTAATAACGACTGCCGATATAACGACAATTCGCGAATAACGACAGAATTTCCATGCCCAGAGCAAAGTCCCATCCCACTGTAATACATAATGAGACTTCGGGTATAAGGACACCTTTTTGACGCCCCACCGAGTGTCGTTATAAGCGAAGTTGACTGTATGTCAAACAATAAGAGGACCGAAAAAGTGTTTAAACTCTCTGAGTTTCACGCACTATTAAAGCGATCATCAGAAAACAGTATGTGTGCATGTAGGTCTAATGTGGACTGGTTATTGTCGCAGCATTCTGACTGCACAAGTGGTTCCTACACAGAATATGGCTGGTTCAATCTCGTCCTTTTCATATCTCATGCTCTGGAACAAAGCGATTTCCTCTGCAATGCTCCGCCGCGCGGCACAATGAGCCTGGAGTGATATTCCAGCGGCCTATATGGGTCACGGAAGTCGGGTCCAGGAGATCAGTTTTCTCCCGTTTACCGCGTGATTGACAAACACAATGACCGTACGGACACTACTGTAACATCTCGATACAGCCCTAGGGCGATCCACGCTGTGCATTACGGGTCACTAACCCCAGTACAAACGTAAACCGAGCCTAAGACCATTTTTGTATACGGCAAATGCCAATTGCCACAGCTTAAACGACTTGCCAGGCGGTAACAAGCGCAAGCAATTGTTCCCGTGATTAGTCGAGAGGACAAATGCATGCAAACACATTCACGCAGAACATTGGATATTCTGATTATCGATTCCGATTGCCGGCGAACACACGCGCGTAACATTATCCCCATTTGCAAGATCCGTTAACATCGTGCCGAGTTGTTGTGATTGGTCGTGGCGTCAAGTTATTTTCTCAGCTCCTCTCTCTTGCAACGCACAAGGTGAAGACGTGGAATCTGACTCGCATGCCACCGGTTCCAACTTGCATTGCTTCGGAGCCACAGGGGATGGGGATCAACTGGGGAGAGGCCCGGAGATTCACATATGCTAGTCTATCTTCACAAACTTGGACATTTCAAGTGATAAGCTCAGTACAGGAGCTAACTTGTTCTCTAAAGCTTGATCAGGTGATACTTGTGGATGATTTGAAGTTCCCAAGGTAGTCTATCCAATGTCGAAGCAACTAAGCTCAGCTGTGTTGGAATTCCTCAACACCTGTAAAACACCATCTTGACCGAGGGGACGCCGGTAACACGTCAGAAGGTGCCCTGACGCAGTTACGAAGTGTTTCAAAAACTCACTTTCGCTGCTCAGGCCGCTGCACTCGGGGCTGATTCCTATCAGTTTAGAGAGCGTGAAGGTGCTAACGTTGCCAACTGAATGGCTCTCCTCGCTTGAGTGGCGTGGACTGTGCCAATGGAGTGCTAGGAAAACGAAGTTTTGACATGTAACGATATCAGCAATACCCGGGGGAGTTTGGGCGATCTCCACCGATTTGATAGCTGATACTTCAGTAGCTGCCTTAGTTTTGTTACAGAGCTGAACATCAGTTGGATATACATGTACATGTACATTGCATACACAATTATTGTTGTTGCATAATCGGACAACAATGTACACATAATAGTAGAACACCAGGGTTTCAATTCTTACATGAGTTCTTCTCCTCATTTTAGTTCATCATGCAGTGAGTGTTCAATAGTAAAACAAAATGTACATGTATTGGTATTACAAGGAGGAAAACTTCCTTCTGCCAGCGGAGAGGGCTCAACACAATAAAGTGGAGCACTATTACACACAAAAAGGCACAACGGAGGTTAACAGATTTGTCGCAACTCAGAGCTTCTTGCTCAATGCAATCATCAGGCGACTATCACATGTTCAGTGGGACCTGTCCAATGTAAAGCAT
Organism: Sycon ciliatum; assembly: GCF_964019385.1. Lineage (NCBI taxonomy): Eukaryota > Metazoa > Porifera > Calcarea > Leucosolenida > Sycettidae > Sycon > Sycon ciliatum. The sequence goes on from NC_088643.1 coordinate 4,995,820, forward strand.
AGCCTAGCGATAGCTGGTTTGTGTCTGATTCAGCACAGAAAATATTGCCATCATGGCTGTGTGCCTAGGTGAGGGAGCTATTACAGTATTAGCACAGAGCACAGAAAGTACATAGTATGTATGTATGTAGGACTCAGTATAGAGTCCATGCACTATATGATGTCCAGCACCCTATATAGAGTCCATTGGTCCAAAATCCACTATACAGAGTCCAGGAGTCCACTCAGTTTTGATCAGCTTCATCCTGCCGCGCAATCCCCTATAAGGAGTACACTTTTTCTACAAGTCCCCTATTCACGGTCCAGGAGTCCAGTTTACCAGTCACGCCGTCCTGTGTGTTGTGTCCGAAATTGAAGAGAACAAACACCTTTTCAGTTTTGCTTGCCTCGTGGCAGCGCATTCCTTTCTTCACTTCAGCCATGGCTGCCAATTCTGCTGTGCAGTTGCTGACAGTAATCTGTCTCGAGGTAACCAAGGAGGATAAGGAGACGTTCAAAATCAAATCTGGACACGTGTCTTGTGGTTCTCTGAAGACGTTTCATCAGTGCGCGGGATGAAAGCAGAAATTGCAGAACGAGAAAAGTTCAGCACAGTTCAAATCTGACGAGTCAGGTACACTGACACTCTCTTTCGTTCGACGCCACAATGATCCCCTGTTTGGCTGGCCATTGCTGCCAGTAAGGCGTTTGAACGGTTTCATCAGAGCGAGGGATGAAAGCAGAAAGCGGAGAACGAGAAAAGTTCAGCACAGTTCCAATCTGACGAGTCAGATACACTGACACTCTCTTTCGTTCGACGCCACAAGGATACCCTGTTTGACTGGACAAGAGCTGCCTGTACCACCGTGTCAAAAGGCTGTCCAACTACATGGCAGGACGATGACTGAGGTAAGGAAGCTTTTACTCGTTTCGATTGGTTTGCTGTTCTGTCGTTATGCTTGAATTTTTTTCCATTTTCAAGGATCGTATCGCGTTTGTTTGATGTTGCTTGAATGAATGCCCTAAAAGTAATCAACCACTTCGTAATAGTCCTCAAGGACTGCAAGGACTTTGCATCAATCGTATACGATCGTCTAGCTATCATCAATTATTATTTTATTTCATGAGAAATGTATTTTTAATTTTTTATCCCTGTGATAATTATGTGAACTCCACGACACTCTTCCTCTACTACTAGTACTAGGCTCTAGTATGATGTCAAATACAATGGGATCCACAAACGCAGTGCCAGTGTACTAGTAGTAGTAGTAGTAGTAGTAGTAGGAGGATTTCTCGTATGCCGATGACAAGAAAAAGCTTCTCAAGCTAATACTCGTATTCCATGAAGTAACCGTTTTGATGTCACGAACATGACATTGTGTCAGTGTAACTGCCTCGTGACAACAAATCATTGCATTTCCATCTTGGGGAAGACTGACTGACGGCAACGCTGTACAGATTGTTCAAATCATCTCATTTCAATTTAGTTGCAGTGAAGTGAAACACTGTGTACACTACATGTATGGTGGTGTGTCTGTGCATCTTGAGTGTGCACAAACGATCTTACTGTAAGACATGTTATTATAACGAGTCGCAAATTTAACGATTGTCCAAAATTCATAGGTTAACGAGAAGATAATGTTAACGATCTTGCAGTATTCTGCCATATCCACACATAGCATAATATGAATCAGTACGGCCTCAACGGATCTTATTATAACGAAGAAATGTCATCCGTTAAAACGTTAGATTTGCTTCCTCGTAATATTATACATGTCTTACAGTATTCCTCGTATTGCTAATAGATTATTGTCCCCACCGTCACCTGTTCACAGGTCTTTGAGTGGATGGATTTTCATTGAGCATTACATTCGTTGAGAACTTGGTAGTTGTGTGCTTCCATGCATCATTACGGTAATACGCGTATCCTTGTGCTATCTATTTGTTGCAGGTGTGCTGATCTTCAGAAGATTGCGGAACTGAGTGCTGCTGAACATTTGCATGGCCATGAGCAATGGTGAAGCTTGCTATTGCACTCTCAGCATGTCCTAGTATTATGCTGACTACTGCACTATGTTACTCTCTTACGCTACTACACGTATGTAAACGTGCGCGCATGCCCACGTATGCATTCGTTTCGTATAATTATTTGTTATCCCTCTTGACTTTACGTGTAAATGGGTGGACGTTTGCATGGCTGTTGGAGTTGCGTGTGTATTGTGTCTCTACTCTTTTCTTGGTGTTTTCCTGGCGTTGTATAAGTTTGTGTGTGTGTGTGTGTGTGTGTGTGTGTGTGTGTGTGTGTGTGTGTGTGTGTGTGTATGTTTGTGTGTGTGCGCGTGCACAATAATTTGAAAACAAATAATTAATCCTTGGCTCTCCATTATTCTCTTTCGATTCTTGGTTTTTTTCTAGGTATTTTCTTGGCGTTGTGTGGGTATGTGCATGTGTGTGTGTGCGTGCACAATAATTTGGCAACACTACATGATTGAGATATTGTAATTTGCAGTGTCTGCGAAAAGACCACTTGATTTGAGGATGGTGTTTGTAGGGTTTTTCATGTAATGAAGTGGCTGCAGTGGCGCCTCAATACTTATTTTTTATCTTGAGAAGTGAATGATGTAAAGGATTAAAGGGAGAGGCCGTTTTCTGGTTAATATTCACTGCTTACAGCAGATCCTTTGTCTAATTTCGAACTCTGGATAGGGGATGCCTAATTGGCTGGACTTTATACAAGGAGTGTTGTCCACATAAAGACTCCTTATAGTTGATTTCAAAGTTTGGACTCCATACAGTTGATTTTGGACCAATGGACTCTATATAGGGGTGAAGCCAATTGGCTGGACTCTATACAGGGAGTGATGTCCATCTAAACTTTGAGCTCACAGTTGATTCCAAGTTTGGACTCTGTACAGTGGATTTTGGACCAATGGACTCTATATAGGGGTTGGACATCATATAGGGGCTGGACGCTCTACTGAGTCCAACATGTATGTATGTATGTATGTATGTATGTATGTATGTATGTATGTATGTATGTATGTATGTAGTATGTATAGATTGCTAGTGGTTATAGAAATGGAAGGCGTGAATCTGCAAACACTACAACAGCAGCCGTATTGGTATTTACAGGTACTGTAGCAAAGTTCAGTATCGACTACACGCGCCATGCCCAATCTTGTGCAATAATGTACTTCGAAGTAGATGAGTGTAGACGCTAATAAAAGCCGGATTTTATAATTACTTTCGTGGAGACAGGAAGCTTATCAGGGAAAGAAAAACTACTATTGCTGATGATGGCGAAGAATAGCTTGAGATTTGTAGTTTTTCTTTCCCTGATTTTATAATTATTGGAGGATGATATTGGTCTGTGAGAGCACTGGTATGTGTGTGTGTGTGTGTGTGTGTGTGTGTGTGTGTGTGTGTGTGTGTGTGTGTGTGTGTGTGTGTGTGTGTGTGTGTGTGTGTGTGTGTGTGTGTGTGTGTGTGTGTGTGTGCGGTGATGGTGTATGTGCATGCGTAGGCGCCCACGCGTGTGTGTGTGTGTATGTTTGTGTGTGTTCGTGTACAATGTGGATCTCGAATGTCTGCTGAGTATCCGCGGGGAAAGCCATCATGTGCCTACATAATCATCGCGTGCCTACGAAGCAGGCAAGCGAGACGACCTGCAGGACTGCAGTCAATTAAGTTAACGCGACGTTCTAAGACTGGAACTCTCTTCATCTCTACCCAGTGTTAGATCGCCATGTCCATGACAATCAGTCAAAATGATTAATCTCAGTATGACCCCAGCTCAGTCACAGTCATGTCGATGCCAAGATGTGCCAGGATCGGTGTGTCTTTACTCACGTGTGTGGAAGTCATTGTAGTTAGTTGCGAACCTCCCTATTCACAGTCACACACAGGTCTCTATGCATGTACGCGTTGTAACTGTGGATATTGAGTGACCAGAGAAAGTTTATTGGCACCAAGTTTACTCTAAGCCTCCGTTTGCGTTCACGTGTGAGTTCCTGGACAAGATCTTCCTTTCCCACCCACACTCCTGGAGGACTTTGTCCTGCTTGGGAGGCTGCTGACGAGGTCATTGGCGAAACAATGTCACTGTTTACCCATGGAGTAGTGGCCCTGACTAGCTCAATGGTTGACTTGCAGGACGGGTTGAAAGATCCTAAGACCCTGCAGACATGAATGCCTCGCTGGCCAGTCTTCGTTCCTTGACGACGTCCAACCAACGGTCGGATACGTTTGGGCCTCTGGTGCTCTGCGCACAACAAGCGACCAATCATGCAGGATAGCATGGATCACAGTGACACCCACAATTTTTTTTATACTGAAGTGCACAGTCAGTCCAGCAGAGAACGGAATAGAAGAAGAATGCAGCACCTATTGCTGTATAATTATTCATTACTCAACACCCAAGGTAAAACAACAGGGACCCCCAAACCGTTCCGTATTCTACACGTACCCGTACAGGTACATGTATATGGACATTAGCAGCTTGCTGTCTACGGCATTGGGTTACTGCACATGCACGTGAAGACTAAATGTACGGGCAAAACAAAATAAAATTGGAATGAGTATATTTATAGGGTAAAATGGCGCAATTGCGCACTTTCTACATAGAAAAATGGCATACCCAAAGAAGTTGAAAGTGACAACATGTTCTAAAGGTGATAACGAAACGCACACCGGGGATAATACTAGTAAACAAAATTTAGCTTCAGACAGGCAAGTGACATTCTGAGGCAACCAGGCAACGTGAAGACTAAATACACGCACTCCAAGAAAAAGTAATCATTGTCCCCGGCCCCGAAGGATTGCTTCGCTAACGACTAAGCATGAAACTCGAGTACAAAGTTACAAACTGAACGTTAAGACTCGCTGGGGTATTGGAGTATTGTTTTGCACACTGTACGTATACCATGTTTTGAAATCATAATCATTGCCTACAATCGCTACAATCATAATTTCCCAATGCGTGTGTACGCCATGCGGGCGACGATGGTGTCAAGGCTGACCACTGGACGTGTCAAGCAGTTGTTGCTTCATCACCTGGGAGAAGCACTCTGAGCTACTTGGACGACGATCCTCCACTACGCTGCCCCAGTGGTACCGTGTTTTAGATGACTCGGTGGCCCCCATGGCCTAAAAAAATACTTCCAGATGACATTCCAACCACAACACAGCATGGTGTGTCAGCTTCGGCAACGGTTCGTCGGCACAAGTACTAGTGTACGATGTTTTTACAAGCGAAACGTCGACGTCCCAGGCTTGTTTCGTTGGCGCATGTTGTCACAGATAACAAGCTCGGAACGGTGAACACTTTGTTAATGGATTATGCGAGCCGGATCTTAGAGTGTATCATGCCAGCAAGTGCCCTTGGTGTTCCGCCGCTCACCACTGCAACACCTCCGACTGGTTCGTAGCTCCCAACATCCAAGCCCCGGGGCGAAGGGACTACCGCATTCCCAGCGGGCATTGGCAGTCGCGCGAGGCCTGACAAGAACATCAAACGCTGCGCGCGTCTGACTTTCTGTCTGTCCGTCTAGCAATCAGCAGTGCGTGGAATCTACACTGCTACGATCTACCAGTGTACACGAGCACGATATTGTAGTTTGTAGTTTGTAGTTTGTACAACACGGCATGCAGACACACAGTATCGCAGGATACAACAGCTCACTCACACCTCCATTATGCGTGGCTCGACGACTTTGCTTGGCTTCAGGGACTAGTATAGTGTACCATGAACGATGCATTCGATCCGCGCATGTGTCCTGTGCGAATCTTGAAGGAGATGGCTTTGTACTGTGGAGTCGAGAACGAGTCCTTCCTGCAAACAGCCGAGCCGAATGCCCACGGTCGTTCACAACTGCGTGCTCCGGCGGACACAGAAAGGATTCCCTGAGCATGTAGCAAAATGTTCTCAGTCCGTGTGTGTATAGCCTAGGATTGTAATGGGGCGCGCAGGACGTGTTCTTGTGCAGCGGCTGTTGTTGACGCTTCGACTGCAGCGAGGCTTCCTGGACGGAAGCGGGGCTGATGCGTCGCCTAGCGCGGCACCATTTTGGATCACTGCTCTTCAGTGACCTACAGCCATGCACTGTACATGTAGCTATACATAGTCAGCGCATACTGTCATGCAGCCATTACTAGCAGTACGAATATTGGTGTTCTATGGACACACTGCGAACCAGTAGTATTGCTTTGTGAGCGCGATAAAATGTAGCCAGGTATGGCATCGCTATTGTTAAATTTGGAGCGTTAACTAACAGCTCGTTGCGCTGCTTAGTCATTTGAGTACTCATACGTGTACGTGTACGTTGTATCGGCGGTGAACACTCGTTTGCGTGTACTGGCATGGTACGCCATTCTCTTAAAAACGCATTACGCACAAGGAGACATGGTGCTGCTGGTACCCTCAAACATGTGTGATGATAGTCTTATGCATGCACCGGAGTGTACGTGTAATTGCATCTCTGAACACGGCGCGGTGTCCTCAACTCCCCAGTTATAGTGATGCGAGTCTGGGATACACTTTTCTAAAGACTATCCACACTTCGCAGATCTACATGTACGCCACACAAAACACTCTACATTGAAGATGGCAACAAAGAGTTAAAACACTCCACGTTGGTGAAAGGCTAGAGCTAGGCCGGGGACCATGCAATGTGGCTTCTACATTGTGATAGAGGTTGTCAACAGTGCAGCGAGGGCTTCCATCCTGAGCGGAGGCCTGTCCGTAACAGTAGTGGTAAAACCATCGGTGCAATAGTTCAAAGGGAACACAATATATTCACACCATCGATGGTGAGAAGAGAACTAGAATGGTTAAGTGCCATTGCAGCTAACTCGTACCCGTGACTTTGTACGTGACCGGACTACACTTTCCCATGCAGGTCGATACGCCACGCGGATGCATCTACTATCGGCGCCGCCTCCCTAGAATCTCGATGAGCGCTACCACATTTCATTGTCATGAGCAGAAGGCTATCAGAGATATTGGAGACAATCATTTTTCTAGACTCTTTGCTTTGCGGCAGGCCACATGTGCACGTCAGGGTGTAGAGGGACTGACAGGGTCTTCAGCACACGATTTTTTGTTTTAAAGAAATGGCAAATATTTGCCAGAACCCATTGGGAGTTGCATTGCTGCTGGTGTAAATGGAATGGAGATCACTGCAAGTGCAGCAGCAACAACAGTGACAGGCTGAGCATGAGGGCCAGTACGTCGTCTCACTTCACGCTTAGCTGGACGCTCCAACTTCCTATCGTACCTGTTCACCGGTCATTCTGTATGGCAATGGTGTAGTGGCACTTCTGTTGACGATATGCCAGCAATCATGTATAATACGTACATGTTGTGTTGTACTGCTACTGTGCTAGGCCGGGCTTGATGTTTGAGCTGGTGCTAGGGTCTGTACACCAAACACTGAAACAGAGACAACACAGCCGAACGGCGTTGGTGACTTGGACACCTTCTACAGACTGAGGTACTCCATCGCCAGCAATCATGGTTATGGCTTATGGCAGCATCCTGGTATCTGAGCTGTGCTGCTGCTGCTCTGCAGGCCAGGCTGAGCGAGGCCAGGTAAGGCAGATGTACACGTATATCTACGTAGGCAGGCCAGAACAGTGATGGTCGGTGCATGCGCGCGCAGACCAGACGATGGAGGGAAGCTGACGACCGCACTGTACTCCCATACACATACCACAGCACAGCCAGAACCTGTACAGCTGTGCCTGTGGCTGCACTGGCTTGTGTTTCGCGTCATGTAGATCCACGGTCGGTAGTCACATGCAGCAGACCACCTACTCAGGTCTGAGCCAGTGCTGTGCTGTGACTGTGAGTGTGAGAGACGGGTGATGTAGGAGGAGTCTGCGAATGCGGCGCTCGCCAGCAGTACCCCATACTACTAGTACTGAGACTGAGTACTAGCCGTTGACTGCCAAGACTACACTGAGCACAGCCTGCACAGGTATCAGCCTAAACATGCTGATTGCACTTGCACAGACTCGGGAAGTAGTACTAGTACATGGTGTAGACGCTGACTGCACTGGGAGTTTACGTCTGATCAATGGGAGCCTGGACAAGTAGGGAATCAGATGGGCTGACTGATTTGACCACTGCTTTTGCCAACCATCCATGCTGCGTTATTTACTTCCAGTGTTGAAGCTGAGCGGTGGAGTGTAGAGTTGTTCGCTTGGATCGGCCACTACAAACGTTTTCCTGCTGTCCTCGGATCACTAGCTAATTGTCACCTCTGTGTTCATCAGATCGGAGAGAAAGGCCACTTGTTATCCTACTCGATCCTGGCCAAACCTCTCCTGTGTTACTTCCCATCGTGTCACTAGTCACGCTAAAAGCTACGCGGTGGTCGGTGAAAACTATCGCGGGATGTAGAGAGTGGACGTGATTGGTCGTTTAGTGTGTACGTTGTAACCTGGGACCAAGCCACAGCTTTACGGCAAACCGTGTGGCAGACGTACCGAGCTGCCACTGATTTCCCTGCGGCCACCATGTCATGAGTTTGTGTACTGGAGGGACCACCTCAGGATTTCTGATTTCTGATTCTAGACAGGTAGTGTGTAAGTGTGAGCTCCGTGAGTGGTGTATGTCCTGAGTACTGGCACCGAAGGTCTTCAAAGGACATTCTGCAGTAGCCTAACGTAACTCAAAGTCAGGTAAAACTGATCAATGACTTGTATTGGTGAGATATTGGTCCACCCGCGGTCTCGATACTGCACAAGTACGTCGACAAATGAATGAAATTTCTCCCCCCAGCACCAGCTAGTAGCAGTGCCCATTGAGGCAAGCTTATAGCTGAAGCTTCGGTCAATGTGGAGAGCGTGAGATTGGCAGGCCCGCGGCATTCTGCAGACACGATCTCGCAGAAGTTGAGCCCCGACTAGCGAAGGAATTGGACGAAGTCGCATCTTGACCATTTGTTGCACAGTGCAGCAGCAGTGTCGACATCACGCCATCATTGGAGATTATTCTGCTGCTCCCTTGTCCTTGGCCTTGTCCCTTGCAGTGTGTGTTTAAATTATACAGTCGGTCAGCTGCTGTCGCACTCGTCGTGTTGGTTAGTCGATTGTGCTGAACCCCTGATCGATCTGAGCGTCGACCATGGCTTCGCACATCATCACGACAGCGACGGTCGCAGCCGTCACAGCCAATTCCATCACGGCGGCTGCTAGCTCTGGGTACGCTGCGGGTACGGGTGGCAGTAGTGGCAAGCACTTTCACTTGGCCAACATACAGCAGGTTTTGCAGCAGCAGCAACCCCAGCAGCAGATGAGTGAGTCGCTGAGTAGTGGTAGCGGGAGCAGTGGTCTTGCTGCGTTGACTCGCGGCGGCGAAATGGAGAAAGCTGCAAGGAAGCTGTTCGATGCCTGCTGTGGGCACGGTGGCGTGATGATGAGGTGAGTGGCACGGATCGGAGCTGTTCACCGATTGCATAATTTTTTAGGACCAGTGTTTTGACTTTTGTGAGTTGAGGAGTGGCTGAGAGTGACACCATGCTGTGTCTCCACGTGTGTGTGTGTGTGTGTGTAGTTTTGCTGTTCTCCTGCTATCGCTACTGCGGCATGGCATGAGTGAGATCCTGCATCTGCGGCAGGTGTTCCGAAACGTTGAGGTGGAGGTGCGAGAGGATGGTGTCTCGACCGAGTGCTGAAAGCGTGTGTGTAGATCTACGTGTGTGTGTGTGTGTGTGTGTGTAGTGTGACTGTAGCCAAACAGTGCATCTGGTTCGTGTCCTGGGATCCCACGTTCTCAGTGTTTGTGTAGACCTGGATCTACGCCTCTGTGGAGTGCAGTGTAGAATGTGTGTTGCTGGGCTTGATCGAATCAGTGATGTACAATGTAGTACTGACGAGCTGTTAGTGTTACCGACACGGTTTCTGTGTGACAGAAATGCCTTTGACTCCCGTCGCGGTTTATCTACAGCTGCGGATGATGGTAGTTTGGCGTTGCTGCAACTCTTGTCGCATGCAGTATCAGATAATTATCAGCGTGTATGCTGACACGATTTTGCGGACGATGATGTGTTACCAACCGAGCCCCTTTTCTTGTACGTGTTGTTTACGGTTTCGTATCGTATTTTCTTAGTTGTTTGCATGCGTGCTGCCAGCATGTACGTACATGTACAAGCATTGTAGCTTTGCCGAAAATTAATTTTTACGAAAATTAATGAGCTTTTGAGCCAGCTCAGGTTCACCTTCGGTTTGGTTTTCGTTTTTGTTCGGCTTACGACCATGATGGACAAAGCAGTGTCGAATAACCGAGTCGTGTTTGTGTTCGTTCGTAGGAAGGGTTTCTTCTGTGCCACCTACAGCTGACTGCACGCGGGCATTGTAGCTCGAGCTAATGATCCAACACAGCAGCATGTAAGCGCTCATCCTAGCGACGCTGCTGCGATGAGAGAAGAAACTAGAGCTGCTGCTGAGGCCTGGTCGTACGGCCAACAACCGCGTTCCTACAGAAGTTCTACTTCTTCCTGTGGCGGCGCGCGCCAACTGGCTACTTGCGGCGCGGAGGACTCGCAACTCGGATGGGTCCGCGCGAGGAACTACGCTCCATCAGCCTGGCAAGACGCAGCAAAAGACTTCGCGGCATTGCTCGTGGCCACTAGGCATCGGCCATCCTGTTTCCTTCGTTCTTGCAGCAGCACAGAGGAACAGCTAGCAGAGGTGCAGAGTGTATCTGCGTCAAACTAAGGAGCTGAGCTGAGGAACGTCGTCTAGTCGTTGTAAAAAGAAATCCTCTCCTGCTTTGCATTCTGTGGCTTGCGGCGTTACGATTCTTGAGCACGTGCGTCATCGGCGATTTCCGTGATTTTGCGTGCATGCATGCATGCATACTAGCCAGGCTGGCACGCGTAGATCTACGGACTTACCAGGTATGTCGCTTATGCACTTCTGAAGTAACAGTTCTGCGGCATTTCCCTTCTTCCTCGTTATTTTAGTAGTCGTAGTACTGCGGCAGTTTGCAGGCTGCCGTTTTTGAATGATCTCGTGAACCTCTCAGCAACATCCTGCTACTGCTATTGCTACTGCTCCCAGTCGGTAAAGCTTCAATGCTTTCTCTCCAGCTCGTGATGGCATTCGATCGCGTGCCTTGCTCGTTTTAGGCAAATCACCAGCGACGGTGGAACACGGACGAAGACATAATGGTCTAATGCGTGAACCCTTGGACTACGGCCGGTCTCAACAGCTTGTAGGACAGACGTTAGTTGACCGAAGGAAGCAGCGATCGCGAGTGTGGCGCTGCAGCTGTTGTTTTTTGTGCTCACGGGTCGGTCAAACTCCACGCTCGCTCCTAGATCCTAAATTTTAGCTAAAAGCGACAGATCGAGTGAGTAGTGAGATCATTAGTCGCACTACAATGGAGCGGACGGCTCAGCCATAATGACTGATATCTTCCCAAACGCAGAGTGGGGAGCGATGGTTTCACTCACTTGGCCTACAGCATTGTGACGTCTCGAGGTCATCTGGTCAGCCGGGCTTCTCACCGCGCCATCCCCACTTTGCCTCTCACACACGCCATACTCCATAGCTCACAAAGCTTCGATGTCTTCGTACTCAAAATAATCTGTGTAACCTTATTTCGATGAGACTGCGGATTGTCCTAATGTAGTGAGTCGAAAATCGGTGCCCTCTCCACGGAGAGAGTGGCCGACGTCGCAAGAGCGCGTCAAGGTGTCGAACGAGCTGCCGGGCTGGGACGACGGGAGTCGCGATAAGCTCAAACGCCACCAAGGCTAGAGTACAAAATGGCGCCACAGGTACGAAGGAGACGCACTTGTGGTGCGATAGCGTCAACATGCGTGCTCCCTCGCTCTCTACTTTGTCCTTTCACGCATATCTGCGCTGGCAGATTGATACATCGAGGTGCCCGGCAAGATGTTCTAGTGACTTTACAAATGGTTTATGCTACTCGTTAGGCCTCGAAGAAAGTGAAACGAATAAGCATTGTTTGAGTGAAAATAATAGTGTCGCGGTGCATGATGGCGAAGCGCCCGGAGAAATGGACAGTGAACAACTTGCCCTTTTGTATCATTCGAGTGCGAACGTCCTGCAGCACGTGTGTGTATGGTAGATAACAAGGCGACGGGGTAGATTCGTCGCAAAGATGTCGCTGCCACTGTGCCAGCTGGATTCTGTGGTTACATCAGCCCAGTTGAGGGTCACGGAGCAACAATGAATATCTATTGGTGCAGATTATAATCTAGACTATTGAGCTGGTTGCATAGTCTATCCCAGGCTTGATGAACAGTAACAAGATCTACTGGCCAACTAATAGGGGAATAGAATTTTCAATTTGATCTAAACAGCAACCACAATCTGACATGGGCAGGTCAAGCAGCAGCATTCCATGGTCTACATGAAATTGTGTACATTCACTGCCGTGCTAAGTGGATAGGGATAGGTACAGTGTACATTGATTGTGCTGCCATGTCACTTCAAGTTCAAGTTGTATTGTGTAAAGAGTTGTGGAGTTGGGCAGTACGAAACACCTGAATTTGACCACGTACTAATACTACTCAGTTATTTGGGCGACAACAAAAATAGCCCGGCACAATTGTTGAATGGAAAAGCACAGGTATCCAGTGTTGACACTGATTGGGAAACTCCTAGCGCTGCTCTGGGCATGTGCTGCTCCACAAACTGAAGTCCACGCCATGCAGCCCAGGGGACAGTTTTCCTTGTTGGGTCGCAGCCAGCGGATGCAAAATGCCTGGCAATGAGGTACATCATACTACAAGACATTGTCTATTGTGAGTATGGGCCAGGCCAGGCCACAGTGCTAGTATGCTGTCGGTGATGCTGATCACAATGGCAGTGTTGCTTCTGGTCAATGGCCATTGCCATTTTTCTTATTTTTCATCTATTTCACCTTCCCATGGCCAGGGAATATAGGCCAATATGGGAGGGGAGAGGGGGGGGGGGGGTAGCCAGCCATGGCAGTAAGCAAAAACTATGCAAAATAGCAAAAGGCAATAACCTACACAGGGCGAGGCAAAGAGAAACAAATCTGTATGAAGAATTAGCAGTTGTGGTGGCAGTGTGAATTACAAGTATTATTTTCATCCCATGGAGTATAGGGTCCACCACTGTATAGATTCTTGGTTGGGGGGGGGGGGGGGACAAACCAGCATACAAAGCACAGAAGCCATTCTAGTTTCGACTAGGCCTCTCGTACCATTTTTTCTTCAAGTCAGAATGCAGTTGCTTTATTATGGTCTCATTCAGGACACTCAACACCATGATGTACATGACACCCACTAAGACAGTCAGGACGGTACAAGTATGAACTAACTTGTCATGCTAGCTATTGAGTATTGGCTATGCATGCCATCACCGCACTTGACTTGGGCACGGCCTGACCTGACTCTGACTATGGCATGCGGCGAAAACTCAATTTGCCATGCAGCAGCCTCCTTTGGAGATCACTTGAGTTGTGAAGTTATCAGGGTGTAACCTGACTGGTGTGCAACTTATCTCTACCCCCCCCCCCCCCCCCCCATTATCGCTATCATCTTCAGTGCTCATGCAGTCATGGCATGGCAAGACGTAATACTGAAACGCGTGTAGCACTGTTCCTGGTAGTGCTTGGGGGTATGAGTCAGGCTGACACTGTACCGTGTAGAACACATTTTGACCGGGCAACTTATCGGCAAGTTATGATGCTGATGTTTGGTGTTGTACATGATTTTACCTTTCACAGTGCAGTTTCAGTAGATGTACCGGAGTGTGTTTTGGGTAATGTATAGTCTCCACATTTCTTACTCTTCTGCTCAGCCCAAGTAATGGGCCTACGGTCATGGTGGATTAGTAGTGTTGACTGAGTGCATACAGTGGTCGGGTACGTGGGAGTAGTCACCTGGGGTGACCAGACCGCCCAAAAGTCTCTGTGGCTGTGTGTAGGGGCTGGAAATGATGATTATGTGCGGTCACAGTGCCACCCCCCCCCCCCCCCCATGACACTCCTCTCTTCTCAAGGTGTTTGGAGTGTTCCAGGAAGTTCGTGAAAAGAAAAGAAAACCACAAAGCCAGACCTAAAACAATGCAATGCAAAGCTTGAGCTACATGTACTTAGTCACAAATCATAGTCTGATTCGAATTCCAATTGGTATAGTAGCATGGGGTGTCTGGCTGTCAGTCTTGTTTTGGGATTGGGTTCGACACCTACTGGGACCTGCCGTGAGCAGGCACTGAGCTGCTTCGTGCGACCAATGTGGAAAACTGTGTGCAGACTGACCGAAATGTGCTCTGAGAGTCTGATGGTTCTGGCTAGGCAAGGGAACTGTTGGTATTCAGTCCAAGTAAGACAGACACCTAGTGTGTAGTGAGTGTAGCAATGATCTTCATCTAGCTGTGGTTTAGGTGTGTAGGTGTGTGTGTGTGTGTGTGTCCTGACCATGGCAGCAGAAAGAGGAAGTTGGCATTCCCCGGGCTGTCTCCCAGACCATTGGCTTGGACAGGTCGCCTAATTAGCACATGCCAGTCAGCTAGGTGACATGGCCTTCATGTGCAGAGCATGAGTTGTACACTGATTACTGACACTTGCTTGTGACTTTTGGATGGCTTAAGTCTTTGATTAACTCCACCTGTACAGGTTATGTCAACACTTCCTTGTAGACCCCCAGAGCAACGCTGTAAATGAGCCCATTCCTCTTGCACTCGCCTGTAACACCCATCTTCCTGCGGACTAATGGAGCAGTACACTTGCGGTATTCTGGGTGTGCGGTGGAGAGCTCCTGATGAGTTACTGCTGCCATGTGACTGTCACACCATCACAGCTCTGTCACACGGGAGTTGGCCGATCGCGAGTCTTTAAAAGCACGCTGTGACATGGGGTGTGGCTAGGTCCGTGCGTAGCATCGTATACGAAACTCCTTGGCCAGGGAGGGGGTATGCTGTGCTAAGGTAGTGCTGCTCCATAGCTGCACGTTTGAACGCCGTGAAGCAACACAATGATCATCAGACACGAAAACGCCCCCAGGTGTACACCGTGTGTCACATATCCGTACTGATGTCCTGACTCCTCAAAACGCATGCTTGCGTTTCCTTCCTGAGTGGCCCACACGAGTCATGATGTGTAGCGTTATGTGTCTTTAATTTAACCGGTTTTCAGCAGCGGCGCCACTCCAAAACCAAAGTACAAGTTTTGTGGTAGCACAACAACACGGCTAACACCTGGTTATCTAGCCTTATCATGTGTACCTTTAGGTGCTCCACTGCAGCATATTCATCACTTTGTTGTTCTTTTAGAAGGGCGATGGCGTTCCTTCGGATGAGAAAACGGTCTGTTTGATTGACTGTGGCATAAGCACTGACAATTCTCCGCTTGTGTGTGTGTGTGTGTGTGTGTGTGTGTGTGTGTGTGTGTTCTGTTCTGTGCAGGGAGGATGTGGCGAAAGTATGCCAGGAGCTGCAGCTGTCCTCGTTCGCGGACCAGATCGCGGAGGAGATGGGGGCCGGCTCCCCCGGCGGCGTTCGCTTCGAGCAGTTCCTGGCCTGGTACCGGTCCACTCTCGACGACGAAATGGCCGCCAGCAGCAAAGCGAGTACTCCGAGTACAGGCGAAACGACCTCATCCTCTATGCTGGACGGCGCGGGCTCAGACATTTTCGACCGAGAGCTCATGCATATCAGTGAGATGCAGTTCCCGGCGGCAATGGCGAGGACGGCGGCCAGGCAGGACAAGGCCGAGCCGGCACAGGAGCAGGCTTTGCCGGTGGATGCCGCCACTGCGCAGGCCGCTGCCGACATGGCCAGTGCGGCCGCCGTGGCTGCCAGCGGTGTGAGTAGCGGCAATGGGGAAGCGGACATTGCCAGGAAAGTGGTGCAGGACCTGATCTCCTCGGTGGACATGACCACCACGGACTTGTCTGAGCTTGCGACTAAGGTGAGTGTTGACATGACTAGGTGACGTGCTCCATCATTGCAATTCTTCTTGATATTACTAAAATTGGGCTTCATTATTACTCCCATTCTTCGTATTCTGGCATGGTGCGCACATTAGTAGGTATTGCACTGTTGCGTAATTGGCGCTCACTCACTGCTTGTGATTCTCCTGAAAGGGGCATACTATCTCCTAGTATGGTTCGAGACGGGTGATTGAAACGGGTGATTGAAACGGGTGATTGAAACGGGTGATTTGAAACGGGCGACTGAAAGCGGTATGTACTGGTTAATCATGATGCGTGTAACTCTTGATCCTATAATTATAGAGGGTGGTGGCATTCCTACGGATGCGAAAAACTCGGCTTCCAACCGAGTCTCACGTGAACCGTGAAATGTATTTATTTTAACTCTTGCCTGGCACTGTGTGATGCACTACAGATTCATCAAGTCACCATCAAATCACTGAAGACGGCCGTCAACAATCTGCAGCACCAGCTAAGCCAGGCCCACGGCAAGATCAGCGGCATGGAGACCACCATCAAGCAAACACTGGATGACCGGGCACAACTCATCTCGAACTACGAGCGCCAGATCGAGCTGTGCTCGTCGGACATTGAGGATCTGCGCCAGCAGTGCTGCGCCTTGCGTGGCCAGCTCAAGGTAGCAGAGGAGGAGAAGCTCGCTGCTGTCGAAACGGTGAAGACCGAGATGAGCAAGCAGCAGGCGTTACCGCAGCTTCAGAAGGCTAATCAGGGGTGAGATTTTGCGGGTATTGCCATGTTGAATTTGACCCAGTCTTTCCGACCTTTTAAGTTCTCTTGGGCCAAGAGCCCCTACTACCAAATGCTTTCATACTTGTTATAACTGCGGGATGTTTGAATGATTGCTAAACACAAATGCCCTTAGGCGGAATTTTGGGAGAAATGGAATGCAGTCATCCGTACTAGCATTCTAAGTCATAGTGCACCGCAGAATTCAGACAAAATTGTATCCCCTGCCTCTGCTAGTAAGGCTTACACTAAAGCAGATGACCGTTAGCATGGAGGTGTGACGTAGTAGCAACCACTTCGCTTGAATGTTTAGGGTTAAACGTCGGCCATACGACGATGGCTGCAATGGCCAACCGTGCCACAAAGAAGTTGATGCCTTAGAGAAAGATACATTTTCTTGCGCATGCTTATAATGATCGATGAGTGCGACATAAGTTACCGGTCGCTGTGCTACAAATGGGGTATACGGTAATCGGTGGGTTTGTGTTTTTCTGCTTTTCTTGATGCAGGCCATGCCCGCAGTGTCATGCATTAAATGACAAGCTAGCCGCACTGACCAGTCAAGTAGACGTGGCCCTCACCATACAGTCACACATTCCCTCGCAAGTCGGCAGTTCAGGAGCACCACCGCCAGCCACGGACAAGAAGACACACAGCCGTCGATCCTCCACCAGCAACCCTCCCGTCCATCTAGACGAGCGTCAGCTGCAGCATGCATCGCAAGACATGTACTTTGTGAGTGGAGTCACAAGGCATACAAAGTCCAAATATTCACAACTCCCCGTGGCGGGTTTGAGCGGCATAGCATTCTTAAACTCTTTGCCGCTCCTCTGCTGGATTTTGTTCTGTCTGGTCGAATCGGCATGGTGCAATGGTCCAGGTCTCTGCGTTCCAGGGTATGCAGAGACAGTTCTAGCTGGTTGGTGCCTGCCGGTATTGTTGTTTTGTAGTATCAACACGAGTGTGTGTATTGTTTCGTTCTTGCCCGTGTTCTTTGCAGACGAATCAGGCCGGCGTGGCCATGGTTAAGTCCAAGTCCGTGTCCAAGATCGAGAATGCCTATTTGGCATCAACACCGGACGACGACCTCTCCGTCTCGCTGAAGGTCTCCACGCTGACTTCGAGTCCCAGTCGCGCCGGTGACGTCACCACATACCAGGACCGCGCGGCCGAGTGGCTCCAACAGCAGGACTCTCACCTGCCCGTGTCGCCGGCACACAGCGGAGTGCCCATGCAGAGACAGGCAGAGCTATCACAGGTTAGAAATGCACCCCTAGCTGTAGTTGCCTTGCTTTTCTGCATGCAATGCAGTTCTTAAAAAGGATGCAATAAAAATATATAAAAAATTTCACGGTTCGCGTGAGACTCGGCTGGAAGCCCAGTTTTCCGCATCCGTCGTGGGAATGCCACCACCCTCTAGGATCAAAGGCGCAGATGCAGCGCCTAAACGGTGGGAGGTGAGTAGATCAGGCCCACTACCAAGTGGTCGAAGACTGAAATCCCATTAGCAATACTAGTACAAGCACATATATTACCACTCCTTTCCAATTATATCTCCAAATACTCCATACTCCGATACTCCATACTTCAAATACTCCTTGCGAGGATTAGACACAGTGCATTTCATTGAACTAAACACAGCAAATATACATGTGAGCGCTAGTAAGGGAATGTATGAGTGAATTGTGTGGATGTGTAACACGCCAACTATGCTGCAAGGGGTCTGCAAGCTATTAGAAAATTGACTTGATCCTCGTAGAGAAAAGTGATCCGAATCCACATTGTGCAGTTTACGTTGAAACTGAAAATGAATGGTACCAACTGTGTAAGCACCATAGCCGGCGGCTTTGCTATCGTGCATGCGTGCTCACACCTTTGAAGCGGAAGACCCGTAACCCAGGGTGTACGCGTGAAGGATATAGTACAGTCTTCATTACTTCTCACTTTTATTAAAATCATGTGTGATCGTGCGGGTATGTCGTCTTCATTGCGGCTCATATTTAACAGTATGTTTGATCGTGTGCGGGGTATGCGGTGCAGCTTGTCGGCGAGCAGTTCAATGCCGGGCAGATAGACCAGCTGGACACGGCGCTGCGGCAATGCGCTTCCATCGATGACATCATCCGTGCTGTGTCCGTTCACACGACGGCCTACTTTGAACAGGAACTGAAACACAGTCAGCTGGAAAACGAACGCCTAGAGAGTCAGGTGAGTAACAACCGTACTTCAAATACACTGAACCGAGAGGAACCCATACTTAACCGAGAGGAACCCATACTTAACTGCTGCTCTAGTAGGTACACTCATACGCTGGTGCTTGTCACGGTTGTTGCTGTCTCTACATGATGGACCAGGATACGTAGGCGTCGCATGCCGCTCCATACACGTGCAGGCAGGCTGCACTGTGAAGTGCAGAGGCATCGAACGGCATTCAGAAGTTGACTGGGGGCGTCTGCGTTATTTTCTTGAAGAGCATCCAGCTAGGAAGCAGAAATTCGAAAAAACATGGTAGATTGCTTATCTGGAGCTCAGCTCTCAATATACATACAAGTACAGGGTTGATACCAAAGGGCGGGTGGTACAACACAACTTTCACAAAAGACCTCACTGGTCTGAGCCCAACCAATCACATTAGTCATACGCGAATACCCTTCAAAAGCTTTCGCAGAGATTGTGAACGAATCAGATGGACTACTTATCCAGTACCCAAGATGAAACACTGTCGCTGCCCTGGCTTGACGGCACCCTTGGAAGTGTGGGTGTTAGTCAACCAGACCCAACAAGGGAGCTCAGGCTAGCCGAGTAAATATTGCAATCGGTCTTCACCGTACTAATCCCTGCATGGTGAATTTCAAGATCTAAGCATCCATAGGATGTTGCAGTACGTGTTGTCATTGTGGTGCGTCGTGAGCACAGTTTGAGCAGCGGACGCCGCTAAATTTGTAGTTATTGAGATATTCAGATGGTTCTTGGGAGTCTTGAGTTTTCCTCCTGTCCTCTTATCTCTTTGGAATACTATCCGATGGAGGACTATTGTCACATTTGTCACGGAAAGTAAAATTTTGTTTGGAAGCGTGTAGAGGTATTTGATGAATTGAAGGAATGCTTGCCCGTTCTGTCTATTCATATGTGGATGCCTGGACCGGCGTGTTTGTTTTTTATTGTTGTCTGCATACACTCTAGATGATGTGCCAGGAAGCCGAGATGAATGTTCTGTCGGTGACCCTGGCCGAGAGCAAGGACATGGCTGACCGCCTGGCGCTGCAGACAAGACAGTTGCAGAACAACAACGAGGTGCTGGAGCTGGCGTACGAGAGCAGCCTGCAACGCCAGCACATCTTCCAACTGCTGCTGGAAGCAAGCGACCTGAAAGCACTGCGCATGGCCATAAAGGTACGCCGGGGTCTTGTTGTTCCTCTCTTGTCGCAGGAAGTCGTCCATCGCAGCGTCGTTGTCAAGTGCACTATATTTAGCGGCCTCCAGAATGCACGGTGAACGAGCGCCCTGCATGACGTACTTGGTCTTCCAAACTCTTGTTCTGGTCCGTATACAAGAGTCTTGCGTGTACACGCCGCTACGCGGGGCCCCAGCAATTCACAACAAACACGACTTTGATTGGCAAAAGTGGTCGGGATATTCAGCTCACCAGTGCCCGGGGCATTTCGCTGCTCTCTGTGTATGATGCTTGTTCACTGTTGTACAGTGGTGACAATTGTGCGTGTGTGTGGGACTTTCAGTTGATGTGTAATGAGGCCACCCACTAAATTGCATGCTTTGTTTCCACTGTTTGTAATGTGCAGGTATCCCGTGACATTGGGTGTTTGCCAGACGATGTTGCTGCGCTGCCCACTCTCACCTGGATCCACGGCATGGAGAGTAACGACTTCCACGACCTGCATGCACTATCCAGCCAGGTGAGCTTGCAGTGCATGCACGGCCATGACGAGTGGGAGATTGTTGACTCGCTTGACACATGGTTTCTTTCCTTTTCCTGGACAGTTTTGCAGTTTTCCCCCGCCCGTGCACACACTCACACGTCTCTGTTGTGGTCTCGGCAGTCAACAAGCTGGTAACAAGCTGGGGTAGTCGAGCAGCACCTTCATTTTGACGGGTCGAAATATCCCTCAATGAGGTACCACCTTTAGACCAGTTCTCACAGATTAGCACAATGTGTTTTGGGCCGATGTTGCATAAGCAGAGCAAGTGCATTGAGCATTCAGGAACTCGAAAATGAACAATTCGCTAAACCTTTCCTTGTGTCTTGTTCTGACCCACCACAGCTGCACACAATGGAAGGAAATCTCTTTCAGCGGATTCACAATGCGTTTCTGCCAGGCAATCAAGAGTCGCCGCACAGTGGCAGCCCGTTGTTTGACGACCAGCTGACTCGGCGGCTGGCGCACATCGCTGGTCGCGCAACGCCCTCGTCCGAGCTACGCACTCGTCCGCCGAGCGTCAACAGCCACGGCGCGTCCATCGACGAAGAGAGCAGCATTGCCGACTCTGGACACCAGTCCATGCTACACAGCTACGCCAGTCGAAACCACTCGTATTCACTGCCGGCCGACCTGATGCGACTGCAACACATTGCTAAAGACCTCAAGGAACAGCAAGAAAGTCTTGGTAAGAAAGCTGCTATGCTACTGAAGAAAAGAAACTCTGAGTGTATGCATGTAGTCAGGAAACTGATTCCAACAAATCACTTAGGGTTGACGCCATGTTCATTGCGAAGTGTTGTCAGAAAAGAGTGCACGCTAGACCACGTGTAGCACTGCTGCACTGATCAGTGACTGATGGATTGATTGATGGTGTTTTTGGCACTGTACTCGGGCACAATCAACATGATTTTCTCTAAAAACCACAGTTACGACTCGTACCACATTCATGTCCACCAAGCAAGCGCGTGTGGAAACTCAAACACTGCTGAACGACGATTCGGCTTCAAAGGCCCAGGATAACTCCAAACGTATCTCATGAGTCACAGTGGCGGCTGCCCAGAGGGCATTGTTGCCTGTGTCCATCACTTGTGAGAGTACATTGCTACAGAATCACCTGGGGCAACTCCTGGTACAGCACTTGTCCTGTGATGTATCAGCAGAGGAAGTCTGCTTTCTGCACAGTCGACATGCTTACATGATAGCCATTGGCAATGCAAACTCTCGCCATGCATACTCGTGTATTGTCACGCTACAGGTAGCACAATTGAAGTTGAGCCTTGATACGATGTGAATCTTTCTTTCACGTCCTTCTCGTGTGTGTGTGTGTGTGTTGGTGTGTTGGTGTGTTGGTGTGTGTGTGTGTGTGTGTGTGTTGGTGTGTGTGTGTGTGTGTGTGTGTGTGTGTGTGTTGGTGTGTGTGTGTGTGTGTATGTGTTCACGTATTGTACCGCAACAGGTAGCACAATTGAGCCTTGATACGATGCGTATTTTTCATTCACGTCCTCTCGTGTGTGTGTGTGTGTGTGTGTGTGTGTGTGCGTGTGTGTGTGCGTATGTGTATATGTGTGCGTTCATGTGTGTATGTGCACATTTGCATGTATGTGCCGTGTACAGTAACATCGCTGGCGCCGGTGGAGATCCTGTGCAACGTCACGCCGTCACGCACGTCCAGCGACCTGACCAACGGGCGCACAGCCGACGAACTGGCCGTGCTCTTCCAGCAGGTGGTGGCGGAGAACGCCGTCCTGCTCCAGGACCTTGCCATCCTGGTGCAGGACAAGGCAAACCTGAAGAAACGCCTGTACAACGCCGACACGACCATGGCACAGCTGCAGCAGCAGGCCAGGAGCTGGCAGAGCCGTGAGCAGGCGCTCATGACCCGACACCAGCAGCTGCTCGGCGAGCTCAGCAGCCAACGGCAGAGGAAGATGGTGCTGGAACGCGAGCTGGAGAACGTCAGGTTCACGCTGGCCTCGGCTAAGGTATGCCTTACTGGTACCTGTTAGCTATACACACATGTTAGTACAGTGCTCGGGGAAATCCGAACCAAAGTGCATACTTGTCGCCCTCAACTTGCATGGCTCTTGACAGCCTGGAATTGGTACGAATGCGACTGGACGTAAGTACCAGTGATATCATAGGAACTGGTCCAGGGCGCTAGTTTTGCACTTTGGGTGTCGGATTTCACCGAGCGCAACTGTAGCTTTCAAGTAGTAGCACACATAATGTCACTAGCCTGCATGAACGCAGCTGTACTCAACTTCTTTCTTGTCGCACCGTATACTCTAGTTTCAGAAATTTATGCTGCTCAAAATTTTAGGTACGGTGGCAAAAGACCACGTTGGGCGAACAGAAATGTTAGGTACATAGAAGCAGTTCCTTATTTGATAATGTGTGTCAGTGTTCGTGAGGCTACTGAAATCAAGTTTTAGGTGTGAACACGATGGAATGAAAGTACCGAAAATAAAAGCTCACGGGTTTGAACTTTCCCTAAAACTGATGAATATTATAGACAATTCGTGAAGTTATAGTAACTATCGCCTGTATTCGCCAAATGTCCATACAATGTACTGTTTGCTGCTCTGTGTTCCCCGCTGCAGAACCACTTTGCCGCGCAGTCAGAGCGTGAAGGACTGTACCGGATGAACCCATCCCGTCGCTCCTCCAGCTGCCGTCACCTGACAGCCCCTGCCTCCACGGCGGCCCTGCAGTCCAACGCCAGCAGATGTCGCACTAACTCACCATAGGCTGAATCTTGACGACAGTCTGCCTCACTGACCGATATCGTCATTGCACACACTGGGGATCGGCGGAAGCAGTTTTGAATTGGTCCGCCCATACCCTGGCCTTTCATACTTTGGTTAGGATATGACGGATAGGCATGACCTCAGCGATAACACATGTTGGTGGCCAGAAGTTGGTCCAGACATGGCCTGACCAACTGGACAAGTTCCGCCGGGCCTGGCAGATCAACAGTCGAATCAGCCAACAAGCAAACCCATATAAACTGGACAGACGTCTATACAGAAGGAAGACACCCAATCAAGCTGGGTTCCTTGAGCTCGTCAAGCGTACCGACTGAACCCACCTCAACAGACCTCAACCAAGCACACACACAAACATGCATCTCAGTATTGCTCGTCCCCTTTCAACAGTCAGCGCAAAATACCAACAAAGGCTTACAAAAGCATAGCTGAACTTGACACGAAAGCCGATCCAAAGTATCGAACATCATATTCGCACTAGTTTACACCTTGATTTTACCAACACCACCAGTCAACACCGGAGTTTAAAAGACTCATGCTGCGCTAGCGTGAACTCCGGAAAACGAAAAATTTAGTCTTGTTTATTCCAGTCCTCACCATCGTCATTATACAGAGTTTTATGAACTTTTATCCAACACGGTATAAATATAATTTGCACAGATCTATTTGCCACCGTGGTACAAGATTCATGATACCGTATTATCAGTTAGGCAGTGATGCCCCTCGAGCGGCACCAAGACATTGTATTTCACGAAGTACGTGATAAACATATTTAACTAGTGACTTCTAAACAAATATTTAGACGCTCGTCTATGCTAGCCAGGATGATATTAATCACAGTAATATTTACGTATTCTGTGTGATGCTTCCTTGGCGTGAACGTGAACACAGTTTTACGTGCATGCACATACACACACGCGCAAACACACACACACAACACGCAAACACCACCACCACCACCACTACCACCACCTCAACAGACACGCACACAGATGTACACATACACACAAACATATGTACACACACACACACACACATGTACACACACACACACATGTATACACACACACACACACACACACACACACACACCATGTACCATGTATACACCCGTCGCAAGAGAAGCACGCAAATCTGCAAATGCACTGGATGTGCACCCACAGGTTTTCTCTTTATAGCAACGATTGCGGTTGCGGATCTGATTCTGATTCACACACACACACACACACACACACACACACACACACACACACACACACACACACACACACACACACACACACACACACACACACACACACACACACACACACACACACACACACACACACACACACACACACACACACACACACACACACACACACACACACACACACACACACACACACACACACACACACACACACACACACACACACACACACACACACACACACACACACACACACACACACACACACACACACACACACACACACACACACACACACACACACACACACACACACACACACACACACACACACACACATACACACACCTTCCTCCTTCCTTCCTTGTACCACTGCCGTGTCCGGCTATGTGACCCCCAAAGGGGCAGACTCGGATTTGTACACACACACACACACACACACACATGTACACACACACACACACGATGCAGAACACTACTGGACTTAGCATGATGACGGCACCTGTCCGCACATGTAGCATAACGTCTGACATTGCAACCTGTGCAATATTCAGTTCAATGGTCAAGGAGATACAACAACAACAACAGGCAAATCAGCACTGTAAAAAAGGAATTCAGCATCTTGTACTATGCCTGTTCTCGTATCGAGAGATGTAAATATAGACTCAGCATTTCACTTAGTCAAGAGGCACTCTTGAGAACTTCAAAAATTGAATAGTTCATACCTGGCCTAATGAGCATTCTTGGCAGAAATTCTCATATCAGCACATGTGTATGCACATTCTTATTGAACTGCGGTTCAAGTTTGACAGCTTGCGCAAAACAACAAGATCGCGGCCAGAACGCATACCTGATAGACAACAGCGGTGCTGTCATGAATGACGGTGTGTGGCGGTGATGCAGAGCCGGTCAAGTGCTCCACCAAATGTGTAGCACGCACACGCAGCCATGCTATACCGCCCATGGAGCTGCGCTATCAGTTTGCTGCGGGTGTGACTGCCGCACTGCTGGTGTAACACCTACACTGCCCTGGCATAAACCATTCCATGAGGATGCTAGCCAGGAGCACTCTGTTCAGTGGAGCAGCTCAAGTAAGATATCAGCCACCATACCTCCGGGCATACACTAGCATACACCTAACTACTTCAAGTCAGCAGATCAACGTGTGTACTGTGTAGGTCTACGACTCGCACAATGCACTCGGACGTCTCGCACTCGCGTAATGCACTCGTAGGTCTACAACTCGCACGACACACTTATATAAGGTCCCTACTCGCATGATGACTTGACATAGCCGATGCCGAAGAGCTTGACTTGCTCGGTGAACAAATGGAATAGGTAATCGTAGCACTCGCACATCGTCTTCGCCTTCTCCCACGTCGGCCCCCACACGTACACTCCGTGATCCCGCACCAGCACAGCGTACGTGTCCGGGTACTTCTCCATGGCCTTGGCCATCGAGTCGCGCAGGTCCCTCTCGAACGGCGTGTTCTCGATGATGGGCACGATGAGCTTCTCCGGGTAGACGTGCGGCTTGCCGGTCGTGTATTTCAGTATGCCCTTGATCATCTCCTGGCTCTGGATCTGGAAGTGCGGCTGTCCGGCAAACAGTTGAGTAACCAGAACGGCCGACTCGGAGTGCGTGTGAATGACCGCGTCGGCCCGTCTCATCAGGTACGCGTTCATGAACAGCGGCGTGCACTGGCTGGGCGTGAGGGCAGGGTTGGCGGGCCGCTCCAGCTCCTTGCCGTTCTCGTCCATGATGAACATGTCTTTGGGCTGAATGCGCTCCTTCTGCACTCCAGACGGGGCGATGTAGATCAAGTCTTCGTGCTTTATGCTGATTCCTCCACCAGTACCTGTTACCCAGCCCATGTGGTAGAACTGCTCGCATAGCATCGGAATCAGAATCCGGGGATGGTTCTCAGAGAGATGCTCATACTCAGGCTGCTCTGTCCATTTGTTTTTCAAAGGCATTTTGAAGACTTAGCCAAGCACAGTTTTTGGTTTGATGCTCTCGACCTTGAACACTGGCTTCAAGGAACGCCTGTCACTCGTTCACGTCTTCCAGATAAGCTTGCAGCAAATGCCTCCGCCCTTGAGAAAAGCAGATGACACTGAAGGGAATAATAATTCTTACAATTGGCAATGAAAAATGAGTCGTGCACCCATTCCTGATTTTTTTGTCGATTCGAACGAATGCAACACGCCACCACGTGAGTCGATTTTGAACGTCAAGCCAGGCCAGATCTATGCCTATGCCATGTTACCTGGTTACGTATCATGTGTATGGTGCACATGTCATTCAACTTTTTCAAGTTTTCAAGTCATTTCATTCAGACAAAAGAAAGGTGCTTTGTTATTTTCACACATGTTCATGATTGTGCAGGCTCGTGATTATCACAATGTGTTTGTAAGAATTAGCTTTTGTCAACTAGTACTTGCTCCCGCTCCACTTCTAAAGAAGACAACAGTCGTAACTATTACCGACCATGGCATCCGTAGACTGGGATCCTGGCGAGGAGCTCCTACTGGAGAACCCTCGTGTTCGTCACAAGAAGAAAGATGGTGTGCTATATCTGACCAACAAACGGTTTGCTTGGACTGAGTATGCTGCATCGGAGTTCAGGGTGTCGCACTTCTATCCCGCCATTCGTGGTCAGTAGACACACGTCCATACGCGAACAAACTGCAAGATATCTTCACTTACGTTTTCCAGACGGGATACGCGTCTTTGTTTCCTAAATTCTAAATTCTTTATCTAAACGAATGTAGAAAGGAAAAGAACATAATGGATACGAGTTAAGAGTAACTGTCCACCACTGTAACTGTAACTAGATACTATATTATACAGTCAGAAAGTGGACAACTAGGCACAGGACTGGCAGAGAACTCGTATCCATTATGTCCTTTTCGTTTCTACATTATATTATTGGCTCAACATCAGAGTTTCTTTATCTAAATAATAAATTTTAAATTGTTTGCAGACGCACAGTTGAACAACGTCACCTATTACGCGAAGAAGTCAGTTTATCCAGAAGCCTTTCGGCCCATTCTTGTTCTTGCAACTGCGCTGAACCTTGTAATCTGCACTTCTCACTTGTTGCCAATGCCGCTCGTGAGATTGGGCCGAAAGGCTTCTGACGTCATTGTATGATGACATAAGTAACATCGTTAGTACATACCGACATAATTGAAATCACTGAGAAATGTTGTGGCAACAGCATGCCAAGAGATTGAACTGAAATAACACTCGAGCTTGTGAACGCTGGTATTGCGACACACTTACACATGCCCGTCGCTGAAGCGATGATTGCGAGCAAGCTATGTTAGACATAGCAGTTTGTGCTGGGATTACACCATTCACAGGTTCCGTTACGCGTGCACGCGCATGCACAACTTGTACTTGTACTTGCTCACTGCCAAATCTGGTCACACGGGTCTCCCTGGGAGGGGGAGAGAGATTTAATAGAATCTTGGAAAGATGACTCAACTGGCTATTGAACCAGACTACGGTCGACACCTCCTGAAATCCCCACACTCTGGGTGGACTTGGAAATGCACAAACACCCACACCCACAAAAACACACACCACACACACACGCACACACACACACCAGCTGCCGATCGACTGTGGTGTGTATTATCTCGTAGAGTCAAGAGGTGTACTGCAGTGATACGATGACGTGATGTGATTAATCATGATGCTTTGCAGTTTTTCAAATCACTTAGATTCATTGCCAGGCTTGAATTAGTATTCTTTCGACCTTAGTCCCCTCTCCCCCCCCCCCCCCCCCCACACACACACATATTTTCTCTTGTGAGGTGTGTGCAGTGCTGTTCAATGAATGACCAGTCACGACACTCAAGTTTGCGCCTTGCATCATTTTGCAGCCCAGTGTTCGCAGGTCTATGGCTGTGCAACACCCGGCGCATACTTGAGTGACGCGACTGGATTTCATTGAGCAGTGTCGCATCTCAATGTTTTGTATGTCCCTGAAGCTACAATTGTTCCTTTTTTTTTTAATTCCTGTCTGCTGTGACGTGCAGCGCAAAAGATCAGTCCGGAGACGACAGCCAAGATCCAGATGCAGATAGTCCTTCACGACAGCACCACCAACACATTCCACTTCGCCAATGACGCCACCGCGACTGCTGCGCGCTCCGAGCGCGACTCTGTCAAGGAGATGCTCGTGCAACTGCTGGCGCAGAACCGGGCCGTTCCGTCCAAGGAATTGGAGGAGAAAAACAGGTGGGTCTCAGCTAGTGGTCAAACGAATGTGCTAAACAGCGAATCGAACCTTCTCTGAATGTTCCTAACGAATACCGAACGAATGTCGCCCGTTCCATGATTAAGAAATCAGTAAGAAATTATAGCTACCAACCAGTATGTAACACTAAAACTTTTGTAAAAGGCACCCAAATCATAAGTGAAGTTGCACACTGCAAGTCTGCAACAGAGACTGTAGATGCCATGACTCATTTATGAAGTGGACAGTGATGGTAATGTACCCCTCCGTTCGTCTGCTTGTCCACAGGTCTGTAGTCAGCGCCATGGAGCTGGCCTTTTCAAGGTTCTCCACCTAACCACTGCACCAGCAACTTCAGGCCCGCGACGTGCTTCCGCTGAATTAGCTTTGTCACTTGAGTTGCAGGTAGCCAGGCTCGGGGTAGTTCATGAGCGAAAGGAACCCCCGCACCAGTGACTACGCTCACAGGCCGAAGATCTCTGCACACAAATTCCACCAATCGGTCGTCGCATCCAGAGCCTCAGAGGATCTAGCCGCTGGCACTTTCTTTGCCTTGAAGAAGGCAGTTATCCCTCCGTCCTTTTTCGGTATCGCCCCTGCGCCATCCAAGTCGACATAGTGAACGTCCTTCAGATGGTTACGTAAATTCGTTGTTCCGCCATGATCTGCCAAGTCTTTCGGCGGCTTGCACCGAGTACACGTAGCAATATTGTCGTGAGAATATAGATAATATTGTCAGCCGTTATCTCTATTCCAAAATCCCATACGGCAGAGCGCCTACTGTTCTCGGCCATGACGAACATTGGGTGGATTTGATGAAGAAAGACTCAACGACGGCTCTCAGCACTAGTTATTATTTCAGACAGACCGTCGAGTGTTGTCACGACTAAAATCGCCTGTGGCACTGCACTTCCAGTTTCACAGCCGGGCGCGGTGCACGCATGCAACGTTCAACCCAGACTAGAGTTCACTGCGCAGACTAGACCTACCGTAGTCTCTGGTCATGAAGACAGCGCGGCACGGCTTCAAAAGTAGACGTGTGTACGTGCTTGCATGCATGAAAATCGCTGCTACAACTTTACAAGTGCAGAGTTCACAGTTTTGTGAGTTACTATATTCGTTTGGGCGGTCAACTTGGCATTCGAATGTCGACTCGAGAACGAACGTTCGAAGCTTCTCAGCATTCGTTTGACCACTAGTCTCAGCACTACTGAGTGAAATCCGGCAAAGGAATCCTTACCAGCGGCACACATCCTGCTGCCGCGTATTGTAAAAAGCCATTCTTCTAACGAGCCGCAAATATAATGATTTCCTAAAACTGACCGGTTTACGTGTACCAAAGATAACGATTCTCATTCATTCTCAATGCTCACTGGTAACGGTATAAGTATCGATTTCTGTGTAGCATGGAAAAATGTGGGCACAAGTTATGCGATCGAGTCCACCAACTAAACCAGATTTTGGACATTCAGACGTGCACAATCTAGCACAAAACTGACAAGAAGTACTGAGACATTCCACGGCATGAAAGTCAGCTTGAGCACTGCTTGATAGCGCTAACGAACGGCCTTCCGACTTGGAAGGGTTCATGGATACTAGTGCCAATTCCAAAGTGGGGAAGGTAAACGCCATCGAACCAAGCACAAGCTACATTCCAAGGCTTCATGGAAGCCCACTTTTCCATGTTACAGTGTTTTCTTTGGCCCACCATCTGACTTCGTTATAATAATAATAATAATATAAAATCTTGTAGGACGCATCACGCAGCTTCATAAGTAAAAAATTGGTTGTGAGCAACACTGGCTCACACTCAAATAACTGCTTTTCACCAGAAAAATATTATATTTCAAAAAAATATAATATTTTTCTGGTGAAAAGCAGTTATTTGAGTGTGAGCCAGTGTTGCTCACAACCAATTTTTTAATAATAATAATAATAATAATACATTACAAGGCTTTTGCAGTATACGGTATGATACAGCATACTGCAAAAGCCTTGTATTATTGTGTCTACAAATTGTTGGCCCATTCAATTTTCAGCCTCCCGGGGCTAAAACCCATTTCGGCCGCATCAAAGTTCCGGCCTGTGTTGCTGCCGCCTGCATACACTGTCACACTGAACCTTGCAAAACGAAATTTCGGCCGCAACAAAATTTTCGGCCAAACATGACCAGGCCGAAAATAGATATCCGCCGAATATTTGTGGACTTACAGTACAAGGTAGATGTGGTTCAAAGTTGGATTCTGACCGGGGCAGAGGTAAAGAGTGTTGGAGACATTTCAGTTGCAATTACTTCAAAGTAGGATTGAATGCGTGCTGCAGTCAGTCATGAACAGCCGCTCCTTCGCCGTGTTTTTATTTCTGCTGCTGTTGCTTCTGCCGTTGCTGTCATCAATGTCGCCGTGTGCCGTACGTACGCTTTTGTTTTTCTTTGTTAGAATCCTGCAGAGCCACCCAGCCATGCACCGGCTGTATAAGGATTTAGTCGGCTGTAAGATCATGACTCCGGAGGAGTTCTGGGAGTTCCGTCTGCTGCAGGACTCTATCGATCAGTCGGCGCAGCAGAGCGCGGGTGTGTCGTCGGCGTTTCTGGTAAGACAGGCTGTCACTAATCAGGGACGTAGCTGGTCCCCCTTTTTGGGGGGGGGGGGGTGCACGGCCGCGTATGTGTATGATGGGTGGTGTATGTCATTCATGGTCATTATGTGCATGTTTATCTAGGTCGAAGTTTTTAGGGGGTGGGAGGGGGGGGGGGAGCACGTGCCCCCCCCCCCCCCCGTGCTCTATGCAACCTACGCGCCTGCACTTGTCAGTCCTGATGGTGGCCCAGGGCCGAACAATTGGTTGATATCTCTTTTTCAAATTCAGTGAAGTGACCGACTCACTGGATTGGTGGTGATTGACCCAATGGAACGCATGCATCAATTTCCCGCAATTAGGTTTTGCGGGGCAAGTCCACTACAACCGTACACACCTTGATACCAGCTAGCTCTGCATAAAAGGTCATGAACTTTGTGAGGTCATACTCATAAATGTACTATAACGGGTTGTACCTGCCAAGTATGGGGTAACTTGCCCCGCAAGAAGGTAACGGACATCTTAGATGCATACCTCTCATTACAGCAGATCTAGGTGCAGCGAGACCTGTCTCGGGAGCACCCCTACAGTAGGGGATCACATGTGTTTAGAGACACTGTGCCGCTTGCCCACACATAACGTTGTGTGTGTATTTGGAGATACTGCATCTCATGCCCGAACCATAGCATTGTCTCAGCCATCAGCATACTTTCTGACCTGTTTTGAAAGACCACCTCACCTGTCCCCGAAAGAATTAAAAAATAACTAAAAGCAAGAGTGCATAAACAAGAGTATGCAACTGTGGTTATGGGTCAGTGCGCGGCGCGCTGCCTTCATTACGTAACTTGCCTTCATCACGCTCTGAAAGCATGCATTCAAATTCACAATTTCTTGTACGAGCCCATCTGTTTTTGCTCGATTCGTTCCAGTACCTACGCGATCTCTAAATTCTGGCGCGTGAACTCCAGTTCCGTACGAAAGTTCATTTCAAACCAGAGGAAAAGTGCGGTGGTTGATTTTCCGCAGTGCGCGGACTGCAGCTGAATGATGTAATGAAGGCAGCGCGCCGCGCATCTGGCCCATAGAAAAGAGATCACAGTTGCATACTCTTGTTTATGGACTCTTGCTAAATGTTTACTAGCGTTTCGGAGGCAGCAACTATAATATGGCAATCAAGAGTACTAACTGCGCGGTAACCATGCTTTATTACAATACATGTAGTAACAAACATGCGAAAGAAATGTGAATGTACACATAGTTACGTACGTTCACTGAAGATCGTGACGAGAAAACCGTTCTGAACACTTCTTCTTCTTTTTACATGTACATTTCACATTCACATTTCTTTCGCATGTTACAGTCCATTCATTGGAAACTGGCACCCTAACTTTTTGGTGCCTCTATCGTGAAAACAACAGTACATCCTGCATTGTGTGACCCGTGCAATTACTCCTTGCCACATTTGAGGCCAGAAAAGTCCAAGAACAGGGAAATAGAAATTCAGCCAGGTTTTACAAAATTAGGACAGGTATGCCATGGCAAAATGTATGGAGAAGCAGATCCAAAACCCAGATTTTTGAGATTTAAAGTGGGTTTTTGATCCTCAATTCGGCCCAAATCCGACTTTCAAAAGCCAGCGGGCCAGTTTCCGATGAATGAACTGTAGTTACTATTGTAATTTTGGGAATGTGAACATAGTAAAAATAAATAAATAAATAAAGCATGGTTACCGCACAGTTAGCACTCTTGATTGCCATAACAGTTTACTATGCATCTTTACGTGGTCACCAAAACCAGGCTTCGCTGCTTTTTCTTCTTCTGCTCTTCATGTTTTCCTCGCTGTCTTCCCTTCAGGCCAATTTGCAACCGCAGATTGACGGCTGTAACAGTGTCCGTTACAACCTGAATCCCGACACGATAGCAGCGATCTTCAAAACCTATCCTGCCGGTGAGGGATTTCTTCAGGCTGTTCGTCTCGGCTCACAAACTAGAATTCACATGGAATGTTCTCCGTTGCCTGCGTGTGTGTAGAGAAGAGTAGGGACCCCTTTTGTGTGTCAAGCTGCATGGTACTGTCGTGGACATGGAAATCCGGTCGAATGACCAGGGCCGGCGCCCTCAGTGCGTACACAACGTTGCGTGCAATGCACATTGTTGATCGTATGCGTACTCACGGCTGCATGGCCAGCGCCCTGGGGCCGCTTGACCTCAGACCGGATTTCCATGTCCACGACAGCACATGCCGATAATTTAAAAGCATGGCCACCACCACCACTGCACCAGCATGTTACTCTCTTGGACAACCCATACATCTTGCAGGGACCGAGCTTGTTTGTATGTGTGTGTGCTCCCTGTGCTTTTTGTCGCAACAGTCAAGAGAAAATTCCAAGAGTTTGTGCCGGACAAGGTAGGGTGTGTTGCTTGACGATGTGTGTCAGCCTGCTATGGAGGTTTAATGGTTTATGTATGACTGTATCCTGTATTCATGATGTATGCCAGTGCTACTGACTGTACAATGCATGTAGACTGTATACTGTATGTTGTGCAAGCATTTATACTGTGATCGAACTTGATTGTCTTAGCTGGGGTGGGTGGGTGGGTGTGTGTGGGGGGGGGGGGGAGAGGGTGGGTGTGTGGGGGGGGGGGGAGGGTGGGGGGGGGGGGTACTATCTTTCCGATTACTGTAAGTCTACAAATGTTCGGCCCATTCAAATTTCGGCCTCCCAGGGCTAAAAGCCTAAAACCCATTTTTGGCCTCGTCAAATTTTCGGCCTGTGCTGCTGCCGCCTGTACACACTGTCACATTGAACCTTGCAAAACAAAATTTCGGCGCATATTTATTTTCGGCCAAACATGACCAGGCCGAAAATAAATATGCGCCGAAATTTTGTAGACTTACAGTACCCCTTTTGAGGGTGAGCCTAGACCATCACTGCTTTCCCCGTCTGAGCCTAGACCATCACTGCTTTCCCCGTCTGAGCCTAGACCATCACTGCTTTCCCCGTCTGAGCCTAGACCATCACTGCTTTCCCCGTCTGAGCCTAGACCATCACTGCTTTCCCCGTCTGAGCCTAGACCATCACTGCTTTCCCCGTCTGAGCCTAGACCATCACTGCTTTCCCCGTCTGAGCCTAGACCATCACTGCTTTCCCCGTCTGAGCCTAGACCATCACTGCTTTCCCCGTCTGACTTTTGTGCTCCGCTGTTCTTTGCTCAGCTGTCGGAAGTTCAGTTCTGGACGCAGTTCTTCCAGTCGCAGTACTTCCATCGCGATCGCCTGGGGGCCGGCAGCGCAGCCAAGGGCAAAGCGGATATGTTCAGCGAGTGTGCGAAGCAAGACGAAGCCGGTAAGGTGCAATCTCTGATCATGATCATCACGTAGATTCCTCTTACTGTGTTGGGGGAGATATTCGTTTTAAATCTTACAGTACAATGGAACTCACTTTGTACATACTCTGATAAGATGTACACTTGCTAGGTACGGGCATTGCCCAGCATGTGCTGCTCCTGTTTTCCATGTGCTGTCCCTGTTTTCCATGTGCTGTTTCTGTTTTCCATCCCATGCACCTGGCAGCCCAGCTCAAGTCTCATCTGGAAGCGGTGCAGAACCCTCTCATCGATCTCACCAAGCAGCCAGCCCAAGTGGAGGAGGTGAGTTTGCCGTACCCTTAGGTGTGTACATGTACAGTGCTGGCCAGAGAAATCCAACCTCATGAATAAAGTAGCGCCACGTTAGAGTGCACAGAACAGTGTGTGTAGTGCTAGGGCTGCGTAGCGCCCGGCAACGCTATTTTATTCATGAGGTTGGATTTCTTTGGCCAGTACCGTATATTGTGTCGTAGTGTGTACAGCAGCTGGTATTGCACATGTGTTTAATGTTGGTTTGTCGGAGGGTCTCTTTCGGCATATCTCCTTGCTGTCCCATACAATGGAGCATCAAAAGCAACACCAAATGTCCAACTTTGGGCACGTCACGTTTACAGGTTGTTTGCTTGTATGATTGTATCTCTGCTCATCAACCGTGACGTGGTGTTACATTTTTGTATTTGTCTTACCAACCAGGGCTATGGCATGTCGAGCACAACGAAGTCGTCTGTGCTGCAGCCGATGATGCGACGCTTCAACCATCAGAGTCTGATGATCCTCAACTCGTCTTCGTCGGCACCCGCCGAGACAAGCAACACCACTGCGGGGTAGGCCATGCAGACCTGTGCTCTTTGCACACAGTCACTGTACAGCTTGCTGTGTATCCGTACTACCTATTGTGCACTGGAAAAGCAGAAAATGTCGGTGGTGTTTTATTTTCGGTAACTTCGGTGCAGACAATTTTGACCTAAAATAAAACGCACCGAAAATGTCAGTACTAGTACTAGCACACTTAGCTGGAGAATACCGAAAATATTACATCACCGGAATTTTCTGCTTTTACAGTAACATGTTAGACCACTCGCCCACTGTTGAGATGTGTACACACATGTGCAGTGCTGCTCAATGCAATCCAGTTGCTTCACTCAAGTGTGCGCCTTGCACCGTTTCGCAGCCCAGTGTCCGCAGGTCTAGGGCTGCGCAACGCCCGGCGCGTACTCGAGCGACGTGACTGGATTTCATTGAGCAGCGCTGTGCATTGGTGTTTCAGCAGAAATGCTTTGATCCCTTCTTTCAAGTGTGTGTACAATCAGACCTCGCATAACCGCACACATCCGTTTTTCCACAAAAATATCCGGATAGCCGAGGGAACCGGATAATCGAACACACATACTGTATGTATGCATGGCAAATGCTGTAAATCGGTAACCAACGATTTTCTTCCGGATGGCGAGGGATCCGGATAAAAGAGGACCGGATAAGCGAGGTTTGACTGTACTAGGCTCTGCACCTCGGTGCATTGAGCACTGTCACGAGCAGCCACAACTCTCTCCGAGTGTACACTGGTGTGCTGTACAGTAAACCCTGTCAAGGTGACCTCTCTGATAAGGCCACCTCTCTGATAAGGCGACCTCTTTGATAAGGCCACTGCATGTCCTAGAAGGCCACTGAGACCAGGATCAAGGGATGGTATTTCCAGTCTAATGACCTTGGATAAGGAGACCACCTGGTAACCGAGACCACATGTTTGAAGGTCCCTTGAGCGGTCGTCTTAGACAGGTTTCACTGTACATTCCTTGTCCCTTGTGGTGTGCTCAAGCAAGAGGTCAGCACTTGCTCTCATGCAACTGATCTGCTACAGAAATGCTTGTAGAATTGAAAAGCAAGACAGTGTTGGCAAGTCTTGGTTTGCTGTTGTTATTGTGTGTGTGTGTGTGTGTGTGTGTTAAATCTAGATCGGCAGCACAGTCATCTTCGGCTTCGTCCACTGCAGTCGAGCCAGCAGCAAAGCGATCACTTGTAAGCCTTCTTATTGTGAAAAGCAAGACATGAAACACGGTTGCCGTAAAATGGATTCTTTTCTGCTCTTGACGTCCTCTCAGTTATTGTTATCCTACCTGCAGAATATTTTTTCTTGTTGTTGTCGGTGTTTGAATTCTTTATTCTCACAATGGCACCATCGCCAATAGGAGAGTTGTTGTAATTGTTGTTGTTCTTGTTCTTGTTCCTGCTGTTGATATTGTTTTTTTGGGTTTTTTTCCGTTTTTGTTGTCATCACCCTTGTGGTGTGCGTGTCACGCTGCTGCTTCTGCTGCTGCTTCTGCTGCTTCTGCTGCTGCTGCTTCTGCTTCTGCTGCTGCTTCTGCTTCTGCTGCTGCTTCTGCTTCTGCTGCTGCTGCTTCAACTGTAGGTACCATCCCTGAGGGACACGGTCATTCTAGAAGACCTGGCCGAGGGAGAACAGGCTAAGCTGCCGTCGCTGCAGATCCGCGACCTGGGACGCTTTGCCGAGGGACCCACCATCGCCCCGCAGGTCAGTCTTTTTAAAACAACTGTCAAGGGAGTCACACACGGTACAACCAGTATGACCATGGGCGTACCACTTTTCGTCCAGGATGGTCCTCAAGAGAGCGCCTGTAGAGCGCTAAAACATGCCCTGTTGGCCAAGAAATCCAATTTCTGTCCCCCGGTGATACCCCGGACCCCTGGTCGTACCACTCCCCAATGCTATATGACACCCCGGCCTGTACTACTATGCCTCTTGGTCAAGAGTACACGGCATGGCTCACAACCCCTTCCTGTGTTAGCAATCACTTGACATCAGCACACTGAAGATCTTCGTTGGAAAATTCTTGTGCATGCCACTGGTGTTATTGATCGCAGTGCAACCGTCAGCTATTGCACATTGATTGCTGCAGTGCGACCACACTGCGACAACAGTGTGACCACAGTACGATCACAGTGCGAGCACAGTACAAACACTGAATGGGTACACACCAGTCAATGTATTCTGCTGCTTATCAGTATTTAGTACATTGAGATCGTGTCAATAGAAAAAGTGCTTTGCTGGCCGGTACAGCACCCAATGTGTAGCATTGACAATGCCTCCACGAGTTCGGGCTGTATCTCTCTTTCCCTGTACACACGTGTCTAGATTATCCAGTCGACTGCGGATGCGACCAATACGGAGCTGTCGCAGGCGGACACCGGCTTCCGCCACACCGTCGCCCATCTATCTTCTAACCTCTGCCAGGTAGGATAGGATGAGATTGATCAAGTTAGTACCGGGTTTTCCCGACTACAAGCCGCCCCCAGATTTTGTCACAAAGTACCGACATCCACCACCCTGTTTATCACAGTTAATTTCACCCATCATAGTGTAAGCCTTTGGGGTGACTTACTGGTGTGTCTTACTGGTGTTTAATTAAAGTGCGGTTTATACTCCGGATTATACGGGGTAACCTCCGGTACATTTCTACTTCCTGAACGGTAGTGTTCTTGTGTTGTAGCTGCTGGACACATGCAGCAGAACTAGAACTGCTCGTTCTTCATCGATTTTTGTGTAGTTTTCCATTTATCTACGGCCAGCCAGTTCTTTGTCTCCCCTAGCAACTTGGGCCAAAATCTGACTGGCAATGTGTGCGCTAGTTGTGCGTGTAATGCGATCAAGGGTGAGTTTGCTTGGCCGACTGCTGTTTGTTGTTATTTTTATAGATTCTCCACAGACCTTGCAGCTCATACCCTGGATAATAGTGCATTGGTGTGTGAATTTCTGTACTCGTGTTAGTCTTCTGATCCAGCGGCATGTGTCTACTGTTCTTGCAGGCCACCCGTGGTGAGAAGATGGAGGAAGTCTTTGCTCAGCTGTCGTCCGGACAATGGCCGGGGGAGAGCACTGGCCATACTAGCTTTGGTAGGTGTGTGTGTGGGGGGGGGGGGGGGGGGGTTGAGTGCATACATGTGTGCACGTGTACATACTTTGAAGTACATGGAATAGTTAAGAAGCAGCGCATACAAAAGAACTCCACGGATCGCAGTGCACTGAGTAGCACTGGCGAATACAATCAAGTGTTGCGATGCTCACGCACTTCGGCATTCACAAGACGTGACGACGCTCTGTGCATGAATACTTGACGACCTAAAGTTGGGACCCTGTCTTCTTTTGGGCCAGTTGTCACGAAGACTGGGGGCATAATACTGCGCTCTGTGCAGTTCCTGCGTGTTCAGGTATTTGGGATGGGCCTTAGGGCCGATTTCCACTACGGTACCGTGAGTGCCGTGCCAACGATTTGGGTAGGTCACGTGTACGCCACGGTACGAGCTTGAAGCTGAGAGTGATTTACACCTGCGCACAGTCATTCCGTGCATTCCGTCGGCAGGCCGGATCACCATTTTTTATCAATTTCTGACTTTGGTCCTGAGGGAAAATAGCGGGGGAGATGACTGGAGAAAGCTCAAGAATCAACCGATCGAAAAGCCAAAAGCCAAGAAAAAACTTCGTACCACAAATACAAAAGAAAGAAAAAACTTCCTTTCAGGGAGTAGTAAAATACCTCCTACTCACTGCATTCGACCTCATGGAATACCACGGCATGCCATTTCCATCCCCCAGAGACCCTCGGCACCGGAATGTCCACGGCGCAGTACGGCAGGAGCCACGGAATGAACTCGCGCCAAAACTGCCCCTCACGTGAGCAAATCACCATGGGTACTCACAGCACGGCACTCACGGTACCGTAGTGGAAATCGGCCCTTATGCATTACGTTGCCTGCACGGTTTAAAGTGCAGGCAACGTATGCACAGCACAGTCTATGTTGCCTGCACATTAAAAAGGTGACTTTGTGTTGTTACGTTGTACCCATAGTGCATTGCTGGTGAGATGGGTACAGTAAAATCTGTGATTAGCGACCACCCCTTGGGGCCAGAGAAAGCGGTCTTTAGTGGCAGGTGGTCCTTAGTTAGAGGTTTGCACCGCACAACCATATATGAATGTGAGACTGTCCGTGCCTGGCGAAGTGGCCTAGACTTTAGTAGCAGGCTGGTCGCAAGTCACGGTTGTCTTTAGTTACCGGTTTTACTGTACTTTCTGTGCCTGACTGCTCACTGTGTGCTATTAGCCCTGTCTGATTCGCTGAAGGAGGAACTTCATAGTCATCACCTGGCGGTGGGGGAGCTGTTACGCCATTTCTGGTCCTGCTTTCCCGTCAGAACGAAACAGCTCGAGGAAAAGGTCAGACTCAGTGTGCTGTGGCACTGCATGTTATCCCGCTGCTGCTTTGATAAGCTAGGAAGCCATGTACGCACCGTGTTGTCTCTCTCCTCTCCTTTCCTCTTCTCTCGGTCTCTGCCTTTGCCCCTGTCTCTTCCTTTGTCTGTCTGTCTATCTTTCTCTCCCTCCCTCCCTCCCTCCCTCTCACACTCTATCTCCATGCGTTTCATTCTGTCCTGTTGCAGCTGGTGCGGATGGGTAGTGTACTGCAGGCGTATCGTAGCAATCAGCTCGCCATGTTCCAGGAGTCTCTGGTGCACGAAGACGGCGAGGTCAGTGCTGACATCTGCAGTTGGTTAAAGTCTATTTTGTTGGCGTTGTCTGCCGCTGTGTCTCTATCCTAGGTACTCTTAATGATAAGTCCGGTTAGAGACGGATTACGAATGCCGGATCAGTGTGGTAATATGACTGGCAATGATCCTTGTCTTAAGAGAGAAGCCCTGGCTGAAATAGAGATTGCCCAATAAAAAGAGGTCTGGCTGTATAGAAGTGCCGTACCCTTCATGAACCCAAGCACAAACTTGTGTCATTTAGCACTACTAAGTACACTTCATGCACTCCCAAACCAATTTCCGGATACTCGACTGGTCGTAGCTCCATGCTTTCGGAGTGCTAGCCTCTAAGCTGCACAAGCTGCACCCCCCCCCCCCCTTTAAATTTTCGCTTCGCTTTTGCCCCCCTTTTTTGGCCCCAGAATTCTCATATTTGGTTGACGTTCGAAGTAGAAGCTTCAAGTCAGATTGTTGAATCTTTTGGCCATCCTAACTAGTAACTGCCGGTGCATACAGTACATTACCAATGGTTAGAAAGTTGAGAGGCACGGCTGAAGTTCTAGCAAAAGTTTCCTAGTTTGTCCTTCAGTGCCAGGTTTCACTCCGAACTCTCCGAACTGACAACAAGTAGAAACTTTGCACTACAGTCTGTCCACAAAAAGAAGGCAGTGTGACTTTTTCAGTGAGTTTTTCATATATTTCACAAGTGGGAAATGTGAACAACACAGACAAAATTCAGGTGGATGCACAATAGAGTGCTCTTCGAGGTTTTTTTTAAGTGTCAAAAAAGATGACTTGGCCCAGTGCAAACAAAGTGAATGACTTTCAGTTCTCATGAGATGCACTGCATTTCTTTTTGTGGACAGACTGTAGTGCAATGATGGATTGCAGTACATGAGACTTAGTCGAATGACGCAGTATGTACCAGGGAGTCGTAAAATACCGGTATTTTACAACTCCCTGGTATATACGATATAATATATGCATGGAGCGCTGCAGCGCTGGTCGACTCGCACGTAGCATTCAGGGTCAAAGCCGCAGGGGCGATATTCGAGTGAGTTTTGATGGATTTTTAACTTTAAAGTGCGACTCACACTTCGGAAAATAGTAATGGTAATTGATGTTTTGGAGAATTGTTCAGCAGCTGTACATGTACAGTAAACACCTGTCAAGGCAACCACCTGTCCTGGAAGACCACCTGTCCTGGAAGACCACCTGTCCTGGAAGACCACCTGTCCTGGAAGACCACCTGTCCTGGAAGACCACCGGTCCTGGAAGACCACCTGTCCTGGAAGACCACCTGTCCTGGAAGACCACCTGTCCTGGAAGACCACCTGTCCTGGAAGACCACCTGTCCTGGAAGACCACCTGTCCTGGAAGACCACTGAAACCAGGACCAAGGGACCCTGTTTCCAGTCAAATGACCCTGGATAAGGAGACCACCTGGTAACAGAGACCACGTTTTCAAGGTC
Source organism: Sycon ciliatum (assembly GCF_964019385.1). Classification (NCBI taxonomy): domain Eukaryota; kingdom Metazoa; phylum Porifera; class Calcarea; order Leucosolenida; family Sycettidae; genus Sycon; species Sycon ciliatum. The sequence goes on from NC_088643.1 coordinate 5,037,585, forward strand.
CCTTGAGCGGTCGTCTTAGACAGGTTTCACTGTAATTTGACTTCACACATCATGTACAATGATTATGTATTCTGTGTGCTTGTGCACAGCTCACCAGTCACATACACGAAATGATCGACGCCGGGCTGGAGAAGTACCGCTCTTGGCAGGCACGGCAGACGGCGAGGCGCCGCACCTAGCAGGCAGCGACAGCAGCAGCAGTAGCGACACCTTGGCGGCGTTGACGGGTGTCGGCGGACCTGCGCTCCTCCGCTCCTCTCTACCTGTTACGGTGCTGCTGTGCCTTGCGTTTTGCACCGTGCGCTCTGTTCTGTAACACGGTTCTTGTGTGCATGTAGCCAGCTGGAACACACGGCATGCAAGTCACTGAACTGTAGCAGTGACCATTTTGAAAGGACCTCGACCTGTCGGAAATGCTCCGGCACTAGCTGCTGGGTGTGAGCCAGACGGACCACACACACCAAAAAAACCGATCTGCATGCGGTCAACATAAGCGGCCAGCTAGTGCATGCTGCATGCTGCATGTGGCGCGTGCGAGTCGACTCGTACACTGTCGTACGACATATTTGTCTGCCGTACCCTGTACACTGCATGCACATGCACGGCCAGCTAATGGGGAGCGTCTGCACCCAGATCTTGGAACGGCCCGCGGGATGACCTGATGCGCAGAAGATCAGTTTTTGACTTCGTATCGAGCTACCTTAAAAAGCAGTAGCTTTTTTACTTACGACCCCCACAATCCCGGTCCAGTTTCTCCGAACAATGGATGCATCTCGGACATTCAGCCTTTTTTATTATTTGAACACACAACCCACACAGGGAACCCACCCGGTACCGCTCTCATTCTCCCATGCTTTTAGTATTTTTTTAGAATGTGTCGAATAAGCATTCCATGACAGTTTTGTTCAACACAGTATATTTTTAACGTCCCATGTACTAGTATCGCTGAAAAAAGTCTAGAAAAGAACACCTGAAAAAGTAAATTCCATATTTCTAGTTTTTGCCCATTCAACTCCGTAATGCACGTGTACATGCTGTTGAGATCAGACGTGAAGATCTCAACAGTCAGTGTAGTGCGTGAGCAAGGAGCACATGTGTGTTTGCCGTGTTAGGAGACTGACCTTTCAGTTGTGTTCACGCACATACTAATTATGCTGGTCTTGTGTCACCCTATTGTGTATACATGGTATAGCAGTGAGCATGCGCGTTTGAGCAGCTACTGATTGTCATGACAACAAGTACATGCATGGTGAATGAAATGTGGACCCAGTGTACTCTCTACAGCTCTGAGGACCATGTTGTGGCCATCAGCCGCGAGTCCATGGAGACGACACGGGAAACTGACCGACGTGGGTTTCATTCCCAGGCTTCCCGTTTCAGTAACACTTGGGGCAGGGCCTTTGAGGCATCGCTTTGGCAATGGGGTCTGCAGGTCAGGTCTGCGATTGTGAGTTGCATAGATCACCGATCAGGCGGAACTTGGGAATCCAGAGTCAAAATGTTCATCGTTTCGGGTACCATGACCTCGTGTGGTCTCTTTGTACGCTACAAGGCTCCCTGGTGACTATGCGCCCACACATGAGGTACTCAAAAGCCAGCTGTATTGCTGAAAGTGCATGTTGCTCCGGATTTCACTTTCCACAACTGCACGAATAGCAGCAGTAGAGATGAAAATGTACAGAAGAGAAAAAGAGGAAAACTTATTCGTGAAATCTGGCCTCGGATAGAGAGCCATAAAATTAAAAAACAATAAAGGACCAAAGGTTTTTTCAATGTATATGGTCCATACTAAATTTTGTGAAGTTGAAATATTTTTCATGAGCCTATGCTATTAACGATGCACCGTATACATGTACATGACTGTCTGCTTGTGAGTTCTGGAAGTCTAATAGAATACATTCCTGCCGGGCGATAACTGCTGCAAGTTAAAATTTACTGGAAGTCACTGCCAGCTACAACCATACATGTAAACCATACATGTACAGTAGTTTGTTTTCGATCCATCAGAATCAATGTGTGGCTATTTGTCTCAACATCACTGCTTCCCGCTGCGCTCATCCTCGCTGCGCTTCGTAGCGCAAGTGAGGGCAAGCATTGTAGAGACGTTCCCTGAGTGCCCGCACGTCTAGAGTGCTGTACTGCTCCACGAACGTATTCTCGTCCACGATGAAGTAGACCAGGCCCTGGTCATCCGTCTGCGCTTGTCCTACGAAGACAAACGTGTTGCCATACAGGTCCGGGCAGCCACACTGCTTGTCGCCGCCGTCCACGCGCACCATGGGATGGTAGACAAAGCTGGTGGTGATCTCCATGCCCTCGGGCTTGTGCAGCACGGCCTGCGGTATCGCCGAGAACAGGGTCGTGTTCGGTGGTGCCTGTGCCGGATGATCAGTCACGACTCGCGCTGCAATGGCTGCATGTAGTGTGAGGGGAAACGACAATACAAAGCATGTGCGGATCCGTACACACAACACACACACACACACACACATACACTTCAAGAGATCGAGTGGCTGACACTAAATTGCCTACTGCTATTTTCAGCTTTGGCCTGACAGTTGGCAGATTCCATGCACGGTCACCTCTCCATTGTCATCATGCATTACTGCATGTGCATACGTCCATAAAATTAGAAAGCATTCAGGGACATGCAGTGCACCATGGTGTAAACTGAACTCCTTTTTTTTTTTTTTACTAAGGCCACAGCTTCCAATCATGACATGCAAAGCAGCGGTGCAGCATCGCAGGCATGAATCGTGGACGTGGTGACGGGGTCTGATGTGCTCCACCGACCTAGGGTCTCGGCTTCACTGCACAGCAAACGCGTCGAAAGAAAACGGGTGCTAATAATTATCGGGAGATGGGGGGGGGGAGAAGAAGAGAGGAAGAGAGAGAGAGAGAGAGAGAGAGAGAGAGAGAGAGAGAGAGAGAGAGAGAGAGAGAGAGAGAGAGAGAGAGATACAACATCACATGCCCTCAAATTCCACCCTTAATCCACAGCATGGGTCATACAGCCACGCTTGCCTATGATGATGAGCAGTGTCTGCTCCAGAGCCAGGTCAGCGACCCGGTTGGTGGTGGGGGGGGGGGGGGGTACTTGGACCCGCTTGGAAAAAGAACACCGGGTCACTCGTGACCTGGTTGGGACTGAATCCGAAGGCTCTCTGATGTCCAATACGGCAATAGCCGCACTTGAGTGTACCTGGAACCGACCCGGTTGCAAGAGTTGTGCCAGGTGCATGTGTACCCGGCTGGTTTGAAATCTGAGAGCAGACACTGACGAGTCTAGTGCAGTCGACTGCCGTTGCTGTCATGCCATCACATCAATTATGCCGTGCAGACTCTCCTGTTGATATGTGCGTATATCATGCATGTCAGTGCCCAAAGTCACCAACTGTGGTGTTCCCCAGGGATCGCATCTGTCTCCTCTACTGTTCGTGATCTACATTAATGAACTACCAGAAGCCATACATCATTCGCACACCTTCTTGTTTGCGGATGATGTCGCTCTAATTTTGCCGTACAAAGGCTCTCTGTCAAGTCCTGGTATCCAAGCGGACATTTATGCATGCCAAAACTGGGCCAGGGAAAGAGGCGGAGAGTTTTCGCCCTCAAAAACTTCTGTTTTAAGCTTCCGTTATAAGCCAGCGGCAGCATCATCACCGGCACCAACATCTGCCACCTACACTATGGAGGGTCTACCTCTTCCCAGTATTGACATCCTCAAACATCTGGGAGTTCGCTTCAGTGCAGACCTAAACTTCCGTCAACACTACCTTGACAGTCGCAAATTCAAGCAGAGAGTACGCCTACTTTGTCACATGGCACATCGTCTTACACCGCAGGCCATGATGCTCCTCTACAAGTGCTATGTTAGACCTGTGATTGAGTATAGCGTCGTAGTGTGGTCCTTTCGTCTTCGTTCAAGCGACTTGACTGAGCTGGATAGAGTCCAGGCCAGGTTTGCAAGATCCTACCTTAGGAAACGCAAAATCCAAATCGACTTTAATACACCCAAGCAGGATCTTAATAAAAAAAGCTAACATTGAATCCCTTCTTCACCGTAGGCAGTTTTTAAGCTTGGTTACCATGCACAAATTTATTTTCAAGTATCGACGTTGCCTAGCTTCATTCCATTTCAATATCACGCAGAGTGCGAGACGCCCTAACAAAATTATTCTCCCTAAAGCAAAGACCACATCAAAATCGTTGTTTCTCTTCCAAACCTCCCTCTTATGGAACTGCCTCCCACCAAGACTAACTGCAGAACCATCCATTATTGTTTTCAAGAATGAGCTTCGCAAACTCACTTGCAAACATAGTGCTTCGCTCTCCGGTATGCCTACGCCATGTACATACCCCCCCCCCCCCCCCCCCCCCCGTGTGCTCCCCAACGCATTCACGCTGCACAACTTTTCACTACTTTCACTTTAGCTCATACGTGTACATGTACATGTACATCCTTCAAAGCGGTGAACCCCTTGATAGGCGACAAGCCTCTGGGTCATCCTAATAAAGATATTATTATTATTATCATGACGGTGAAAGATCGTATAAAAAGTGGTTCCTACATCGAAATCGTCGATTTCATTGCACAGGCAAGTCGGGATTTCCACGCGAGTACAGTAGAACCCCCGATCCCTTAGCAGACACCTCTCAACAAAGGACACTTCTCAACAAAGGAAACTTCTCAACAAAGGACACTTCTCAACTAAGGACACTTCTCAACTAAGGACACTTCGCAACTAAGGACACTTCTCAACAAAGGACACTTCTCAACAAAGGACACTTCTCAACAAAGGACACTTCTCAACTAAGGACACTTCTCAACTAAGGACACCTCTCAACAAAGGACACTTCTCAACAAAGGACACTTCTCAACAAAGGACACTTCTCAACAAAGGACACTTCTCAACAAAGGACACCTCTCAACAAAGGACACGTCTCAACTAAGGACACCTCTCAACAAAGGAAACTTCTCAACTAAGGACACCTCTCAACAAAGGAAACTTCTCAACTAAGGACACCTCTCAACAAAGGAAACTTCTCAACTAAGGACACCTCTCAACAAAGGAAACTTCTCAACTAAGGACACCTCTCAACAAAGGAAACTTCTCAACTAAGGACACCTCTCAACAAAGGAAACTTCTCAACTAAGGACACCTCTCAACAAAGGACACTTCTCAACTAAGGACACTTCTCAACTAAGGACACTTCTCAACTAAGGACACTTCTCAACTAAGGACACCTCTCAACAAAGGACACTTCTCAACAAAGGACACTTCTCAACAAAGGACACTTCTCAACAAAGGACACTTCTCAACAAAGGACAAGGACACTTCTCAACTAAGGACACTTCTCAACTAAGGACACTTCGCAACTAAGGACACTTCGCAACAAAGGACACTTCTCAACAAAGGACACTTCTCAACAAAGGACACTTCTCAACTAAGGACACTTCTCAACTAAGGACACCTCTCAACAAAGGACACTTCTCAACAAAGGACACTTCTCAACAAAGGACACTTCTCAACAAAGGACACTTCTCAACAAAGGACACCTCTCAACAAAGGACACGTCTCAACTAAGGACACCTCTCAACAAAGGAAACTTCTCAACTAAGGACACCTCTCAACAAAGGAAACTTCTCAACTAAGGACACCTCTCAACAAAGGAAACTTCTCAACTAAGGACACCTCTCAACAAAGGAAACTTCTCAACTAAGGACACCTCTCAACAAAGGACACTTCTCAACTAAGGACACTTCTCAACTAAGGACACTTCTCAACTAAGGACACTTCTTAACTAAGGACACCTCTCAACAAAGGACACTTCTCAACAAAGGACACTTCTCAACAAAGGACACTTCTCAACAAAGGACACTTCTCAACAAAGGACACCTCTCAACAAAGGACACTTCTCAACAAAGGACACTTCTCAACTAAGGACACTTCTCAACTAAGGACACTTCTCAACTAAGGACACTTCTCAACAAAGGACACTTCTCAACAAAGGACACTTCTCAACAAAGGACACTTCTCAACAAAGGACACTTCTCAACAAAGGACACTTCTCAACAAAGGACACTTCTCAACAAAGGACACCTCTCAACAAAGGACACTTCTCAACAAAGGACACTTCTCAACAAAGGACACTTCTCAACAAAGGACACCTCTCAACAAAGGACACTTCTCAACAAAGGACACTTCTCAACAAAGGACACCTCTCAACAAAGGAAACTTCTCAACTAAGGACACCTCTCAACAAAGGAAACTTCTCAGCTAAGGACACCTCTCAACAAAGGAAACTTCTCAACTAAGGACACCTCTCAACAAAGGAAACTTCTCAACTAAGGACACCTCTCAACAAAGGACACTTCTCAACTAAGGACACTTCTCAACTAAGGACACTTCTCAACTAAGGACACCTCTCAACAAAGGACACTTCTCAACAAAGGACACTTCTCAACAAAGGACACTTCTCAACAAAGGACACTTCTCAACAAAGGACACTTCTCAACAAAGGACACTTCTCAACAAAGGACACCTCTCAACAAAGGACATTTCTCAACTAAGGACACCTCTCAACAAAGGAAACTTCTCAACTAAGGACACCTCTCAACAAAGGAAACTTCTCAACTAAGGACACCTCTCAACAAAGGAAACTTCTCAACTAAGGACACCTCTCAACAAAGGAAACTTCTCAACTAAGGACACCTCTCATCAAAGGACACCTCTCAACTAAGGACACCTCTCAACAAAGGAAACTTCTTAACTAAGGACACCTCTCAACAAAGGACACCTTTCAACAAAGGACACCTCTCAACTAAGGGCACCTCTCAACTAAGGACACCTCTCAACAAAGGAAACTTCTCAACTAAGGACACCTCTCAACTAAGGGCACCTCTCAACTAAGGACACCTCTCAACTAAGGACACCTCTCAACTAAGGACACCTCTCAACTAAAGACACCTCTCAACTAAGGACACCTCCCATCTAAGGATGACCGCATTGAAGACGCATGTGCAACGGCCCGATTGTTCCCAAGCCAGTTGCATATTTTAGACACATCTGATAGCATTACCCCAGTGACGACAGTGACAAAATGCAGTGACGGCAGGGACGGCAGGGACGACAGGGACGACGTGGACCACATTGACGACAGTCTAGTGATGACATCAAGAGTACATGAAAACCAGAGTGTGCAGCTCGGATGGGTTGCTGTCACGGCGAAATTCCGTGATTACATCATTTTAGTGATGTAGTGCGTACAAGCAGGATTCAAGCAGGTCTCTTTCTGCACAACTGCAGCTCAGTTGTACGCACTACGCCATTTCCCGCCTCAGATCTGGGCCAAATATGATGTAATCACGGAATTTCGCCGTGACAGACACCCATAGCAGAAAAGGCCCCAAGCTGCACACTCTGGTTTTCATGTACTCTTGATGACATTGACAACAGTAGCTTGTATGGTCGCCAGGGTGCATGCAATGGAGAGACTTGTTCACATTGTGAAATAGGTACACTGCCTGCCATCATGTTACTCACGTACCATACACGTTGGGACTGTTCACCGGACACGCTTCATACATTTCCGTTTTCCGGCAGGCTTTACCGCTGCACGGCGACTTTGGGGGTAATTGTCCGTCAGCATTCCGCTCTGTGCATAGCAAAATATACATGAAAAGAACAGAACTTTCATTCTCATGAATGAGAACATTGAATTGACTTTTAATTAAAGCTATCGGCAATTACCCAGTGATTACCCAGTCAATTTGCAGCATTCATGGATGCACACTGCGCATACGGTTGAATCTACTCACTGCATATTCTTTCGCATCTCGCCATGTCAGGAAAGTTGTTCTCGTTGCCGCCACATCCACCGTACATGAACACCACACAGCTTGATGTTAGCTTATCGTAAGAGTAGCGTCTCTCAGAGAACCGAAAACAGGGACCAGCTTGATATGGCGTCTGCTCACAAGGTTCTGAAGCTGTATACAACAAAAAGAGAGAGAGAGAGAGAGAGAGAGAGAGAGAGAGAGAGACTCGGAGAGGGAGAGGGAGAGGGAGAGGGAGAGGGAGAGGGAGAGAGAGAGAGAGAGAGAGAGAGAGAGAGAGAGAGAGAGAGAGAGAGAGAGAGAGAGAGAGAGAGAGAGAGAGAGAGGGAGAGGGAGAGGGAGAGGAAGAGGAAGAGGAAGAGGGAGAGGGAGAGAGAGAGAGAGAGAGAGAGAGAGAGAGAGAGAGAGAGAGAGAGAGAGAGAGAGAGAGAGAGAGAGAGAGAGAGAGAGAGAGAGAGAGAGAGGGAGGGGAGAGGGAGAGGGAGAGGGAGAGGGAGAGAGAGAGAGAGGGAGAGGGAGAGAGAGAGGGAGAGAGAGAGAGAGAGAGAGAGAGAGAGAGAGAGAGAGAGAGAGAGAGAGAGAGAGAGAGAGAGAGAGAGAGAGAGAGAGAGAGAGAGAGAGAGAGAGAGAGAGAGAGAGAGAGAGAGAGAGAGAGGGAGAGAGAGAGAGAGAGAGAGAGAGAGACACCAACAGTACAATACTATTACACAGTACTAATGGCCAGTGTATGTCCGTAATGTCCTGTATTGCAGCTTTCAAAGAAGTGCTATCCATACCTGGTCATGCACATGTAAGCCCCAGACAATGCTTGTGCTTCTCTCTACTCTCTAATACGGACATAGTCTTTAACTAGGGTGAAGTGGTCCATACCGAAGTATGCTGTGATAAGACCGAGTACCTCACATACTAAGTACACTTTCATGCTGCCCACGGGGGTACGTATGATTCCGAGACCTCTGGTCGGATGAGCCTCGCCAACCACATCGGCACGTCGCCCCTACTCCCCTTCGACTTGTTGTCCAGTGTCACTTCAGTTGTCCTCTTTCCCTGAATATTAGTAGGGCCGGGGCCCGTGTTTGCTAGTAGAAAACAATTGCCAGATTTTCCTGTGTACGAAAACTCTCCAGAAGCAAACGTATGCCAACCATGGTATAGGATTTTGCATGGTTGCCCTGGTTGACTTACCTCGAAAGCATCGCTCCAAGCAGGCGACCTTGTTGAGGAAGGAGTTGTCTCCGACAAAGCAGGAGCCGTGGAGGTAACTCTCGCATGCGCCAGTCTCGGCGTTATAGAACCACCTGGAATACTGGGCAAAGCAGCCACTGCCTTCAGGAGCACTGGGCTTGGCTTGATTACAAATACCAGCTGCAATAGAGAGAGGGGGAGGGAGAGAGAGGGGAGGAAGCGGGGGGGGGGGGAGAGAGAGAGAGAGAGAGAGAGAGAGAGAGAGAGAGAGAGAGAGAGAGAGAGAGAGAGAGAGAGAGAGAGAGAGAGAGAGAGAGAGAGAGAGAGAGAGAGAGGGGAGGGAGGGAGGCAGGGAGGGATGGATGGATGGAGGGAGAGATGGAGGGAGGGAGAGAGAGGGGGGGGAGGGAGGGAGAGAGAGGGGGGGGGGGGGGGAGGGAGAGAGGAAGGGAGGGAGGGAAGGAGGGAGACAGGCAGAGAGAAAGACAGAGTGGGTGGGTGGAGAGAAGGGGAGGTGACAATCCCTTTGGTAGCTGCTAATGGTGATAGAGTTTTCAAGGACTTGAGACTTCTTGAAGCACCATTGACAAGACGTGTGTGTGGATATGTATTGCAATGAACCATGCTTCCAGTACTACAAAAGGAACAAATCCTAGCGGCCATATCGCATGCGTGACTTTGCATGTACATTGCCATCCGACAGCTTTCTTTTGCAGACTCTCCCCTCTACAGGCAGCTAACTAGCTTGTTATATAATATCAAGAGTACATAAACCAGAGTGTGCAACTCGGGATGGTTCCTGTGGGAGCGTAATTCATGCAGTACAGTACGTCATTTCTGACGGCATGGTAAACCACAGGTACGGTGAAAAGTTGTGTAACCAGTCACGGTGGTGCAGGTCACTGAGTTTGTCCTGATTTCGGTTTTTTGAGACGGATAGCCTGGTGACTTTACTTGTCGGTGGATTTACGCAGCGTACATAGTCACATAAAACACCGAAATCCTGAAACATGACGTCTAAAATCAAGCAAACTTGCCTGATTTCCGGGCTATGAAACACGAAAATTTGAGCTGTAGGCAAGTCGCGGCTTGGCGGCTCACCTCATCAGGGTGACGTAGTGCACGAACTGCGCTGTTTCAGATCTGATATGCACAGTTGCACACTCTGGCTTATGTACTCTTGTTGATAATATGTTGTACACAGTTCAAGAAGTTGCTGTTCACGTCCTGCATGCAATACTGTCACTGCGGAGATATTGAAGAAAATTAATAATAAACTCGGATGGAGAGCCGCCAAGGATTAACATTTTAAGAAGGAAGGACGGTTGGACGTTATGACTAATCAATATTATGCTTATACATTGCCAGTGTTGGACAACTACGTGTAATTTGTAAACCTTTGGTCTTTTCTTCTTTTAAAAAAAATTAATAGTCAGTCACAATTAAACTCGGATACTGAGCCAGTAGCTAGTCATTCGCAATCATCAATTCAGGATTGGATGGTGTTGTAAAGCTATTCTTCTAGCCAGCTTCAAGCACTGAACAACAACCGGGCAGCATACACACACACACACACACACTTGTACTTGTTGCTCACTGCCAAAACTGGTCACGTGGGTCTCCCCGGGAGAGGGGAGAGAGACTCAAAAGGAATCTTGGAAAGATGACTCAATTGGCTATTGAACCGCCCAACGGCCGACACCCCCTGAAATCCCCAAAACTCTGGGTGGACTTGAAAATGATCCCACTTATGGGCTCACCACACCTCAGTAAGTGGGTGAGGACAAGGTGCAGAAAAAGGATTGACGGCATCAGGGTATCCGTCCTGGGATCCAACTGCAGAACCCCTGCCCCCAGTGAAGGTAATACTTGCTACTAGTGTGGGTGGCTAAATCAAAGTGGATCTGATATAAGCTTCACTAGCACCATTGATTACACAAGAGTTAATCTAGCCAGAAGCAGTTCATGGCTAACAGGTATGTATACTTCAAATAGAAAGTATATGAACCCTGGAACCAACAAAGGTGGCAGGTACAACATTACACCTTCAAGCAGCCGAGCCCGTTGGCAACAGACCCAACACTATCAGGCATACGTGTACCCACCAACCGAACTAGCTGGCACACACACACACACACACACACACACACACACACACACACACACACACACACACGCGTGCGCGCGCGAACGCATGCATGCACACACGAACGCAAGCGCACGCGCACACACACACACACATCACACACACGTGCACGATGTACGAATGCATCTAACACGCTGCACAACCTACATTGCGTGGCTACGGCTTACCTCGCGGACATTGACCACTGCTCACTGGCTCACGACCAGAGAAGTTATCCACACAGTCTGCTGCGCGAAGGTGACACCGGCTAGAGTAGGTCGCGGCAAATTGGCTGCAGACCGGTTTTTTCACTCCACAAGTCGGACACCGATGCGGTGCTACACACTCACAGAGGCCGCTGAGGGGATGGCACACACTATGCCTTTTACACACTCTTCGGATACTATCAATGCCACCACGGTTTGGGCACGTTGTTTCTAGTCAAACAGACGCCAGCAAATCACATGGCACATAATGATCAAGCAGAGTACAGTCAACTTTGCGTATAACGGCACTCGGTGGGGTACCAGAAAAGTGTCCTTATTCGCCAAGTGTCCTTATATACCCGAAGTCTCATTATCAGTTGTCTGATGATTGCCTAACGGCATGAAACTCAGAGCTACAACCAACCTGAACGTCCTTCGCTGAGTCTGCTATGTACTAAGCAGCTCGGGGATCAACGAAGTCTCATTATAATAATATATTATTACAGTTTAAAAATAGATGGGACTTTTCTCTGGGCATGGAAATTCTGTCGTTATTAGAGAGGTTCTGCACAACGAAAATTGGAACGAAGTTTCGCGACAGGCCTTGCGAAAATGTGTACGAATTTTGCACGAACTTTGTGTTCTGCACATTTTCGTAGTTTGCATGCGCCAAATGCACGTACACCATGACCCGATTTCACAAAACTTCCTACGAAAGTTCATTTCAAGTTCCCTGCAAGTTTCGCGTCCAAAGTTGCGAAAGTTCGTGCGAAGTTTCTCACTTCGTGACGTAGAGCGAAAGTTCGTACACATTTTCGTTTTGCAGAACCTCTCTATAAGCAAAGTTGACTGTTCATAACCTGGTTATGTGCTCTTGATATGATCAACATGCATGGCTGTGCAGCTGTGCTCACTGAAACCGGATACAAAATGCAAAACTGACGACCAGTTCCAATTGCATCACTGTACTTGTAAGCGTGTACATCCAGCCGCATTCGTACCACCTCCAGGGCGTCAAGGATCGTGCAAATTGAGGGTGCCAAATATGCTCTTCAGGTGGGATTTCACCCGGCACAACTGTGCTTTTAAAGGACGTGTAAACCAAGTTATGGTGCATTTCTTCAGAATAGCAATCATGTGCCGGATGACACTGTCCCGTATCCTGGGCAACCCTGTTGTTCGGTATGCTGTTTGTGCTGCTGATGCCTGGCCCATGTGCATCATACATATATCACAGCTATGCTGTACATTAGAAAAGATCTCCCTGAACCATGCAGTACAGCAGTAGGACAATACTACAGAAGCATGCACCCAGTGTGTTGAGTACGCCGAGTAGTAAACATAGTGCAGGGAGTAGTAAACTTTTAACTTCTCCCTGCTTGAAGGGTGCCCAGCATGCACCCAGTGTGTTGAGTACATGGAGTAGTAAACATAGTACAGGGAGTAGTAAAATGTTAACTTCTCCCTGCTTGAAGGGTGCCCAGATGCCGTACACTAACCTTGCTCTGCTGTTGTCCCAATGTGCTAAGTAAACCAGTGCCCTAGACCGATGCAGTTGTAAATTTACCCAAGTCCAGCCTCGCGGTACGGCAAAGAATGTCACTGCTATCGAATAGAACGGAGTTGGATGCGACGAAGACTTGAGTGAACCGTGCCTCCCGTGAAAGCTGATGACGGGTCAAGGAACCCTGAAACCATGCTCCTCGGGTGCAAGTGCTCCCCTTCACCAGGGTCCCAGCCCCCTGTGCGCAAAACTGATCCTGACCCTATCCAGGGGGGGGGGGGGCTGGAAGTGACACATTTCGTTTCCTATTCTAGTGACCTTCATGGATATGTGATTGCCTTATCAGAGTTCCCGTCCTCGACTACATATTGCAGCTCACCATCCACAACTGAATATAGTGATTTGCAACAGCCTGCATGAGTACTCACGTACACACCGCGGTGCGCAGTCGGACCACTCTCCGGTCGGTAAACATTCCACCTCGCTGACACCCAGCAGCGAGAACCCAGCGGCGCAGGAAAACCGCACGGTCGCGCCGCAGTCCATCATGCTCGCAGCGCCGGTGAGCCATGTCTGAACGTTTGCATCACGTTGGAGCCGGGCACACGTCCTGCCTGTTAGTTGAACCGTGGCAAGATCAACACACGTGTACATTAGCACGTACAAATGCACACAATCATATACAAGTAATAAACACAGAAACACACACACACACACAGAAACACACAGACAAGCACAGTCACAGACACACATACACACGCAGAACAACACATGAGTGGCACATGAGAGTTTATCAAAGGAAATTGCCACGCAGGAAGCACTCTCTTCAACATCGCAGACAACAGCACAACCGATGAACATGTGCGGTGTTTTTATACTTCAAGCTACTTCAAGCTATTCTACATTACAGAGTGCAACATGCTCGCTTCCAATCAGCTAATACTTGGCTTGCGTACGGAGATCAGTACTACACTCATACCAGGTGCGTGCGCCGGTGCCCTTCAAGGGGGGGGGGGTTCCGGGGGCCTCCCCGGGAAATGAAGCAAAATTCTGCATCTTGAGCGAAAAAGGGGGGGGGGGGTTCCGGGCACCCAGGAACCCATACGGGGCACGCGCCTGCATACCTCTCTTCTCAGGGCAGTCTGGTAGCAGGCACTGGCCATGACTTGGAAATATCCACAGCTCTGAATCACACGAGTTTCGATGGGGAAGTCCCAGAGATCTGGCATATAATGTCACTATTTCCACGAAAGTGGCAAAGAGTAGTAATATTTCCACTAAAACCCATTCACGGGGTGCCCGTTAGACCGAGATGCCCGTTACTTGGCAGTCCGAATGAGAGAGATAATGAGTGTGCATGGATTACATGTACTTACGGATGCATCGAGTGCGGCTTGTGTCTGGTATCCATGCCGTTGTCCCATTGGCCTGTTCCCTGCACTGTGTCAGGACTTTGTTGTTCGGCTTGAAGCAACGCTCGCACTGCAAGCCGACGTACGTGTTTGTTCGATACGGCATCGTCTCACTGGAGACAAAACTACCGTTGGCGACAGCAGGCAGATCCGGACATTCGAGCCCTGCGCCGCAATGGGAAAAATGGAGAAAAAAGGAGAGAAAAAAATGCATTGGCCGGGAATCGAACCCGGGCCCCCCGCGTGGCAGGCGAGGATTCTACCACTGAACCACCAATGCTTGGATGTACAGTGCTAACTAAGGCCATGGTAAAAAATAAAGTTGATTCTCAGGTCATGAGCCTGTGAAAATCGGTGCGAGCGAGCAATTTTTTATTTTATTTCCCACAATTTTTTATTTCCAAAGATAGGGCCTAGGGCCTAGCCTAGGGTCACACATATGTACATGGTCACATGTTCATAATTATATTCAGGCCCGGGAGTAGAAAAACACCGGTATTTCACTACTCCCTGATTCATGCCTTTCGCATTGACCGTTTTCATGCGCGCATATGCAGGCATAGAAATAAAAAAAATCGTCGGTGCGCCGCCAAAAATCGGTGCGCGTACTTGAGAATCAAAGATAATTTTTACCATAGCCTAATATTATAATAATGGTGTTCTAACATCGGGCACCACTGCTCCTGACTTCCAATTCCTAGATCCGTGCATTGGGCTACCTTGCACATACGAGTATGGTAAAGTTGCACACATGTGTGATAAAGAGTCCTTCAGTCTAGTAATCTTGTTGCATGCTTCGTGCATCCCGTTCATGCATGCTGGTGCGTAGCTAGCCTTTATCTGTTGCAAATACGCGTCCAGGAGCTAGGGTGACGCGAGTCTAAGCCTGAGCTACAGAGTTGTCTTAGTGTCCTGTGTTGTCTCGAGACGGGCTGCGCCCGGGCCACAACGCCTCAGTCGCTCAGTTCTGCTTGCGTGCCGTGTGCGGACCGCCAGTGGTTAGTAGTAGTCCTCTGTAGCCTTACATAACATGAACATATACCTGGCTGAATTGAGTGTCACTGCAGGGACATAGCATTGGGATTTAACCCTTTAAGAGCTACAGGGAAATTTCAAAATTTTGCATTTTTTCGTGTTCCTTGGATCATAGCTTCAGTTCTACTCACTCAATCCTCACAATCTAGGGCTTCCTGGAAAGGTCTCCGCGAGAGGAAGACAATGAGGTCGATCATGATAGCCAGCACACCGTCTATCCAGCGCTAGATCGCAGCGACAGTACGAAAAATGCCCCAAATGCGTCCAATTGCGTCCCGCTCCAGATATTTCATTTTACTCGATCGTGGAGTTCCAATTTTTCGCTGTCTACTCTTGACAATATCAACAGTGAAACCCGTGCAAATTTGAGTAAACCAACGTGACAAAAAGTCTCAAAATGCTCAATACTAAAGTCGCACTGCGCGTTTTTGAAATTGCCGCGATTGCGGCTCAACTTACGAGTGATTTATCTCAGTAACCGTTGCTCGCAGCGCTTCGCGGATTGTTTCTCCCGACAGGTGAGAGTTTTCTCTTCGTCCTGGATAATTCGATCGCTGGATTTGAGCGAGATTGGACTGAGTTACGATCTTTTGAAGTTTTGCATTTGAATGCGTCGTTTACGACGCATTCAAGTATGGGGCGGCTCTTAAAGGGTTAAGGTGGTCCGGCCAAATGGGATACTTGACCAGAAACAAACATTATTGACGAGAAGACCAGTTCTGAATGAGGTTCAGCTTTGGCCGGACTAGGTGCTATGCCCTGTACACTTAGTACCATTCTGGGAATTTCTGAGATAAGTCTACTCAGTACTGGTAACTCTCAGTAGCACACGCTGCGCCACTATTAGTTAAGAAATTCCTGAATGACATTGTTATTTAGGAATTTTGCTGTACATCTGCACTGCAAACATGCGGCATACACTAGGCTTTATTCCCGTAGCTATGCAGAAGACGTTACTTCAGTAACGTCTGGCGCTAGCCAGGGTCCACACAGCTTTAATTTGGTATTTGTGTGTGTGTTTGTTTGTTTGTTTGTGTCACACCTGGCGCTATCCGTATCTGATGGCAAAAAAAGCATAGGATGTTATAAATTTTTCAATTCTCCTATTTTTTTCAGGCTTTTCAGGCATATCCTGGGATTCGAACCCGCACTATCGCCCTACATGCATTCCCCCATACACTTCGCAGTCATACCCATTCTTCCAAGTTGCTTCACGTTATTATCTTGCGTTTGAAAGCCCTATTTGAATATTGCGGGCAGCTGCCGGTATGTGGCCAGCTGTGTTTGATGGTACGGTACGGTACGGGAGACGGTGTCGTATTACCCTCGATCGTACCTGTCCCGTACCTATCCCCTACCGTACCGTGCCATCAAAGACGGCTGGCCACAATGCATATTCAAATAGGGCTTTCAAATGCAAGATCACAATGTGAAACAACTTGGAAGAATGGGTATGAATGCGAAGTGTATGGGGGAATGCATGTAGGGCGATAGTGCGGGTTCGAATCCCAGGACATGCCTGAAAAAATAGGAGAATTGAAAAATTTATAACATCCTATGCTTTTTTCCCGTCAGATCACAATGTGAAACAACTTGGAAGAATTAGTATGTATGCGAAGTGTATCGGGGATGCATGCAGGGCGCGCGATAGTGCGGGTTCGAATCCCAGGTTATGTCTTAAAAAAAGAGGATTTTTTTAAAGAATTTATAACATCCCTATCCTTTTTTTAGGGTTTATCGGGTGGGTGTTAGCGGCCGTCGTGAGTTCCCTTCGGGAACGGATACGATAATTTACTTTTTACTTTTTTTATCCTTTTTTTTGTCTAGGTCATCAAGGCAAAAAAGCATAGCGTAGGGCCCTGAGCTTCCAAGCTCTCTCGTATAAAGTTTATAATTATGGCGATTGGAATTGATTACATCACAGATCAAAATGTACAATGACAGTTTTTTCCCAGTCCAACTGCGTGTGTATGGAACCCATGGTGGATGAGAGACACAGTGTACTTACTCAGCCATTGGCACGTTGGCCATTCATTCTCCCAGACCATCTCCAGGCCCCGCTGGACACACGTAGAGGTTGGAGAGCCAATCAGACGATGCCGGCCGCACGAGAAATGGACGGAAAAGTTATTGCCGAAAAAGGTCCTGGGACCGCCACCTCCTTCGTCGACATCCAGCAATGCATGCAGATTGGCAGGACGCCGGCACGATGTAGCTGTGAGCAATACAGAGAAAGACAGTCGGCGAGCAAGAAGACAAAAAAATCCCGGTTTGCGCGAGACTCAGACTGAGCTTTCCGCATCCGTAGGAACGCCACCACCCTCGAGGATCAAAGCGCAAATGCAGCTCCTAAAGCGGTGGGAGATGAGTAGATCAGACCCACTACAAAGTGGTTAAAGACCGAATCCTCGTGCCAGGCAGGGAGTTCCCAATTAACTGGGGGTCGTATCACATAAGACGACAAGGGGAAAGAAAAGAGTGCAGGGGGGGGGGGGGGAGGCGAGGGTATTCATGTATCAGAAGTAAGGCCAAAGTCAAAATGTTAATTGCAGATATGCAAGCCCTTTCAATTCATAAAAACAAGACGAGCACAACAAACCCAACCAATCAGGAAACAAGAACTCGGAAAGGGAGAGCTGTAGCCCTTTGTCTGGTAGCGGGTATTAGATGGACATCGCAACCACAGTCATAGTGTGTACGTCAATGTTCAGCAATGAATGATGCACATCTCTCAACCTTACCTCTACAAGCCACCGGAGTGGCCAGATCCAGGTTCGCGTTGTTCTCCCAGGTAGACCGAGGCGTGCACGTGAAGGAGACGGAGTCGCTGTTCAGCTCCGCGTTCCTGGCATACAGTTCCCGGCCGCTCTTGCAGCCAACGCGCAGCTTCTCACCGGTCCTGAACAGGCCCTTTGCCGAGGAGAAGGTGAACTTGGAGGCCGTGCTTGCATCGATACGGATTGCACCGCGCAAACAGTATCCTATATGGAGCACAGCATGAGCAGAGCAGAGCAGTGGAGATTTTCAACTGACACAAATAACCTTGACCACTGGTAGAGTGCTTCATACATGACGGGCATAGCTTCAGTACAAACAGAAAATCCAGTCTAACAAAATTAAATAAATCTTAACCGATCTTCATGCCCAAAAGCAATCATTAGGAGCCTTTTAAAGGGGAAGTATACCCTAAAATCAAAATTTCACCAGTTGTAGTCTTCGGGGTGCTGAGTCGAATGGTCTTGGTCCGAGGAAGCTGAGACGCTCCGTTCCTACTTGAATCCCAATCGAGCTCGCGCACTTCCACCGAAACTGGGTGACTGCGCCCTACTAGATGGGGATTTGTATGCAAAATGTCACCGTAAGTAAAAGTGCCATTTCGTTCTTATAAAAGCACGGATGACCGCCTTTGGCCCATATGTTGTAGTCTTTTGGACGCTGAGTCGACTGGTTTTGGTCCGAAAAGGCTGCGATGCAGCGTTCCTCCTTTATTCCCAATCGAACATGGTTGAACAAGCGGTCACGTGCTCCTGCGTACACCAGTCACCTGGTCACCGTGCCTGCAGGGTACAACTTACTAGCCTGTTTGACCTTTTTGGGGTGCAGTCCTGTCACTCAAGTTGAACCTTGGTGTGAAAGTTGTCGCCTGCTGGCGCGATGACCAGGTGATTTGGGCACCCAGGAGCACGTGACCGCTTGTTCAACCATGTTCGATTGGGAATAAAGGAGGAACGCTGCATCGCAGCCTTTTCAGACCAAAACCAGTCGACTCAGCGTCCAAAAGACTACAACATATGGGCCAATGGCGGTCATCCGTGCTTTTATAAGAACGACATAGCATTTTTAGTGACATTTTGCATACAAATCCCCATCTAGTAGGGCGCAGTCACCCAGTTTCGGTGGAAGTGCGCGGGTTCGATTGGGAAAAAAGAAGGAAGGGAGCGTCGCAGCTTCCTCGGACCAAGACTATTCGACTCAGCACCCAGAAGACTACAACTGGTGAAAATTTGATTTTAGGGTATACTTCCCCTTTAACGCTTACGAGAATTACAGGATGTCGTGGAGATTTTCAGCTTACTTAGTTTAACTGCATTTGACAGTGTCTTACAATGGTTATCATCCGTTGATACTATCCCAGGCATCTGGAGGTGACGCATCTCTGTTGTGCTGCGGCAATGCCGCACGCTAAACTATTACTAGTTTCCTCGATCAAGGGACATGAATTCAAAGCAAAGCCTGGTGCCGTCACCGACCCAACACACACACGCATGTACGCTCGCACACACGCTCACACGCACGCTCACACGCACACACGCATGCACATACACACACACACACCTCACACACTCACACACACACAAACACACACACACACACACACGCACACGCACACGCACACACACACACACACACACACACCCACACACACATTGCTGCTCAATAAAAACCCGTCAACTTAACGTAACTCTGTCAAAGATGCGTGCACTTCTGCTTACGTCTGCATTCGACTTTCCTGGCCTTGCTGACTTTGAGATCACCCAGATCAGTCCAGGCCAGGTAGTTTCCATTTCGTGTTGGATCGGCATTGCACTTGAAACGCGTCGATCCAGACGGATGCAGGTATCGCCGATCCGGTCCGGAATTCTCAGACTCGCATGATATGCGGACAGTCTCGCCGTACTTGTATTTCGTCTGGTTTGGCGATATTTGAAGACCGGTGCTGGAGTAGATGGAGGACTTGGCTAGCAGCACGACTATGCGACACGTACGTGCTGAAAGTGCAGAAAAACACAAACTAGCTTAGGAGCGTGCAGAAGAAATGACAATCCCAAATGCAATGTGCACTTAAAAGTCTCCTGTTGCTGCACACACAAGCAATGTCACCAGGAACGCTAAATGGTTAGGTGATATGTACAGATACATATATATGCATTTTGCAGTACTAAGTACTCAGAAAGCAATTTCATGGTACATATACTGGGGTGCTACATGTAGCATGGACATCGCACTTTTCTTACAAGCACAGCCGGGGCCTGAGGGGCATGGAGCCAGAGGGGGCAGGGGGCAAAGGGGTATGGGGCCAGCTGCAGCACGGGGGGGGGGGGGGGAGAGGGGAAGCAGAGGGAACAGCAGCAACAGCAACAACAGTAATAGCATTCTACCTTTGCAGTAAGGCTGCTTCTGGGACCAGGAGCCGTTAGGCAGACAAGAAGCTTTGCGCTGACCGATCACTTTCAGTCCAGGTCCGTTGCACTGGAACTCTATGGTCGTATCGACGTTAAAAGAGCCAGGCACGACTTCTCTGTCACTGGCACTAAACTCTAGTCCTCCACCGGTCTGAGGTGATGGACACGTCTCTACGCACAGTAGTGGTATAGTGAAGCAAAAGAAAGCCACAGCAAACACAATCACAGTCACACACATTATAATTATGTATGCGCACTTTTTTTATATGATTATATTTCGACTCCCCGGGTTAAAAAAAGTTTCGAAATTTTTGATAAGCATTCTCTGTCTCCTGTGGGTTTAATTCTTGGCCCTGCAGTCTGAGGCGACAACAACAACAACGACAACAACAGCAACAACAACAACAACATACTTGAGCAGGAGCCGAGTGCTGTGGTGCTCCAGCCTGTCACGGTGCACTTGGCGACGCGTGGCTTCAGCAGCGTATAGCCCGGGTCACACACTAGCTTCAGGGCGTCGTTGAAGCGGTATGGACCGGTGTTGTTGTAGGCACCGTTGCTGGCAGGTGCAAACACTGGACAGTCATCTAAGAAGAAACAAGAACATATGAATCATTGTGTTAATAGCACCATATACATAGGTACTGTTGCACCCTTGTGTATAGCGCAGCACTATACACAAGGGTGGAACAGTACCAACATGTATGCAATGGTCCTTATTCACAATTACGTCATCGGCTCGCGCCGGGGGTATACTTGAGATTTCGTGGTGAGAAAGACTTCACTTCTTCCAAAATTTTCGTCTTGGACATCAGACAGTTGTGGTTGTTTTTATTTCGAGAGTTAGCCCTCACGTCGAGTTCCAGGCAGTGCCTGTCGTGGAGTATCACCGACTGGTCCGTCAGCTATGAGTGCCAAGAAAGTTTCGTCTTTAGCCGACTTGAGAGTGCCTGAGCTGAAGAGGCTACTCCGTGAACATGGCTTACCCCTTTCCGGAAAGAAGGACGAACTGATTGGGAGGTAAGCTTTCTTCGTTTCACTTCTTACTCAGTAGTGTGTTGCCGAAAATTACTAAACTCTCCCAGGCGTCTGTTTTTTCGTTATTGGCCCGCGTGCAAAGAATGGAGCTGAACTAAAAATATTTTTCAAAAACCAGTAGACTTGTGTAGCATGGCTACTTTATAACACGTTATTTGTATACACATAAATAGTACACCGTAGGAATGCTTGGATAGCTCTGCGCACACTCGCACGGCCTTGTCTTCTTCTTCTCCTTGTGAGACAATGAACGAATGATAACTACTTACGTAACTACAAGTATGTGCTTTGAGTGCTGAGAGTATACGAGTTACGATGGTGGCAGCGGTGGGATTCGAACCCACGCCTCCGAAGAGACTGGAGGGGGGATTACACTTGGACTACGTTTGGTGTGGGCATGGACGAAGCCATAGCCATGACCATGTGCATGGCAGCATTGCGACTCTGCTGAGAGTTGCTATAATGGGATCTGCTTTCAACTCAGTGTGCAACAGCATCCATAGTCATTTTACCTGTATTATGTTCTTGTCATTTTACTTTTGTTTTGTGACACCGTACCCATGAAACGAGACAATATTCCTTGCTGAGCCTAAAAACTCCAAATCTTCCTGTGGCTTGTGTTCCTGTGTCAACTGCAGATTAAAGACATTTGCGAAAACTTCAGGCCGTGCTGAAAGTAGCTTTCTATCGCCACCGGTACAAGGCAACGTCAGTAATCCCCCAGCACAGTCACAACCACCGCATATACCACTATCCACAGAGTCGATAGAAGTGACCCGTACGAAAAGCAAGCTTCCAGTCGACCCGAACTTGTGGAAGCCCTTGGTTGACATTCGGACTGCCTTGCCGATGTTCACCATGGCCAACATGGTGGCTTATTTCATTTATGGTCAGTCCACTGATGGGAGCCGAATGAACTTCAAGGCTGTAAATGAGCATGCCCTGCTTCTATTCAGCAATGGATTGGTGCAGGCCATTAAAGGTGCAGTGGATCCCGAAGAGCAAGGAACAATGTATCTCCGCTGCATTGTGCTGGCAGAAATGAAACAAAAAAAAACCTATACCCTATACATGAAGCTGGACAGACATGCAGAGGTCCTGTACGCAGAGTGTGGCTGTCCTGCTGGCCGCCCTCCTCACGCTTCCTGCAAACACCTTGCGGCATTTGCGTATGCTCTTGAGGAGTTTGTGCGGCTGGGGTACCACCGGTCAGCATTGACTTGCACGGAAGAGGCCAGCAAATGGAATGTGCCACGGAGCAAGAAGGTTGAAGTGTGCCTGCTAAAGGATCTGGTGTTTAAAAAGGCTGCGTACAGCAAGAGCAGCGCAACGCCGGTAGCTGCTGCACGGAAGGAACTGGACAAGCCACTTGCCCCACCTCGGCTGCCAGCAACTGCCTTGCTGACTTTCGCCAAGAACGTAAACGAACTTAGTACCCGCGGCGTGGCAATGGCTTTCACCCACGTTCTGCCGTCCGAGTCAACGCTGGTTGCAAGGGTGGAACGCATTGCACGGGCGAAAGAACAGCAGCAGGCGTGTCGTGAGTTGCGGGCTGAAGGCACAGATAAGGCTTCTAAGGGTGCATCCTGTGAACCTAGTCCTAGTGGTGAACCTAGTCTCAGTGGTGAACATAGTCCAAGTGGTGAACCTGACACGCAACTTACCCGAGAGGAAGTGAATCCGCAGTCGCCCATGGATGTGACTGGGAATGCTAGTGACAACAGACAAGTGCAAGAGTACCCCCTGCCTTGGGGTGGCTCTCACCGGACAGAAGATGGCAAACAGTTCTATTTTAGCAATACGTGCCCACTGGACAATGGCTTGATGTTTTGTTTTACTCTCCTCAGCAGCAATGACATATATATTCATGAATTTAGAGACGCAGCTAAAAGTGGGAACCGCGCAGCTCATGCCCTGCTGGATATGTGTGGGTTCATTGACATTGGTGAACCAGGCGCAGCGAAGTACATCTGGTGGCACGCCCTTGAACTTCTAGGCCTTCCCCGAGTACCCTGTGATGGACAGAACATTAATTTCTATGGTTCAGAAGCAGATCGGTTTGTTATAGCGTTTAATCAATCGTTTTGTCTTCCGTCAGTATCCTACGAATGTGACACGTGCAATGTGAAGAAAGATGTCGTCACTCCAGAAATCTTTATCTCTGCAGATGGAGACCTATCTCACCTGCCTGGGCCGGACCAGGTAAAGGTGATGTTGAATGCCTGGTTTTTTCCGGGAAGTCAGCCTTGTCGTTGTGGTGGTGTGCGCTCGTATTCTCGACGGAGGTTGCAGGTGCTACGTGGCTCCAGAGTGGGGTGCTCTGTGGCATTCTTTTGCTGCATTTGCCGCGAAATGGTTGGTCGGCACACAATTTATTCTGCTGCAGATTTTCCTTTACAGGTTGAAGTGCCAGGCACTGATTCCGGCCGCCTGACTGCATACCGGTTGCTGGGTGTGACCTATGGAAATGGTCAACATTTTGTGTCTCATATTCATGAAAATGGCACGTTTTATTTCTACGATGGCATGAATGCAGCCACAGGGGGGCGGCCTCAGGCTGTGGTTGGCCCTCCAGTGGCTCCAGCTGGCTATCAGCTTGGCCACATTATGTATGCTGCAGTTGTACCGGCATGAAGAGCATATTTTATGTGAGAATTTTCATGATCTGTCACTCATAATGTCGTAATGAGAATGGATACTTGTTGGGTGTGTACGGCATCACATCTGCTTGGGAGCACGGCTCCAGAGCAGAACATCTTTAGTCACAGAAAAGTGAAGGCCCATTCCAAGTCCGATGTAACAAACAAACACCAAAATATCCTACAATGTACTGCATTAGATGCCTAACGGAGTAAGGTGTGCTGTCCTGAAGGCAACAATACAGGCTACATAAGGAGGCGCACAGATCACAAGTAATGCAATGTCGACAGTATACAAATTCAATGGCAGCAGGGGGGGGGGGGGGGAGTCTTAGGCTGTTGCTGAGCACCATTCTGTCCCACACGCTACAATAGCTGTCACTACCATAGTGACTGTCACTTGAGATGCACGAAAGTAACTAGTTGGTCGCAAGCAACCGCGTTATGGAAAGGTTATGTGGAATAGCTGTATGTACACGGAAGTATGTAAATTACGCGATTATGTGCGCGACAGTCCCGGAGGGAGAGACCATTGCAGAATAACTTACATCAATGGTGGATTAAATAGAGTGAGAAGGGCACAGCATGAAAAGATTTCATCTCCAATATCAGCCATACTGATCGGCAGGAAGCGAAGGATGGAATAATTCTTGATCTGCTGAATGGCTCGCTCCACATGAATCCTCAGTGATGCAATGCGTCGTGTTGTAAGTAGATCTTCTTCGGAGAACTGTTGATGGTGGAGAAAGGGTGGGATATTGACACCAACACCATACACAAGTGCGTCGGATGCAATGTCAAACCCTTTGTCGGCCATAATCACATCGCCTTTGTCCAGAAGCTTCAGTAGTTCGCATCTCCTCACCAACTCCTTGTCAGACGTCCGTCCACCATACAGCTGTGACACAAACGACAGAGCACCACCAGGTGTTATTCCTACAAGCGCTTTAACGGTGTTACGTTGCTTGTATTCCGACCATGTGGCAGCTTGAGTGGTGGGGTTCTTTGGCTTTTCTATCGGAATCTCCAACGCATCGATGATAATCCGTGTCCGTGGATACATTTCGCGGAACGACAGTGACATTAGCTCATCCACTTGGGATCTGCTCGGGAAGATCGGGATTTGGCGAAGTGCATTGGCAGTCAACGGAATCCAATGGCGGATAATCCTGGATATTGTTGGTTGGGAGACACCAGTTAGCCGTGCCAGCTCCTCTTCCGGATAATCCTTCCACACCTTCACCATTGCAATAAAAAAGCAGTCTTCCAGTGGAAGGATTGGTGCAGTACCTCTTGCTTGGGTGGCAGAACGGGTGGCCAAAACAAGTTTGAACATCTCCTCAAACTGTCCGAATGTTCTGAACCCAGTATACCAGCGAATGTTTTTGTCCGATGTGAACTGCCGTGCCGTAAAACGCTGCCGTTCAAGCTGAGCTTCGAGGATCGTGTTTTGGTCTTTCAATAGCTCTAGCTGTGATTTCAGGTCCAAGATCTCATCCCTCAGCCGCTGATTCTCTTCGACAACGTCCACCTCTCCAGTATCTTCGGTGCTGGCCACTTCTTCCTCATCCACCGTCATACTTTCTTCCTCGGCCTCACTCGCTTTCTTGGAGGTCAGTGTTTGGCGCTCCACCACTGGGATGGTCCAAGCAAATACAGAGGGAACTTCATCGTCATTCTGGCGTTGCAGGGCTGGGAAATGTGCTCCACATACACGCACATCGTTTGTTGCAGTCACAGTCAAATTTTGTTTTCGAACAGCATCTTTCCACGATTTGATTAATTTTCTTTGCCGTTTAGCTAGATGTGGATCAGCGCTTTCGGGCAGGGGTTTGGGGAACTTGGCGAACGGCAACGTCCTGCACACGCTGCAAGCGCCCCTACAGCCGACTCGCTTTGCCGTATTCCCACAAAGACGATACTCTTCCATCGACCATTTGCCAGTGCAGTCCTGAACACGTCGGTACCCTCGCTTGCATTTCTTCGCCCCAGACACGTTCCGACAGCCAGGAACAGTACAGGAGTGCGGCATTGCTAGTTTAGAACGTATGCTGACAGCGGTGAAAACAGAAAACCCCTTAGCTAGTAAGGGATCAAAACAACACACGTTCCAAAACTAAGTCACGTCAAAAGAAAACAAGCAAAGCGGACTTCTTGTTCGTAAAATCTTTCTCCCAGACAATGCAAATGCTGCCTCTGCCAGCTTGATTTTGAACAGTACCCCCGCGCCGGCCGCGCGGTGAAAGGATGACGTAATTGAATAAGGTCTATTGTTGTAGTGCTGAAACGATTACACTTATTACCAAGAGTAGATAAACAAGAGTGTGCAACTCCGGATCTCTCCTGCACAATCTGAGATACCCCGCGCCCACGGCGGAATTTTTTGTTTACGTCACCTTTTTTCAGAGAAACGCGGCTTTGCCGCAGAGCAGTGTGAGAGCACGTGCTGGGCACCGACCTTGTAGTGTAAAGCCCAGCCAAGTGCACGAGGGAAAACTCTCCAAAAGGCTCGCAGCGCGTGCGTCGTCGAAAAGATTACGTCAACAAAAAATTCCGCCGTGGGCCAATCCATCCGGAGTTGCACACTCTTGTTTATCTACTCTTGTTATTACTCGTTACATTCTTGATAAGAAAGAGATTGAGTGGTTAAGTTGGGTATACTTCCTTCGTGACCTTTTATTCACATTATGAGGAGTTTCTGTGCTGAAGATAGTTGCTTCAGCACAGAAACTAGAATACATCGAGGCAACGATAGGATAGATGTACACTGCTATTCAGGAGGTATTAGCACACGTGCACATACACAGGCACAAAATATACACCAGCACATGCACACACATATACACAAACACACACACACACACACATGCACACACAAACACCAACACACACACACACACACACACACCTCAGACCTCAGACCTGCCCATCGCAGAAGCGATGATAGCGAACAGCTATGTTAGACATAGCAACTTGTGCTGGGATTACATCATTCAACAGCTTGCAAGGCTGATGAATTGACCGCCACTATTTTTAGCCTGGTATCCACCACACAGCTGATTGAAGTGACTTTTTCTGGCCAGTGAATCCCTATTTTTTTCATTTTTCCATTTTTTTCTTTTTCTTTCTTTCCATTTTTTTCTTTTTTTTCTACACACACACACCACACCACATACTCCGGCATACACTGGCTGGTGGTAACCACCCAGGAGAAAAAAAGAAAAGTCAGGAAGAGTCAAAGAAAGAGAAGAAAGACGTGTGCGACCATAATCGTCGGGAATTGAACCCGCAACCTCTCGATTGGAAATCGACTGCACATACCACTGCACCATATGGGACACACACACACATACATGTAATGTTCTCCCGACGTCCTTAATACGTGTCGAGAGCACACGAAAATACCAAGTCAACACGGTCTCGTTGTGAGGCAAAGAACCCTTTTCATTTTCAGTGCAAGAACACAAATAGTCGTGAAAGACACATCATACAGCAAGACAGTCGCGGGTACTCCATATCTGGATCTAGTAGAGTACTAGAGGGTACACTACGGTGCATGAGACATCTATAAAGAGAAGAGTACAAATAAGAGAAACGAGCATGCACAATGGGTACACACACACATACAAGATAACACTACATCTCCCCTTCTTCAAAAAGGAGAAAGAGCATAGCAGTGAAAGTTGGAAAGAGAAAGACAAGACGAGAAGACCAAATAATGCAAAACATTTATGTATAATCCTATCCCTCCCTTCCGCAAAAGAAGAAGAACACACACATACACACATACACGCATACGCACATACACGCATACGCATGAGAAAAGCGTAGAGAAGAGTAGAGCAACAGAGCAAGAGAGGAAAGAGGTAATGGTGATGCGAGTTCAGTGGTAGATCAGAGCAAGAGTTCAGTCAGAGAAACCATAACGATCAGGAGGCATCACTGTACGACCACTACGAGTAATGGTTGTGCCTGCTGATGTTGTACTGGATGTAGGAACGGCTGAGTGTGTAGAAGAGGTTGTAGACGATGTGGTACTTGTTGTCGTAGGTTGTGGTGGACGCGGTGGTGTTGTATCTGGTGCTGAAGCTGCTTTCGGAACCTGCGCAACCGGAGGTGCGGACGGCAAAGCAACAATGTGTCGACGGTTGCGACGATATTCACCCGAGGGTGTAGACACAACATATGAGCGAATGGCAGGTTGACGGAGTACTGTACCAGTCTCATGGCGATCCGTGAGATAGACTGGTTGCTCAGCTTGTAGAGGCGGCAGAGAACGAGTACGGTGCCGATCGTTGTAGTTGCTGGTTTGCCGGGCCTTGAGAGCTGCATCGGCGGCGGCAAAGTCAGATGTCGAAATCAACTGAGGTTGCAGTTGCGAGCTGGACACGGGGACACGTGAACGGAGTTGTCTACCCATTAGGAGCTGTGCAGGACTGTAACCGGATTCCAGAGGAGTATTGCGATACGTGAGCAACGCACTGTACCAATCTGGAGAGGCAGTGAATAGATGCTTGACGGTTTTAACGGATCTTTCGGCGAGACCATTAGCCTGCGGATATAGCGGAGAACTGGTTACGTGCTGGAATGAGAACTCCTCGGCAAATCGACGAAACTCCTCAGACGCAAACTGTGGACCGTTGTCCGACATCAATGTCTCGGGAATACCGTGACGGGCAAAGATACTTTGCAGGTGCGTAATTACGGCCTTGGATGATGTTGACGTCAGCTGGACGACTTCGATGTAGCGAGAGTAGTAGTCTACCAGTAGGAGAAAGTCACGCGAACCAAAGTGGAACAGGTCAGCAGCTAGACGTTGCCATGGTAGATCAGGGAGTGTTGTTGGGATGAGCGGTTCAGCTGGTTGAGTGTGCATGCGGGCGCACGTCGTGCAATTTGCAACATACAGCTGAATATCCGAATTGATGGAGGGCCACCAGACAGAGTTGCGGGCAAGACGGCGACACTTGGCGATGCCCTGGTGTCCAGTGTGGAGCCGTGACAGAATGTCGTCGCGATGAGATGCGGGAATGATCAACCTGTCGTTGTAGAGCAGCAGACCGTCATCGGTAAGTGTGATGTGTGCCCGGTGTTCTACGTATGGTCGAACATCAGATGGAGCGTCGGATGAGTGTGGCCAGCCGTCAGCGCAGTAGCGAGCAAGCGACTCACACACTTGATCAGACTCTTGCCACTCGGCGATGTCATCGAGGCGTTTAGTTGTTGCAGGCAGACAATCAACGGCGTAGTCGACGAGCGCTGCTGTCTCAGCTGCGAGGAGATCAACATCTTGGCTGTCGACTTGTTCTGATGAAACAGGTGCTCTGGAGAGAGCGTCAGCAATGGCGAGATCCTTGCCTGGCACGTGAACAATGCGGAAATTGAAACGAAGGAGCCTCAGACGGAAACGGACAATTCTAGGCGGTAGGTCGTCTAGAGCACGGCTGCCTAGAAGCGGGATGAGCGGCTTGTGGTCGGTCTGGATCGTAAACGGCTTGCCAAGTACGAAATGTTCGAAACGATCGCATGCCCAAGTAGAAGCAAGAGCCTCTTTCTCGATTTGAGAATAGCGGGTCTCAGCTGGTGTCAGAGAACGGGACTGATATGCAACTGGACGAATGGAGCCGTCAGACTGCACCTGGAGGAGGACTGCTCCCAGGCCGAATGATGAGGCGTCTGCAGATATGATCGTATCCAGGGTAGTCGAGTACATCGCCAGTACTGGATGCGAACTGAGGGCTGACTTGATCGCGTCGAATGCTGCTTGGTGCTCCTCGGTCCAGGACCATTCCTGGCCTTTGACCAGGAGAGCACGCAGTGGCTGGGACATCGTTGCTAGATCCGGTACGAACTTTCCCAGCTGATTCGCCATGCCAAGGAAACGACGTACTGCTGGGACATCCGTGCAGGGTTTCAGCTCCTGAACGCCGCGCACTTTCTGGGGATCAGGGTGGATGCCGTTGTCGTCGAGGATGTGTCCCAGGAACTTGACTGAACGTTGTTGGAAAGCACACTTGTCTGGGTTGAGTGTGATTCCGGCTGATGAGAGACGCTGCAGGACTGCATGCAGATTCTTCTCCTCCTCGTGTTCGTCGTCACCGAAGGTTAGAACGTCGTCAATCATGCAGATTGTGCCTGGCAGGTCGCTCAGCAGGTCAGACATCTGCTTCTGGAAGTACTCAGGTGCAGAGGAGATGCCAAACGGGAGTCGTCGAAAGCAGAAACGACCGATGGGCGTAATGAATGTTGTTAGCAGTTGAGATTCCAGCGACAAGGGGATCTGGTGAAAGCCCTTGTTCGCGTCCAGCTTCGAGAAGACCTTGGCTGTGCCGAGGCGAGCAAGCAGGTGATCGGTTGTTGGCATGATGTGACGTTCCCGTCGGATAGCCTGGTTGAGTCGGGTAAAGTCGCCACAGATGCGCACGTTACCGTTGGGTTTAGGAACCACTACCATACCGGCACACCAATCGGTTGGCTCAGTTACCTTGCGAATGACACCACTCTGTTCGAGGGCCTGCAGTTCTTCGATAACTTTGGCTTCCATCGGTAGAGAGATACGGCGTGGTGTAGGCAGAGAGTAAGGCTGTGCATTATCGACCAGCCGAATCGTGTGCTCGCTGCCAAACGAACCAACTCCCGCAAAGAGCTCAGGGTACTGCGATTTGACGGAGGACTGCTCAGACGTACCGGTAGTTGCGCTGAGCAAATCTGCTGGCGGACTGAAGATATGTAGGGCTTCGATTGCTGGCCGGCCGAGCAGAGGTGTTTTCAGGTGCGGTACCACGTACACTGTTGTGTCTACTGCAAAGTCGGAAAATGCAGAACGGCAGATACTGAGTGTGACGCGGCCTGAAACAGCTAGAGTTGCGTTGTCTGGACCTTTCAGCGTACGGTCGGATTCCTGGAGGCTGAGCTGATGGTGAGCAGATATGTCGTCATATAAGCTGGCTGGGATGGCAGTTACGTCTGCACCAGTGTCGACCTTCATTGTAACTGGCACTGACTGCAGCAGCATGGGCATAGACCACCCAGTATCAGCGGACAATGCACCTAGGTAGGCTGGAGGATAGTGCCACTGGTCAGCAGACTGTAATGGACCAGAGCTAGCAGCAGAGGACTGCAGACTATGCATGTGACTGGTGTTGGAGGCAGACTGAGAGCTACTAGTGTGCTTCTGCATACAAACAACAGCAAAGTGTCCAATCTTGCCGCAAAATGAACACTTGGCCTGCCGAGCTGGGCATTGAGTGCGTGCATGGCGTTCCTTACCACACCAGTGACAGGTACTAGATTGATCAATGCCAGAGCTGTGCCTGGGTGCAGACTGACTTGAGCGAGGATGACCACTGTAACTGTGTGTACTGCGGGGCTGTGAAGCATGACCAGTTGAATCGTGGTTGTACTGGGCCGGATGTTTCACACCTTGGTGAGATTGTGGTCGCATGCTAAGTGCATTCAGCTCCAGTGCACAGGTACACGACTCACATGCAGAGTGATGCTGCTGTTCGAAAGCGTGGACTTGGTGAAGAGTTGCACCAGCTGACGAACTGTGACGGACCGTAGACTGTTGTGTTCGAACCGTCTCTTTCTGGCGAGCTTGTGCCAGAGCTTTGTCCAGTGTAAGAGATGGGTCCAGTTGCAGTTTCTGGGACAGGGCAGTGTCTGCAACTCCTGCAACAAGGCGATCACGGATCATCTCGTCGTGGAGCTGCTTGAAGCTGCAACGTTCTGCCAAACGAAACAAATCAGTTATGTAGCCATCAATCGACTCTCCGGGCTGTTGGGCCCTCTGGTGGAATTTCGCACGCTCGTACACCAGATTGCGTTTCCTGCCGTAATGGTCTGAAAATTTCTGGAATACGATGTCGTAGTTGTCCGCATCCTGGTCTGATAAATGGAAACTCAGTAGGAGGTCGTCAGCCTCGTCGCCCATCGAATATAACAAAGAGTTTACTTGCACGGACTGTGCCTGCATATGAAGACCCGAGGCGAGCCTGTATCTCGTAAATCGCTTGCTCCACTTCTCCCACACATCAGCGGACTTGAAGTCGAATGGGGCTGGTGGAGCTACCTGGGTAAGGTGGATCATCGACGGAACCTGGGGTGCCACGGGACCCAGAGATGATACCGTGGGGAGGGATAGCCCAGCCGCGGAGGAAACGACAGAGGGTGCAGCTTGACCAACACTCGAGACAGTGACTGCTCCTGACGAGCCAGCATTACTAGTAGTCGTAGTATTACTTGGACCTGAGGAAACCGTGATGGAGGTAGTTGTGGGAGTGGAAACAGGGTTGTTCGAAACGCCTGTCGCCATCCTGTCAAAGAGGAAATCCCAGCGCTGCCACCATGTAATGTTCTCCCGACGTCCTTAATACGTGTCGAGAGCACACGAAAATACCAAGTCAACACGGTCTCGTTGTGAGGCAAAGAACCCTTTTCATTTTCAGTGCAAGAACACAAATAGTCGTGAAAGACACATCATACAGCAAGACAGTCGCGGGTACTCCATATCTGGATCTAGTAGAGTACTAGAGGGTACACTACGGTGCATGAGACATCTATAAAGAGAAGAGTACAAATAAGAGAAACGAGCATGCACAATGGGTACACACACACATACAAGATAACACTACAATACACACATACACACACACCCACACACACACACACACACACACACACACACACACACACACCCACACCCACACACACACACACCATTGGACCATTGGACGCCCATCGCCAGAGGCGATGATAGCGATGCTACGGCAGAAGCCATAGCAGCTTGTGCTGGGATTGCACCATTCAACAGCTTGCAAGGCTGAAGAATTGACCGCCACTATTCAGCCTGGTCTACACTACACAGCTATGAATGGTGTACTGGCTGTGCTAGTACTTGTTAGCAACAATCCGAACTAGCGCACACACTGCACTGCATTGCTTTGTACTGCATTCAAGACTGACGTCATGCGCTTTGTTTTTGCTGCGTAATCACAAATGGCACCCGCCCGTTTTGCTGAAAAGACAAACAAATCTTGCTTGCCCTGTTGTGCTCTTCCAGACACCGGATCGTGCTTCAGCAGTGTTTCTTTTCCAACCATCCCTCCTTATCCAACTTATTCACACCATCATTATAATTATTGCACCCACTAATCGGGTCCACTCTCACAACTGGCGTTATCTAGCTATTTGCTGCGGCTCTGCCTTGCGCTATATTACATCCATTCAGCATTGCAGCTCTGCTTTGAGCTAACCGCAGCTCTACTTTGAGCTAACAGCAGCTTTAATTTGAGCTAACAGCAGCTCTACCTTGAGCTAGCAGCAGCTCTACTTTGAGCTACGTGTAACAGCAGCTCTACTTTGAGCTAACACCAGCTCTGCTCTGAGCTAACATCAGCTCTGCTATGAGCTAACTGCAGCTCCACTCTGAGCTAACACCAGCTCTACTTTGAGCTTCAAACCAGTTGTTTCGAAACCAGCACTCCTCAATCCAAAGATGCCTCTTTGTTGACTTGTTTGTGTGAGGGATGGGGCTAAGTGGCTTTTTCGGGCCAGTGAATCCCTACTTTTTGGTCTTTTTTTCATTCATTTTTTTTCCCGCACACACATCACACCACATACTCCGGCATGCACTGGCTGTTGGTAACCACCCAGGAGAATGAAAGAAAAGTCAGGAGGGGTCTTAGAATGAGACGCGTGTGACCATAATCGTCGGGAATCGAACTCGCAACCTCTCGATTGGAAATCGCTGCACATACCACTGCACCATATGGGACACACACACACAGACACACACACAGACACACATATTCTGTTGTACGGTTTGCGACTACTCACTTGGGTTTTCGCAGCGCGGTTTGAGTCCCAGATCACTCCACTCTCCGTTCTCACATACTCGGTAGCCCAGGCCACGCAGTTCCCGTTGCCGGGAGCAGAAATACAGTACGATCTGGTGCCCTGTCTCTCGCAGGTGAAACATTTTGAAGCCAACACCTGCATACCGTGTGATGGGACATGGCGCCGGTGGTGGACCTGGATCCAATGCACACACGCATATATACACACGCACACACACACACACACACACACATACGTGCACACACACACACACACACAAACACACACAATACAATACAATATGCCCGTCCGGAGGTGATAGCAGGTCCCGAAGGGACTAACAGTGTTCAAGTCACGAGCAGAATCGGGCGTGGAAAGTCAAGTCCTGGCGACGGCGATAGCGCTTTCCACAAGTGCAAATTAAGTCTAAGGTGACGGGCTCGGTCGGAGGAATGGTATGCGATCCTGGGCGAGGTCGTACCAGTCCACTATCTGGCGGTCCTTTATGTCGGACACAACATTGTCCCGCCACTGCTTCCGGGGCCCATGGCGTGGCCCAGTCTTGTCCAGTTCATCGAAGAGGACACACTTTGGCATACGGGAGTCATCCATTCAAGGAACATGGCCGAATCAGCGAAGTCGACGCGTTTTCAGTGCCTCCTCGCTCGGCTGTACCTTGCCTCGTACACACACACACACACACACACACACACACACACACACATACACACACACACCTCAGACCTCAGACCTGCCCATCGCGGAAGCGATGATAGCGAACAGCTATGTTAGACATAGCAACTTGTACTGGGATTACACCATTTAACACTGCGGCTTGCAAGGACACACACACACACACACAAACACACACACACACACACAGCAACAGTGACTAAAACTCGACTGTTCAGGAACTGTGAATTCAATATGAAACCAATAAAAGCACGGCTTAGGTGCTTTTTTAAAGCCTTTTATCGAACTCATCAAAAAAAATAATGAATGTATGAATTAGAGGTGCGCACGGGTAGTCGGGTACCCGTGCTACCCGTGAGGACCTCGGGTACTCGGGTACAGAACAGTACCCGAAAACCCGAAGTTGCAGATGACATCATAATTATGACATGTGCCGTGCACGTGTACAAATTTATGTAATACTCTGCATGTCTACCCAGTGTGTAAGGGAAGGGGTGCATTGTGGTGTTACCATGAAAACATTACCCGATCAGGTACCCGTGGAAAACTAACCAAACCCAATACCTGGAGAAAATGCTACCTGAATCAGCACTAGTATGAATGTGAAGGTCGTCAGGGGGGGGGGGGGGGGGTAATCATAGCTCCCATACCTTGGGCAGATGATGGTACGCTGAGGCAAGCACAAATAACGAAAACTAGTATGTGTAGAGTGTGTCGCGCCATGGCGTGGCCGCTGCTAGTGACCGATGCTTCTCCAGTCTAGGTGTGTCGCTGAATCAGAACAGTCGGTTGCTGAACGCTATGTTTTCCAACAGCAGTGGACACAGCAGCAGCAAGATAAGAAGATATCTGTCATTAAATCTCTGGACAAGTAGCCCGGGTTATGTACATAGACAAATTGACCAGAAAATGATACCGATAATGATTTTAAACAAACTCAGATGGTGAGCCAATCGGATTAAAATTAAGAAAGTTTTTTTAACCGTGGCTTGTCCAACACTTACAATTATAGGGATGATACTTGGGAGTCAGAATGTGCAACAATTTACATAATACTGACTGATGAGTTACTGGTGCGCCCCCCCCCCCTTTCCTTACGGTATTATTTCATGTCCGAGAACCTTCCGAGTTAGAAGGCTTCTGTTTGCGCATTCGAGACGTGATCGGGCGCTAAGCATCAGGTCGTTGAATGTCAATACCTCATCACTGTCAGTATTGTGTGAACTGTTGAATGTTCCCACTTGCGTGTATCTTGCTTAACCTAAAAACTGTTAAAGTAACATGTTAGTTGGACGGTTGCTACGGTTACCATGACTGTAAACACCCGTTACCAATAGCCGGTTGCCGTTTCCAGCGACTACATGTGGGCCAGTCATCCATCCGGGATCCACTTCATACCGGTAGTTCAAGTACTGGTCACTTTGATTGGTAGCAAGATGGTGTTCAAAGTTGTTACCAGGTTGAAGGGGGCTAGGGGAGGCCGCAAAGGTTTGTGCATGTTTATCATGGTTGCACCAATAATATGCACAACCTCAGCTCACACTACCTGCACGCTAGCCCGCCATAACTCAGAACATCATTATTAATTTTTATTTTCCATTCATACGAGTACACTTACTTCGACTCCACTCCGTGCGACGAGTTCGAGGAGCTCAGCGGTCGACGTCGTGATGTACGGCTCGCTGCAGCTAGAGCTCGTGTGAAGGTCTTCTCATACTCACGATTCCCAGTACTGCAGACTCGAACCGATACAACAAGACAGTGGGAGACGTTTTCTTCAGCAGCTTTCTCAAATCTAATCTTTCCGACACTGGGCTTGACATCATCTGACCTGGCAAAACCCCACCGACAAGGGAAGTCCCTGCATTGCGAGCGAGTGGCAGATCGATGACTTCGCTCGGGTCACTACATTTCACGCAGCGAGTCACAGCTGACATCCCTGAGCCGAACTGCACAGGTGAAGATTCATCGTGGGATGAATGAGATCCGAGTGAAGCCTGACAGGTGCTGTTTTGTCAATTGACGACCTCAATGATTCCTGCTCAATGAACAAACTCTGAAACACAAAATACTGAAATAGTCGCCCCCTAGCCCTGGAGACTTTGCTGCACCGTCAACCATCCTAGCTCGGCATCCTGCCTTTTCTGATTGACTGTTGAAGCGGCCAACCACTGGCACTGACTGTGTCCGGCAGCCGTCGCCCTACTGTAGTACTGTAGGTCTACTTACATGACCTGATGCCGTGATATGATGGCTTAGTTTTAGTCTGCAGACTGACTGTAGTCTAGTGTAGACCAGGGAGTCGTATCTACGACTCCCTGGTGTAGACTCACTGTAGATAGTGTAGTGACACTACACTGTGACAGTGTAGTGTTGCCAGCAAGTCAGTAACGGTGGTACTAGTATACCATGGTATACTATGTATAATAATATACCGGCGGTAGGACACGATGTAGATATACTCATGTACGAATATCCGACACCGGTGTTCATTTTGGCAATGATCTCAGCTCACGCCACAAGGCCTAAGCCTAAGGTCGACACGCAACATGTTGTCGTCATTTAGGAAGGACGAGACAGTACTCGTATTGTCCGCAGACTGAGTCATCAAATCTCTCATAACTTATAAGTAATTAGTTTGTTAGTTATCCACCAGGCACCACCCACCGTTGGAATTTGGATACAATCCTGGGCATACATGTACAAGTACATGATTTTACAATCATGATGTGAGATTGTACATAATACACCCCATGCATCTCCACCGCTTGTGAGACGCTGGAAGAGATGAACGCGACCCAAAGGCAAAGCTCAACCAACAGGGTTTCTGGGCCCGAAACGTGGTCATCACAGTCCACCGAGGAATACTGCTGCCCTATTCGCACTCCTTCTACTGTAGACTGTAGTTAGTCTGTACTCCTAACATATTTCTTTCACTTTCTGCTGCTGTACAGTAACTTCTCTTGGTCTTGATGCGTTTCCTGTCTCCATGATGCCGAACCCCAGGCCGAGTCAGCTGAGGGCAACACGCCTCACCACCACCAGTGTGCTCTCATAGCTCACTCTTTTTTGTCATTGCCTGATATGCATTGTACATGTGCATGTACAGCTAGCATTGATCATACTACTCATTGCAAAAGATAAAACTGATCGCTGCTTGTCGTCCCAAGAAAGTCCCGGGCCGCGAGAGACATGACAGTACACTTGACAGGTCACGCCTCCTCCGTGGTTCAACAGTTTCTGTACCACATGTGTCTGCGCGTGGTCGGCCCATCCGACCTCGTCTTGCTTGACACAATCGATAGAAACGCAGCCATGTGCACTGCTGCTCCACAGAACAAAAATCGAGTGAGTGGTCCGGCAAGTGCTCAACGCCTGATACTGTGATAGCTCAATAGAATTCCTCACATTATTGGCATGCCTGGCCCGTGTCACCCGTGTGTAGGCATGCAGTCACTGTACTGCCTACTGGTACATATGCACATGCACATGACCTGTCCAAAACGGACTCTGCCGGAGTGCCCCAATAATATTATAAATTATTAATGGGCCGGTCATAGACACCCATCAAGAGGACATAACTCTTGCGCACAAGTGGATAGTAAATGTACAATCAAGAGCCCATAACCCCAGGGTTATGGACTCTTGGTTGGTACAATGAATGTCTGGAGTACAATACTAGCAATCACGTGACGTCCATACATTGCCCGGACCATGCCCATGATGATGCATGGGCCTTGGCTTGGGTGCGGGGGGGGGGGGGGGGGGGACGAGCATGATACAGTGTACTCAGATAAGCCTATTAATACACCAGAACATGGCCATGTGCTCAATAGCCACAGTCCCTACTGCTGTGTACGTGTCTCGTTCAGTGAGTAGTAACCCTGATCTCAATCAAACAAAACACACAACGAATGGAAGCCAACAGAACCCACTGAAGTGACATCCATTTCCTAAAGACGAGAAGAGCCTTGTTGGGGGGCAAATATTGGAAAGCTAGATCATGCATGATGCTGTGCATGGTAATCATGGCATAAATACAAAACACCATTTACACACACACACACACACACACACACACACACACACACATGTCGACCACATGCACGCACCCCCCTACCCACACACACACACCCCGCACACACATCGTTGGAAGAACACAACATATCGTAGAACAACTATGGAGAATAAATTTTGATACAGAAGCCGACAATTCTCGCAATCATGAGTCAATGAAAACATCTGGGAAGGACTGCAATAATTAGAAAAGGATTGTTGTAATGTGTAACCTTATATACCTCATAATGGCCAGTGCTATGGAGTGTGTGTAGAATCTTGAAAGTACCTAATACTCAGCTAATAGTAATACTGTACAACGTCATGTGATATGCGCCATGATTTCACCGTGTTACACTTCCACTTGGGAATAGTTTGAGCAATAGTGACTCTGATTAATTAATTACTTAGCACACAGCTTGCAGTACCGCAGCAAAACAAAAAAATGAAATGACACGAACGCCCATGGTGCACAATGCACTCATGTTCGATTTTAAAATGAAAAACCATGAACTTCAGTGTACTGTGAAGTATTATATCAGACATCACGTGCAATCGTAAATGTAGACTTTGCAAACTTTCTCTGCACAGCCAGTTGTCTCTCCGATATTCACAGTATGCAGCAGAAAGAGGGCAGATCCAATCAAAGCATGCACCTGCGCTTCACCGAGAAATGCGGCAAACATCTTCAGGCGTCGTGAAACAATAATAAAAGTGTGGGCGTGCGTGCGTGCGCATCGATTCGGTGTTCTCCCGAGCAACTCGGGTTTGACATTCAGCGCATCACTTGCTTTTGTTCCTGGCCGCATTGAAACCAGTCCACTGCATTGGCATTGACCCGTTGGGGTGCTGGGGTGTTGGTGACTGCATAGCGGGCGTCATATAATCCTATGTACTCAAATCATCATCCGTTTGTCTACTCACTATTCCTCCTCGTCGCTGCACCGACAGTCGCCAGTCAGGCAAGCGCCTAGCGTTAGAATGAAGCCGCTGAGCAGGAAGACACCGGCCGATGCCCAGCCGATGGCAAACGCCCAGCCCAGGCTGAAGTCCATGTCCTTCAGATCGTTGACAAAGTAGTGCGAGTAGGAGGACAGTGATGCAACCATAGCCAGACCTACAAAAATACCAACAGAGTGAAGTATTAGTGCATATACAGGACCGCCGGAAGAAATGTTCGATTGGTCCGGCAGTAACATGACCTTTCACACTTTGTGTACGATACGACGGGTACTAGTAGTCACATGCCCTCCACAGTAGTAAACACATGCTGGAGGCCAACTATGTGGTCCGGTGATTACCAGACCTACTGGGCCCGTTCCGACGGGCCTAATGTGGGCATTGCCAGAGCTACAGCAATAGCAACGGAGTGAAGTATTAGTGAGCAAAACGGTGCTGCTGAGTATCCCGGGGCCCTACTACCGTCCGGTGCAGGCGTCCACTGTACCGCGGACATGGTTGGAAACGCAGCAGAGTCATTGCACAGCTGCACACTCAGCTGCACACTCAGCTGCACTACTCGAAGTACATGTATAGGCCAGCACGTAATCCACCATCACAAAATACATGACATTGTATCAAAACAGGCAGCAACCGACGGTGAACTACCGCAGCAACAAATCATTTGATACTCGAGCACACACACACACGCACGCACGCACGCACGCACACACACACACACACACACACACACACACTACACCAAGCACCGGTCGGCGCACATACCTTGCAGCGTCAGCCAGAACACAATGAGAAAGTTGCTGCTGCACGCGTTGCCCTTCTCCTCCTCGTCAAGAGCATCCTCCCGCACGGCCAGGATTAGCAGCAGGAACGTCACAATGCCAATACCCAGTCCGCCGACGGCTATCCACCGAGTAAGGAGTACACGAGCTGCAATGAAGTCATACAACCACACACACACACACAGGCAACAAAATAATTTAAATGCACTGAGCATGGCTTTCTAGACATGCCTCCTTCTTGGGGGACCAGTACTAGCACACTCTGGTATCATGACGTCATGGGAAGAATCTGCATGCATAGACAGCTAGCCTTTGCAACCAGGCAGCAGCCCCCCCCCCCTTTCTCTAACACAATGCAATGTGGCTTGTTCTCCTCCTCTATACATGCTGTGCACTTAGGACAATCATGTGTGCTGGAATGTCCACTTGTCTGTACCTTCAATCATTCATTAAAATGCCATACTCTCTGTCAGTACCGTTTTTATAAATGTCCTAAATCCTGAATCTGGTCAACATGAGACCAGTTCACCCTTCAGTTGGGGAGGGATTGTGGAATGATTAGGATGGTCATAAGCTTTTCACAGGGCCCAATCCACTCAGCAATAGGTCAACAGCAACATGCAGGAAAAGGTATTTGACAAAACAC
Source organism: Sycon ciliatum (assembly GCF_964019385.1). Lineage (NCBI taxonomy): Eukaryota > Metazoa > Porifera > Calcarea > Leucosolenida > Sycettidae > Sycon > Sycon ciliatum. Next base: position 5,078,726 of record NC_088643.1, read on the forward strand.
TTCAACTTAACCATAATACTAATCGAGTTTCAATTTGCACAACAATAATAATAATAATAATTAAAAACTCAGATGGTGAGGGAAGGAAGAAAACAATTTGTAACATGGAAATTGTGGGCACAAGTTATGCGATCGAGTCCACCAACTAATCCAGATTCTGAACAGTCAGATGTGCTCAATCTAGCTTGCACAATCTAGCTAGATTGTGCACGTCTGAGTGTACAAAATCTGGCCCGTTTAGTTTAGTTGGTGGACTGGATCGCATAACTTGTGCCCACAATGTCCATGTTACAAACAATAGTGATTCTACTTGTTATCTGTGAGCACCCCCCCCCCCCCCCCACACACACACATACACACACACCACCACCACAACTAAATTACTTATCAGTGAAGCAACTCAATATTAACAATAGTAATTGTAGTGGTGTCTGAGTACCAGTGGCATGTGAGATAGAACCCAGACTACACATGACTGTATCATCAACATTGTATCTGCTTTGTATGGAGTAGCAAAACCAATGCCCCCAACGCCGGACTCGATATGCCCCAGATGATGCTGATGGTGTTCACAAAGATCCTACGCCGGGTAGATCTACTGGGTACACGCACCGTGAAACAGTGTGACAGCACTGGCACTATCTCTCTCTCTCTCCCGGGATCCCGTGGCAAAACGCCATCATGGAGTATTGGTACATACAGTCAACTTCGCTAATAACGACTGCGGATATAACGACAATTCGCGAATAACCACAGAATTTCCATGCCCACAGCAAAGTCCCATCCAACTGGAATACATACAATGGCTCTTGGGGTATAACGACACTTCGCGCGGGGCACTTTTCTGATGCCCCGCCGAATGTCGTTATAAGCGAAGTAACATTTTTAGTTGACTGTATGCACAATGAATTATGTACACTGACTGTCATGTAGATCTACCATGACATGCGGGGCTACATTATTTGGAGTGCCCATTTCATTTTCATGTGCACAGAAACAAAACCTACCCGATAGTCATGATACGATTGATTTGTAGGTCATTTCACCTCGGAGTCTTGCAGTTCGTGTCATGTCCTACAGCTACCAAGCAAACAGTCACTGAACGCATCTTTTCCCTTCTCGAATCTCAGTCTGAAATCTCTGCTGAAGACCAGTGGCAATGTAAAGGAGGCATGAACCAAGGCGGTTTTTCACGTGGATCACATCGGGAGAAGGACCCCAAGACTTGCAGACGTTTTATCGTCTGAAATCCAGAGCCTCCAAGGTCGCCACTCGCCAGTCATGCTCCACAAACTGCACAATGCATGCCTTTTGGATACAAATGCAGACATGAGTGAGGGCGAATAGGATCAAGGACAAACCCAGTCTTCGGGCTACGGCGTCAATTATTGTTTCTTATCCGTACCACCAACGATGAAAGTGCGTCCGAAGCCAGGGACAGGCCTAGTTCCATTCGCCAGCGTCACCTGCGGACTCTGGCCCGCAGATTTAGCTGCATACCGGGAGGGCGCTACCACCACGCGTGCACGCGGAGTGCGTGTCGGAGTAAATCATCCATGGTATTTATCCGCCCAAAGTCGTGGCCACTTCTGCTCAAGTGGCTGAAAGTTGTCCCTCGATTTCACGACAATACAGACAAGAGTCTTGAAGGGAGCTAGCTATGCTACGAGAGGCGCTTCGTTTCATAGCATGCCACAGCATTCGCAATAGGGCTTGAAAGTGATGACGTCAAAACGGCCAGGGAGTAGTAAGTTCACATCAACTTTCTACTTTTGGATCCACTAAGGTGTGACTTTGCTATTGCCTCAGTATGTGGGTGCATAGCAACCCACTCATGTCGTATGCAGGTGTGACTTTTACTTCGCCACCAGTTGTCACCCCGCCCCCACTAGCCAAATCAGTCAGTTTCACTGGCTACATCACCTTGCTGTGAGTAAGACCGCTTGAAATGTGCTTGGATCCATACAAAACCTGGATCCAAGTGGATCCAATTTTTGAATTTTTGAAATTGTTGCTATGCTGTGACGTAGCACTTTCAAGCCCTATTGGACCACGGCGACACGTGTAGTAGGTCCAGGGTGTGTCGCCTGGCAAATTACAATTCAAACAACTACGGGTGCAAGGACGTAGACACCCGTTGCTACAGGAACTATTCCAAATCTCTCCAGAATCCTTCTCTGCTTTGGCGAAGACGAATCAGATCTCACTGAGCTTCGAAATCATTGCGCAAACCTAAAAAAAAGAACACAGCGGGAAACTGAACTCTAGCCTTGCTAGCAAGGAACCAAGTCGAACCGTGCAGTGGTGATTGCTTGAGCTGTTTCTCCTGGCCATACTCGCAGACCTGCTACGCACTTATGCGCGATTCATGCTCTCTATATTTGTTTACAAATTCAATCGTCGTCGACTACATGACATTGCAGTGTAGCAGCAGCATAGTAAGCATACACAACTACTTTTGAAAAAAACTGAAAACATTTACTAGAGTACGAGTAAAGCTGTTCACGATACGCATGGTACACGGTGCAGCTGTTACTTTGTTACTAGAGCTCGCGCAAGTAGCTTGTTCGGCGCAGGAGGCGATGACAGTAACAAGTAACACACGAGTGGGATCGTTACACGGCGGCGTATCAGAGGGCCCTGAGAGGGGTGTCGAAGTAGCGTGGGTTACTAGAACACATTCATTTCGAAGTCACAAACACAACAACAAGGAGCCCAACACGAACGATCGTATGTGGTCTACACTTTTGCTTGACGAGCGAGTTGCCACCTAGTACTCTACAGGCGTGCGAGAAAAGGGGGACGCAGACTCAGTCCTCTTTCAAACCGTACTACAGTGAAACGGTTGTAGGGGGTGTTTTACAACCGGAAGAAGTGGAGAACTGGAAGCTAAGTAAAGACGTTGGCACAGTGAAGTGCGTGTGCCCAGGCAGGTGTGTTTTACCGTTTGTTCATTTCAACACCACAACAATGCGCTGGGAAAACAGTTTTGCACATGCACATGTACATCTATTCTTCACTCTTCGGTCAATACATACGTGACTAGCTGTAGGAAACCAACCATCGGCGATCACGTCAAATGAGCGCCACTCGCGGCACAGAAGCGGGAAAAGACACTACAGACTCAGTCTGATAGACGCGCGCGATTCTCTTTCTCTCTTCCCCTCAACCCACAACCTAGCAACATTACCCACAATCACAATCATTGCATGCAGATTCGCACTCAACATGATCGCTCACATTCGCTCTTTTCACACAGCATGCTGAGCCAGGAGAGTGGCTCGCACGCATCATGCCCGGGAGGTGCGGACAGCAGGCGAATTTCGCGAAAGGTGCGAACTACTTACTTTCAACTCCTTCACCGTCGAGGCCGTAGTTGAGGCACAGCTCGAAACCTGTTCCACCGCCAGTCACCGACGTGAGGCTCATCGTGTTGTTGGTATTGATCTGTCTGCATTCCCACCATAACCCTAGCGTAACCGTCTGGCCTTCTCGCCGTATACTCGCCCAGTCGTTGCCGAATAGCGACGCCAAGCCGCAGAAAAAGCTAAGGATGAACAGGAGAAGGATAAATCCTCGCAACATCTTGGAAGAGGTCAAACTGCACGGAAGCTAGCGATTTGACACACGGATAGGAAACGGGGAGGCGAGCGAACCTGATCTCCGCTTGCTGTTTGACTGCTAGCAACTGTTACCAACTATACTTAGTTGCAGACACTTCTCTCCCTGTGTTAGTTTGTGCTGAGAGTCAGATGCAGTGATGCCTGATGGTACCGTCGCTTTTACCGTTGAGCAATATCTTCTAGAGTGTCCTCCACTGTCTCTAGACTCTAGCTCTATAACGACTGCAGTACCGCGGTAGTAATGCGAAGCGATGATCTGATCGCACACGCTCCACGCCACGGCCGCGCACACTAATCTGAGCAATCTCTGCCTTCAGTGCGTCACTTCAGTGCTTCACTTCACACAGTCAAGAGCGCTGCTGCCGCCGAGTCTGTTTTTATGTATGTTGTGTAGTCCGCACTACATACTGAAGAAGCAGTACTACTACACTGTACTAGGCAGCATGCAGGGACAATAATGCCTGGTCCCTCAGCTTCCACGTCGTCATGTATGTTACCGCACAGCAGCCTGATGCTTTAAGTTCAAGTACAAGACAAGTACAGTACTGTTGTAACTAATACAATGTCATGTAGCGCTTGATCAGTGCATAGCCACATTGTCATTGACATTGTTGTAGCCATCCAAGTACCAGCACCTTTTTTTGTAGTACTAGCAGGTCCAGTCCAGCTCCCAACGACCCAAGTAACACAGTCATGATTCTACGACTCAGTACGAGTCCAGCCTCGGCCGGTGCCCGGTGCACTGGTGGTAGGTCCACTGGTCGCTCTGCATTATTCAGAATGATATTCTGATGATCTCAGTCGACGCCACACGACGGTGTAGACCTACCGACGCGACTCCGGGAGTCCCGAGTCCCGAGTCGACCAACACTGTACCGGCACCAGTCACCATGGTCACAGCCCACACTACACTACAGCCTTGTACTTTAGTTGTACAGTACAGCCGGCTACAGGTCTGTATCAGGTATTACTACAATGTACTACATTGTACTAGACTCAGGATCATCAGGTCTGTATCAAGTACTAAAAAAAAATGAAGTAGGTCTACAGTATGCGCTATGCGTTAGATCTTGCTGACGTGATCTAATCCGTAATCGGATACGTAACGCACTGGCTAGGCTACTGTCGACATGTCCTGAGTAGATCTACTGACTAGTATACTGCGCATGTGTGCCATTGTGTGGCCCGAACACCATGGTCGTATGTACGTGTGTACGTATGTATCACTCATAACCATAATTGGTCGTAGAGCCTAAAGGCATAGTCATTGGCAGTAGGAGAAGCTACGGGGATACAGTCATGGTCGTGCACTTTTTAACAGCTTTAGGGTTTGGTTTCTCTGCCTGGGCGTAGAACAGAGATCCTGTGTGGGATACCACGGCAATTACCTGAACTATGGCGGCAGGTAAAGTATCACTGACTGCGCCTGCATTCCTGGTCCGCAGTCACACTTCTTCACTTTTGATCCCACACACGCACACATGTACACGCACACACACGCGTTCCGCTTGTCCCGAGTGGTAAGGGTGTTACTGGGGTATGGGTGATCACTGGTCAGTGTTACACAATGCAACGAACGATAATTATAGCCTAGAAGATGCAGTACATGTGTGACTGAGTAGTATCTGCGCGCGTGGAGTGGGCCCTCAGGCTCAGGCTAGCTCACACTGTGACACACATGCACAGTAGAGTAATGTAGACCTAGTGCCCAAGGTGGCCGTGTCCATCCCGACCCCGATACACTGTACCGAGGCTGAAGTCAGTGAAGTCTGGCACGGTTCTGTATCTGGCATGGCTGGGGTCGGTAGCTCAAGTGGCCGTTGGGTCACCAGGTCACGCCAAGAAAGAAACGAGGAATGCATGACCTGAGCGATGCCGTCTACTATTAGTACTACCGTAATTACTATATTCTCAGGCCCGCACCCCATGTCCCCATCTTGAACACAAAAGTGTATTCGGTCAGCATTCACTGCACTAGCATGGTCCAAAGGGCTCAGCACATCGTCAGTAACACCA